>NC_142787.1:13882197-14233447 GCF_988280905.1 Pimephales promelas
GCTTTCGTTGAACCATATGAATTGGGTATTTGGAATACTTGAATCTGATTAGTAAATCGCTGTCAAAAATCACCTCACGTACGGTTATATCACTCCGTTTCACTTCATATATTAGTGTTATACCTCTGTTTTATGGTAATCATCCTTACTTAAAATGTCTATAGCTACTTTCTGCTTGTCAGCCTAAATATTAAAATGTCACAGTAGTTTTGTGGCTCTGTTTTCTTCATGAAAGCCTATGATAAGGCCATTATAAGTTCATCAGGGTGTTGTTTGTTCTTGTGGGCACACACGTTTGGATACTTATCAAAAGAAACAAGCTATTTATTTCGGTTCCAGTTTGCCTGTTAAATGATGTGTGTTGATTTAAATCCTAAGCCCGTCACTGAAGTCTCTGTTTCTCTTCTCTTCCAGGGTTTACCTGGTCCAATAGGGCCTGTTGGGCCGAAAGGTGCTCGGGTGTGTACACGTCCTCTTCCCGTTTGATGTGTGTTTGAACTTACAACGCTGTCATTGTGATATTTGAGCTGTCTGAGCGGCCTATGGTTACCGTTGCTAGGTCATTTGCAATGTCTGATCTTTTACAAAGAGCTGAAAATGAAGTTCAGACTTTTTCTGACATTCTTGTCGACTTATTTGAGTTTTAAAGTCAAGTGATTTGACCTTGACTCCATAAGAGGGGTTTTCACTACTACAGCTCGTCTTTTCTTCCGTCTCCCCCTCGTTTTCTGGTTTTCCCTTTTTCTGTTTTTTGAGTCAACAGAGACTCAACCATGACAAATTTGCTGCTGACAGCTGCCCAAGCCATAAGTGTGCATTTATGTGTGTTTTTAGCCTCCTACGGTCACATTAACATGTTCACATGTACAACCACCTTCATTTATTTTGCTGTCATCTGTTTGATGTATTCAGAAACAATTTATATTTTACTCTCACTGTGCCACTTTATATAGTGTGCTCACACATACACGCGCTCGAGCTGTTGTGTTTGTAGTTGAGCTGTATTAAAGGCTCTTTATCAGGATAGACTCCGCCCACATTGGCTGGAATTTCCTGTTTAAAATCAGACTGAGGCCCTGCTGTCTTTAGGCACCACACACACACACACACACACACACACACACACGTTTCGTCCAATGCACATTTGTATCAAAGCACCTTGCATGGAGTTGAATCTCCATGCTGAATGCATGAATCATGAATCTGAATGCATTTGTTTTCATTGTACCCTGTGTTTGTTTGTGCATGTTGCCATCGATTGTTCCCTGAAGTGAGCGTATGTGCCCTTGGACTACATTGTGGAGGCCAGCACCATGCAGTCCATGGGCATATACACTTACTTCATGGCCTGCATCAACACGAAGACGTCCATTCATCCATCCTAGCACCTCTCCATTCATCTGTTCATCCTTGTGATCAAATCATACTGTGTGTGGACATCCATTGGATTGCCAATTATATAGACTAAACTCTTATCTTAAAGTCTTATTTCATCTGAGGGTTAGTTTTACTACTCGGAAGAGTTTCTGTTTAAGTTTTACATTTGTCTTGGATATTTCTCCTAAAGCTGTTGTAGTATAAATGGTACATTTTGTGATTGTGAGAGAATAGGTCTATGCAATTCATATGGATAGCCTATTAAGCAAATATAGCCTAACATTCTAGCAACTAATTGCTTGTTGTATCCCTCATTTGTAAGCTGCTTTGGATAAAAACCACCCGAAAACTACTTTTGAGGAAATAATTTGATGATTTGTGATTTTTCTTTCCTATTTTCTCTGCTCCATGCATCACTATTGAGCTTCTCTTTGTTTCTCTCTTTCTTTATAGGGTTTCATTGGAATCCCGGGGCTTTTTGGTTTACCTGGAGCTGATGGTGAAAGAGTGAGTCTGTTCATGTTATGACTCCTCCTTCACTGAGTCATTTTTTTTTAGCAATCGTGTGTTCGTAACAGTCAATTATTGACAATTATCAACAGCTAAAGTATTTCCCATGAATCTAAACAAAACAAACATCTGATTAATGCTGTCACATCATTGACATGATAAACCATATGACATGATTTCCCATTTATAGTCTTCTAAACCACAAACACTAACTCCTTAACTGTCACCCCCCTTCTTGAGCATAGACATGAAAAATGCACTATCCAAATGTAAATGGTTGTCATTCAAGTTTGGTCTCTTTTTAAAGGGTTACTCCACTTTTTTGGAAATAGGCTCATTTTACAACTCCCCCAGAGTTAAACTGTTGAGTTTTACCGTTTTCGAATCAATTCAGCTGATTTTCTGATATTTAGAAGAATATCTGAAACCAGACAGTTTCTGGTCTCATTGACTTCCATAGCATATTTTTTTTCCTACTATGGAAGTCAATGAGACCAGAAACTGTCTGGTTTCTGATATTCGTCTAAATATCAGAAAATCGGAATTCAATATCAAAAAAATGGATTCGAAAACGGTAAAACTCAACAGTTTAACTCCGGGGGAGTTGTAAAATGAGCCTATTTCCAAAAAAAAGTGCAGTATCCCTTTAAAGTGAAAGCACTTAAAAAAAAAATGGAAGTATAAAAAAGTTCTAGAAGTGTATTGCTATAAAATAAAAGCCATATGTCTAATCAAGTTTTGCTCCGAATTTGACATCACAAAAAATTGATGTTCCTATGGGATTTTGTTTAGGTGCTGTACCAATAATGGCCACCGGGCGACAGCCACATTCCATAGAATTTTCTCCTGTAACAAATGAATACATTTCTGTCACAATATCACTAGTATCAAAAAAGAGTATGGGACCTTGAGTCTCAGAGATTTTCTAATGATATGCGTTTTGTCAAGATTAGCGGGCTCCTCTGCTTAAAAGAAGATTAAATACCGTATAACATGGTAATGGAGGGTGTGATTTCAAAACGTTTTTCACAGGATTAAGTTTTTGAGCTTTTAAATGCCTAATTTATGATGATTGCTAAAATATTTGATGGGGGGGGAAAGGCAATAAAAAGAGCGCCATGCGTTGGGACGGTGACAATTAAGATGTTAATTTAAACCTTGTGTAAAGATTATGCAATCATGTCACTTGTACTATGATTTTCCTTGCATTATATTAATGTATGTTTAGTAGCACAGACTATACTGCTGTTTTGCATACTAGTATATGGGTATATAACTTACTGTGGCTAATTTTAAAATACTTAAAGCTTTCCCTCACTTAAAGCACAAGGTATTTCCTGAAGAAAATATAAATCTAGTATCTATAGCTGTTAAGTGTAATTCTAACAGCTGTTACAGTTATTAATATGGAAATAGATTAGTGGTAGATTTGTAAAGCAAGTGCTGCCCACTACTGGTAGATGTATGACAGTAGATCCTATCATGGAATTGTGTGTGTGTGTGTGTGTGTGTGTGTGAGAGAGAGAGAGAGAGAGAGAGAGAGAGAGAGAGAGAGAGAGAGAGAGAGAGAGAGAGAGAGAGAGAGAGAGAGAGAGAGAGAGAGAGAGAGAGAGAGAGAGAGAGAGAGAGAGAGAGAGAGAGAGAGAGAGAGAGAGAGAGAGAGAGAGAGAGAGAGAGAGAGAGAGAGAGAGAGAGAGAGAGAGAGAGAGAGAGAGAGAGAGAGAGAGAGAGAGAGAGAGAGAGAGAGAGAGAGAGAGAGAGAGAGAGAGAGAGAGAGAGAGAGTGGAAACTACTTCCAGCTGGTTCTGGTGTTCTGCTGAGGGTGTTTGGATGAGTCATATGATAATGGAGAGTGTGTGTACACACACACAATTCCATGGTAGTGGGGTCTTTGAGTGCTTCTTTCTAATGGCATGAGACTTTTAATCACAGCTGACCATAATATTTAGTGTCTCTCTCTTTCTCTGCCTCTCTGTCTTTTTCAGGGTAGTCCTGGTCCACCAGGAAAGAGGGGCAAGATGGGTAGGCCGGTAAAGTTTTGTCTCAACATACTTTATAGATACAGATGTGAGTTTGTTGTAAGTGTATGTGAGAAATGTACAAAGATGTAATCATTTTATTGTATTGCATGGCCCTACAGTGTAACACATGCATTTTAAAATACAGTCTATGTAGTTTCTCAATATGAGGTCATTAAAGCTCCATGCATAGTATAGTTTTAGTAAATAATAGTTATTTATATATAATTGTGTGTGTGTGTGTGTGTGTGTGTGAGAGAGAGAGAGAGAGAGAGAGTTGCATTTTTCATTGGATCATGACATCATCATTGTCCCTTTGCTTTTGGGACACAATAGATCCACATACACAGTTACTAAGATGCAGAATCAGCCATGCAGAGTTTGTTCAAATCTACACGACCTTTGACATCTGACCTCATACATTTCCTGTTGCATCAGCAGGGCTCAGTGAGTTATCTGAGTGATGTCATCATTAGCAGTGATAACTACCACGGTTGCTCATACTAAGGGTTAGTGATTTGAGCAATCCCCCTAATCCACTCTTTGGTGGAAACATGCTGGATAGCAACATGCTAATAACACTCAGAAAACTTAATCCATCCATCCATCGAGAACAACGCGAACAAGAGCCAGAACCATCCAGAACACCCTTGAAACCACTTAGAATTTAGCGTCACAGGAACAATTTATGATTGTTTACAAAAATCTAATTTTGTCTAGATAATCTTTGATGTCATAAGTGACTTTGACAGTGATGTGATTATTGTCTCTCTCTCAGGGATTTCCTGGGGATTTTGGAGAAAGAGGGCCGCCAGGACTGGATGGGGAACCAGTGAGTGGAACCTTTCGTTTTTCTTATGTATTTGTTTATCTTTTTCTGATAAAGCAGATAACACTCACAACAGAGATGAGAAATGCACGTCTACACGGTTGTCTGCATCACAAACAGCCTCCAAAGTGGTGTGTGTCTATGTGGTTCAGGTAAACCCTAAATTATGGGACAAAATGTCCCCACAAAGACGGCAATATCTGAATTCCTTGTCCTTGTGGGGATATTTTGGTCCCCATGAAGAAAACAGCTTGTAAATCATACAGAATGATTGTTACAGAATGAAAGTTTTCTGTGATGGTGGTTAGTGTTAGGGGATAGAGTATACAGTTTGTACAGTATAAAAATCATTATGTCTGTGAAAAGCCCCCATAAAACGTTATCTTGGCTGAGCACAATTTTCCAAAAAAAAAAAAAAAAATTGTGAAAAAAGTCACATCTTTTACATCAAATTAAATATGGGATCTGTCCTTATTATGGTCAATATCATAATATATTTGATCATATTTCTGATCAGTAAAAATAATAATTTCCAAATTAATGTCTCTGATTTGGATAGAGAAGGTGACGTCATAACAGGAACTGTTGAAGTCAAAGCCCGCCTCTTTTTCACCTGTAAATGTGGGGAGTGTAAAAACAGGAACTTGAAAGCCCTCTCATTTCCTGTTCTCCCTTTTCCTGCAAAGAGAAGTGAAGTGCTCCTTTCATCCTTTCATCACACCAGGGGAACGAGAGGAAATGGCTCCAGCACGCCGCCGCTGAGCCAACAACAAACCATCTCTGTTTCTACAATAACACTCACACACGCTCTCTCTACAGCACACGCTTGTTTCTACAGCCATATTAATATCTCGGAATACGAAGAGAGTGCATATACACAGCGCATATTATGAATGGCACATGCATGTACTAACCCATGAAGCTCTAGCATTCTGTGCCTAATGCTCTAAAAAGCATAATGCTCTGTGTTTCTGTGTTTTTCTCAGGGTGTTATTGGAGCTCCTGGTCCTCCTGGTGTCCTTGGATTGATTGTAAGTGAAAGAGTTTACTCAGAGCCCCCATTATGCTTTTTCAGATATCACCTTTCTTGTTGTAGTGTGTATTGTTATATAGCTGTTGTAAAATGCTTGCAAAGTTTCAAAAATCAGTGATTGAGATAAATGGAGTGCCTGATAAATGGAGTTATTGTCTCCCAAATGAAAGAACCAATTCTGAACTGCCTGAAGCTAGTCTCACTTCCTGCACAAAATGTACGTGGGTTTGTAACAAATTTGCATAATGCCAGCCTATGGTCTTCACTGGCTGCCCGCAAACAACATGTGTTTTGACCCTCAAACACTAGTTGAGACTGAGACTGGAAGAGTTTGGTTTGTGTTGTCGTCAGTTTTCTGCGCTGCGATAGCAAATCCACTTTGATTGTCCTAAGGCTGAGATTGATACGGTTAAATTGGCGTCATTGTTACTGTTTTTATCAAGTGCTGAGGAAGATCCGGAGCTCAAATTCAGATATGGCAATGTGCATTTTGTTTCTGATGCGCGCTGTAAGCAGTAGACCAATCACAACAGACTTGGCCATTGACCAATCAGAGCAGAGTAGACCAATCAGAACAGACTTGGCCATTGACCAATCAGAGCAGAGTAGACCAATCAGAACAGACTCGGCCATCTGACCAATCAGAGCAGAGTAGACCAATCACAACAGACTTGGCCATTGACCAATCAGAGCAGAGTAGACCAATCAGAACAGACTTGGCCATTGACCAATCAGAGCAGAGTAGACCAATCAGAACAGACTCGGCCATCTGACCAATCAGAGCAGAGTAGACCAATCACAACAGACTTGGCCATTGACCAATCAGAGCAGAGTAGACCAATCACAACAGACTTGGCCATCTGACCAATCAAAGCAGAGTAGACCAATCACAACAGACTTGGCCTTCTGACTAATCAGAGCAGAGTAGACCAATCACAACAGACTTGGCCTTCTGACCAATCAGAGCGGAGTAGACCAATCACAACAGACTTGGCCTTCTGACCAATCAGAGCAGGGTAGACCAATTAAAACAGACTTGGCCATCTGACCAATCAGAACAGAGTAGACCAATCACAACAGACTTGGCCTTCTGACCTATCAGAGCGGAGTAGACCAATCACAACAGACTTGGCCATCTGACCAATCAGAGCAGGGTAGACCAATTAAAACAGACTTGGCCATCTGACCAATCAGAGCAGAGTAGACCAATCACAACAGACTTGGCCTTCTGACTAATCAGAGCAGGGTAGACCAATCACAACAGACTTGGCCATCTGACCAATCAGAGCAGAGTAGACCAATCACAACAGACTTGGCCTTCTGACCAATCAGAGCAGGGTAGACCAATTAAAACAGACTTGGCCATTTACCAATCATAGCAGAGTAGACCAATCACAACAGACTTGGCCTTCTGACCTATCAGAGCGGAGTAGACCAATCACAACAGACTTGGCCATCTGACCAATCAGAGCAGGGTAGACCAATTAAAACAGACTTGGCCATCTGACCAATCAGAGCAGAGTAGACCAATTAAAACAGACTTGGCCATCTGACCAATCAGAGCAGAGTAGACCAATCACAATAGACTTGGCCATCTGACCAATCAGAGCAGAGTAGACCAATCACAACAGACTTGGCCTTCTGACCTATCAGAGCAGAGTAGACCAATCACAACAGACTTGGCCTTCTGACCAATCAGAGCAGAGTAGACCAATCACAACAGACTTGACCTTCTGACCAATCAGAGCAGAGTAGACCAATCACAACAGACTTAGCCATCTGACTAATCAGAGCAGTGTAGACCAATCACAACAGACTTGACCTTCTGACCAATCAGAGCAGAGTAGACCAATCATAACAGTCTTGGCCTTCTAACCAATCAGAGCAGAGTAGACCAATCACAACAGACTTAGCCATCTGACCAATCAGAGCAGGGTAGACCAATAACAACAGACTTGGCCATCTGACCAATCAGAGCAGAGTAGTCCAATCACAACAGACTTGGCCTTCTGACCAATCAGAGCAGAGTAGACCAATCACAACAGACTTGGCCATCTGACCAATCAGAGCAGAGTAGTCCAATCACAACAGACTTGACCTTCTGACCAATCAGAGCAGAGTAGACCAATCACAACAGACTTAGCCATCTGACCAATCAGAGCAGGGTAGACCAATCACAACAGACTTGGCCATCTGACCAATCAGAGCAGAGTAGTCCAATCACAACAGACTTGGCCTTCTGACCAATCAGAGCAGGGTAGACCAATCACAACAGACTTGGCCATCTGACCAATCAGAGCAGAGTAGTCCAATCACAACAGACTTGGCCTTCTGACCAATCAGAGCAGAGTAGTCCAATCACAACAGACTTGACCTTCTGACCAATCAGAGCAGAGTAGACCAATCACAACAGACTTGGCCATCTGACCAATCAGAGCAGAGTAGTCCAATCACAACAGACTTGACCTTCTGACCAATCAGAGCAGAGTAGACCAATCACAACAGACTTGGCCCTCTGACCAATCAGAGCAGAGTAGTCCAATCACAACAGACTTGACCTTCTGACCAATCAGAGCAGAGTAGACCAATCACAACAGACTTGGCCATCTGACCAATCAGAGCAGAGTAGACCAATCACAACAGACTTGGCCATCTGACCAATCAGAGCAGAGTAGTCCAATCACAACAGACTTGGCCTTCTGACCAATCAGAGCAGAGTAGACCAATCACAACAGACTTGGCCATTTACCAATCAGAGCAGAGTGAAATCCTGGAATGTTTTCATCAAAAACCTTAATTTCTTTTCGACTGAAGAAAGAAAGACATGGACATCTTGGATGACATGGGGATGATTTAAATTTTCAGCAAAAGTTTTTTTTAAAAAGTGAACTACTCCTTTAATTCTTTAATTCAGCAAGAATGCATTAAATTAATCAAAAGTGACAGTAAAGACATTTATAATGTTGTAAAAGATTTCTATTTCAAATAATACTGTTTTACTGTAAATAACAGCCTGTGTGAGACTTTCTTCAAAAATATTTAAAAAATCGTACAGACCCAAAACCTTAGACCGGTAGCACAGCAATTAAATTAAAGTTCTAACTAATCATCGATACAAATCACATCCCACCTGTAACTTTGTCAGGCTTTTATCAGGATGTCTGCTCACTGTGTTCAACATTCATAAGAACTTGTGTCTGTTGCTGTTTTAGTACAGCCGGATCAGTTTCACCTAACCAGCATGATGTGCATATTAAAACCACATTAGCTTTCATAAATGCAAACAAGTTGATGGCATATTTTCAGTTGGTTTGTTCAAATGGAGATCATGTGCCCCCTTCAGGCCCTCTGAGCATCATGTTTTACTTCAATAAAACATTCAAACCTTCTCTCTTCTTTTCTCCAGGGTGATATGGGCCCTGCCGGGATAACCGGTTTACCAGGACCAAACGGACTGAAAGTAAGTCATGCACACATGTAGCCCACACATACTGTTTCTCAAGCACTCACCAGCCACTTTAGTGTTTGTGTGTTTGTGTTTGTTCCAGGGCGTCCCGGGGAACATGGGCGAGCCCGGACTGAAAGGTGATAAGGTGATCTGAATACTCTGTTATTGGCCTGTTTTTGCAGCATGTGATTGAAATACTCTCTCCCCATTGGCCACCCTGTGTTACGCATGTTTTAAAAGCTCAAGCCTTGAGTGGCACGTGGTCAAAGAGATTTTAAATGGGTTCGTCAAAATAAAGTTCTGTAGAATTATTTTTGAGGGATTTTTGAGAGAGTTCAGTACACGTTAAGGTTTATCGACAGCTTTTATGGCATAATGTTTATTATCATGGTCCATTTTGTAAATATACAATTATTTATTTATTTATAGAATAACAGGTTTATTAACGCACATACATTGAAAGTCTATTGGGTCAGCTTTCTGGAAGTATTAAAAATGCCAAATTAAAGCTTGTATTTATTCCACTTGAATTAGTTGCCTATAATATTGTTTAAATTATGTATTTTGCAATGCTAATACTATAAGAAGTGGTTCATAACCAACTTAATTTGTATGAATTAGAGTTTTATTCATAAAAACAGTCCCTGTCTGGTGTCCTTGTGTATGTTGTGCAAAAGTTAAAAGATTTAATTTTACATAGAAAAGGTCAGTGAGCGATTCTAGCACTCTAGTCTCCAGTCAGTCTAAGTCTTGTGGATGTACTTTTGCCACAATTGTTTCTAAAATCTGAGGAAGAAATGATGTTTTGTGCTAAAAAAAACATTATGCTATAAATGCTGTCCATATAACTTAAATCTGGACTGTTGTTTTAACAGTTTATGACTACATTTGTTCAAATGATCAGGCTTGAATGAACTCTTGCCCTAATCATCTTCCCGTCACTTTCTCATGGTCTCTTTTCTGCCTTCGACTTCATAACTTGTTACTTACTTCCTTCTCTTTCACCTTTTTTCTGTCAGGGTGACGTTGGGCTTCCTGGAGAGCAGGGGGAGATTGGGTTCCAAGGAGACAAGGTACATCTCCCAGAGTGACCCCTCATTTGCCTCTGTCAAACACACATTTGCACACTGTCAGCACAGAGCAGCGGACGTACAGATGTCTGATGGTTTAAATCAAATCACCTTCTAATCGCCGATTTAAGAGCTTTCATGGACATTTACACATGCACTCTCTCACATACATGCTTGTGAACTTGTGTTTGTGCTAATCTGATGAATATTTAACTGTGTGCATTTGATTTTTGTTTGTTTCAGGGTGTGCAAGGTTTGCCAGGATCACCAGGACCTCGTGGAAAACCAGGAGCACAGGTTTGTTTCTTCCTATGATCCGTCTGGATAAACACACTCACGTTACCTCACGGTCCAATACGTATGACTTAAAAGTAGAAATTCTCGTTCGTATTGCTTTTTTTCTATGTAATTAGTCCCCATGAGAACCAAAACTCTGAACTTTAAATAAAAGTCTCTAAAGCGCCATACAAAATCGCATCAGTAGTGCGAGTCATTTTTATGATGCTTATGATGCCGAGTACCTATAATGCTTTTTTACATGTTCAACTTTCTAATGTTGCTGTTTGAGCATGAAAAAGGTTCTCTATATAAGTGTCACTGTTTCTGAACTCGCCTCCATTGCAGTCTGGAGTTTCTCCCAGGAAGAACGTGTCGCAATATTCCTCATTTCAATAATTCATACGCAAAATAAAGGGCCGGGCCTGGTTGAGTTCGCTAGTAGCGTGTTGAAACTCATTGTTATGGTAAAAGACGTAACATTTTTCAAACAGGCTCAAAGCGGTTGACCAATCACAACACACTGATCCAGCTGACCAATCAGAGCACAGACTGCTTTTCTGAAAGAGGGGCTTCATAGAGACGGGAACTAAACAGTGCATTACTGACAGACTGGGAAGCGAGGATAAATATTTTAATGTTTGAATGTTGAAACCCCCCAAAAACTAAATAAAGAATTTGTAAAAGAGTATAATTTAGCCACTTTAACTGAATAGTTTTTTAATCAGGTATTAAAAAGCTGCATGGTGTAACTGAACATAAGTATTTTGCCTATATTTGTCTGGTTTTGTTGCAGTGCACATTTGTTTTTTTGAAATTTTTTTAAGGGTTTATTTACACCTGCCTTGTTTGGTTCGATTGAATCAAACTCTTGTTCGTTTCCCCCCTTGGTGCGGACCTTTTGGGCAGGTGTGAATACAGCAATCAAACTCTTGTGCGGACCAAACAACCGAACCGAGACCCAGCTGAAGAGGTGGTCTCGGTACGGTTCCAAACGGACTCTGGTACGGTTCGTTTACGGTGTGAACATGAACCGACCCAATTGCAAGAAAGCATTGCGTCGAAAGAGAATTCCATTCCCGGCGCGCTGTCTGGCCAAGCGATACTGTTGCGCGTCGTGTGTGCATCATTGAAATGAGTGAATAAGTGTGTGCATCAGGACATTCACATACAGAGCGTTCTCTTTAGTCTAATCGCGCATAGATGCAAAAAAAGTAAATCATTTGCAGTTCATATAATGTAACAATAGTTACAATACAAGGATGATGCTGTGTTCATTTACGTTAAAGGTGCATTGCGCAACATTTCATGTTAAAAATAGCCGTTTTTTAACCCATACATGCTTAAACAATCGCCTGATGGGCTGAATGAGCCCTTCTCTGATCACTGCGATCGCCTCTATAATCCTGTACAGTAAAATAAATAAGAGGGATTCGGGCTCGAATCTGAGACTGGGCGTCACGTCATGCGCGTTCACGCTCGCCTGGCTTTGTGCCTATGTCTTGCAGGTTAGTGTATTCGCCGCCATTCTCCGTATCAGAGAAGACAACTCGAGCGACACAACTTTAGTCAACTTTCCACAAATGAAGAAGATGGATTCAAAGGGGCTGTTTACACCTGGCCACTTCATGCGTTTTCTGTGATCGGATAGCTATTCGATCGTGAAAAGACCAGGTTGCCCTCCGAAACGCATTCGAGACGGATTTGAATCTGATCGCTCACTTGAGGACGGGTCTGGGCCGTATTCCAGATGAAAATAGACAAGTGTAAATGCATCTGGTTGTTGAAACCAGGCTATATGTCATCATGTTATTTTAGTCATATATGACGACGCGCATTACCTCAGATGAGCAGCTGAGCGCCTATTCATAAAGCCAGCACGCCGCAATCTATCGCAAATCAAAGTGAAAGTAAGTCGCAGACGCTTAACACTACCATCTTCATTGAAAGTAAAGAAATGAAATGATTTTACCAGTTCTGAATTTGTTGCCGCTCTCTCTTATTGCTGTCTTTGCTGATTTTGAAATTAGCCGATGATTAATAAAATGCAGCTCATATCTGTTGCTTTCGGTGACGTGCACTTCATTAAATCTGTATATAGCGCGGGAATTGAAGATCAGATTAATATCTGTTTTCCAAAAACACATTTATGTGACCAGGTGTAATGGAATCGTTTTGATAAATCAGATAGCTATCCGAGAGTCAACATCAGAAAGCTTTCAACAAACGGAGAGATCTCCGGTCTGCTCTAGGGCTCAAACGGGTCCTAAACAAAGTAATAACTTATATTGTTCGTGAATGTGTTTCCATAATAATACAATCATAAGTGGATACAGTAAGCACATAAAACAGTTCAACATGGAGAGAGATGGAAACAAAAACCGAAGTTTTCTACTACCCCCGTTTTCCCCTCACACACACACACATAAGTGTGTAATTTACTCGAATGCCTTTCCTTTCATATATTTTAAATGACCTGCAGATTTATAACTGTATTACCTCATTATGACTGTAACAAAAGATGTGTGCCGCACAATGTGGTTATGAACAGCTCGTGCAAACGTGCGTGTATGTGTGTGTGTTCCATGAGCGCGCACGCAGTTTTGCTTGTCGCCAGAGGGGGCGTAGTTCTGCAGAAACTCAGATACTTGCGTTTTGCACCTTTAAACTGGACAAACTTAAAAGCGACAAGATTGACAGCACGTGTTACACAATAAGAATCTCATTATTTGAATGTGTGAACATAGCCCCTCTCTATGAATGAAAACTTTACACCTTATCCGTCTTCTGTGCAGTGCCACTTGTGACGCAAAGTTGAGATGTTGCCCAGAGATAAAAAAAAACAGTAGATGGTCCATAGCTGTCAACCCTCCCGTTTTTTCCGGGTTTCTCACGTATTTTAGCTCTTTTCCCGCTGTCTTCCCGTTTGAGCATTTTCCCGTAAAATATACCGTATTTTTACTCTCTGATTGTGTGAGACGTACGGGCTCGGACAGATTCGGCTTGAAGTCGTTTATCCTCGGATGCGGTGCCGCGCGCGCTGGCCGGAGACACACTGGCTGCGTGGTGTGTCCGTTTTTTGCACGCTGCCTGCGTGACACGCGCGTCTCCAGAAAACGCGTGCATGCTAGAAATAGAACTGACGCCTATTTTTCACGCGACAGGCAGGCGTGTATCTTTGCCTGGAATTTCTTTGCGTTTCCAGGCAAAAAAATAAATAAAAAATAGGAAACGATGTTTAGGCTAGCTGAATGTAATTTTGTACTCGAATACATATTAATACATTACATTTTGATGTTTGAAAGTCTAGGTTTTTACATAAATTAAAATATCAATGTAATTTAAACAAGTAATAATTATTATAAATAGATTTTCAAATATATGAATAAAATATATATTTTCTTTTTTTCCATTTGTTTCTTAAGCTCTTAACAATGTGATTATATGAAGAAGAAAAAAAAACTTGAAAAAAAAAAAACGTTCTGGGCCTCAGGAGGATATAAAGATAGTGTGTCTTCTGAGTGATGGTCCACCATCAGGCTAAATAGGCTCTTTAAAGCTACACAAAATGTGTAAATGTAATTAAAATAAACACAGCCCACTTCCCTATTTTGCGGATTTTGGAAGATGTGTGATAGGCTAAATGTTGAAATTGTTGTCCAAATGCTAGAGCAACACATGCTAATCCAAATGTAGATTTTTTTCCCTTTAAATGACACTGTCTCTTTCTCTCTCACACATAGGCTAGTTATGAACACCTTAGACTTTTAAGGATTGTGCTTTATTTTTAAAGTTTGTGGGTGAGAATCGTGCAACAAAAAAAAATCCCTTATTTTGGGGATGGATTCCGGGAAAACTCCCTTATTTTCAATGTTCAATGTTGACAGCTATGAGATGGTCAGATGAAAAGATGCACAAGAGACGAGAGTTGTCATATTTCCCCGCGTTTAATAGAACCACTCAAACGTTACACTCGTCCGCATACATGGGGATCGAGCCAGAAAAAGTACACAAACAAACATCCAACTCTGATCACAATACAAAAAGGAAATATAAGAAAGAATTCAAAGAAAATCTAACTGACACTACGCACACGTGCAGTTCTCATCTTTACAAAGATTTCTATAAAGCACAAAGTGACCATTACACACTGTCAGCATGCCATGGTAGGCACACATGAGAGCATGTTCTCTCCACATTCTGATGTGAATACACCCTAAATGTACCTGAGAACCTGTGTGAGTTTTGTCCATTTATCAACAGGAGGTCTAGAGTAACAGTGTATGTGTCCGAATCATAATCTGGGTGAATTTGTGTGTTTTGAAGGGCAAGACAGGAGAGAGAGGGCCCAGTGGATTACCAGGTCCACCAGGACTTGAGGTAGGAATCGACATCTCATAACGTTTTTAAAACTACACAGATGCTGTTTCATGTCTGAATGTGTCGCAACAGTTTATTCTGTTAACAAGTATACAAAATATTTGTAATGCTGATTGATGTACTCATTTATAATTCTCCACAGGGTTTCCCTGGTGACATCGGAAAACCTGGACTCAATGGACCCGAGGGACCAAAGGTGTGTTATATATAAAGAAAATCTTGTAAAAACGGGTGTTTTGAATATTTGCATCTTCATGATGTTGGTGTTTTCTACATAGGGTAAGCCTGGAGCCAGAGGTTTACCAGGACCTCGTGGAGCGGCTGGACGAGAGGTGTGTGTGTTATTTGCAAGGTCTGAATGTCATTAAAATAGGCCTGTGAGACAACGAGTTAATCTCCATTTTAATTTCTAGGGTGATGAGGGTCCTCTAGGACCACCGGGGCCAGTAGGACTCGAGGTGAGTTGTGATTTGAACATTTGTAAGTAAAGTAAGTAAATGTTATATATATATATATATATATATATATATATATGTGTGTGTGTGTGTGTGTGTGTGTGTGTGTATATATATATATATATATATAGCACATTTGAAAATTACTTTTGGCTGGTTGCTTGTAGGTAAACGGGTGTCTTGTTTTTTTGAAAATATATGTTTTCCAAGAAATGTGATTTTTGATGTGTGATTGTTTTAGACAGAGTTATTATAATTACCTAAAACTGAAACCCTAAAAAGGAGATATTTCTAATTATTACAAAATAAATGTTAACTAAAAATAAAGTAAAATGTCTAAAAATTAAACTTCAGCTGGTTGCCAAGGCAACATTTCTCATTTAAATTTAGTTTAACTTGATGTAGTAAAATTGTGTAGTAAACTAAACTAAAAAAAAACATAACTATGTAGACATAAAAAATTACAAAAACACCCAACAAAATTACTAAAACTGATCAAAATATTACTAAAAACTATAATAGTATTTCAATGATACTAAAATATTTTTATTATTTTTTTTAGGCAGGATGTTTTAAAGGCTTTGAAGTTGCACTGATGATGAGTTTGTTCAATTTAGACTTCCAAATAAACATTTTTGTTATAGATACTTTAGTTAGTTAGTTAGTTAGTTGGTTAGTTGGTTAGTTAGTTAGTTCGACTGGTAGGCTAGTCAAGTCATCAGATACTAGATTGGACTTGGTGCTGAAACCTAAAGCACAGGACAATAGAGACTCCGGAATAACAATATTCATGATTCTGACGCTGAAAACACTGAATTATTTTAGATGAATATGCTTGAACTCTGTCACTGACTAGATATATTTAAAATTATGTCGGCCACTTTTACTGGTTACATTTGGCATTATCAGCACACACAAATATTCCCCCAGTGCATTATTATACATTATATTCAACATTATATAAAGTAGTTTAATGTAGTATTGGCACTAAAACTCTGAAAAGTTTAATTTTTTCTCACACAGTAATTTTTACTTTTGGTGAACTACACACAATACAGATGGTCACTAGCCACGATACATATTATTGCTTATTTGTATTGCGATATATTGTGACACAATATATTTTTACACCCCTAATAGATTGAGACAGTTGTGAAGCAGTCCTGCTCATCCACTCTATTTTTATATGCTGCCAAAAATGCCTTTTTCCCCCTAGATAGATGTTTTTGTACATTATTTTCTTTTGATTTGTGGTTGAAATATGACCTGGACATGAGTTCATGACATTCCCCTTTTTAATTTTGTGTCAGCAATGTACATTCCCCCAATGGACCACAAGGTGGAGCAATGGGGAATCTTAAAATAAAATAAGTTTAATTTAAAATGTCATCAAAGCATGTAACTCTGGGAATGTTTTTTCTCTAAAAAACAGAAGAATAAATCTAGCCTCATAAGGCAGAACGTTTAGGATCCGCTGTGAACATCCCCTGTGTTGCATAACATTCCCGCTCTGTCTCTGTTTTTCCTCTTTTTTTCCCTTCTTTCGTTCCTCTTTTTCTTGTTTAACCTAACTCAGCGCTTCTCTGGCACAAACTCAAAACATTTGTGGATGTTCTCGGTCAGTCTGTTCTCAGACAGGTATCTGTTTTCCTCATCTTCCTCTGTGCGGTCAGTAATTGGATATGTGTCGGTGAGGCGTTCAGCATGTTCTCTTTGTGTTCTGACCGCAGCTCTTGTGTATTAGTATGCATACTCGCGTACTCTCCAACATAATCAAACATGTCAGGGACTTATGGATGAATCTCATGAAGAAAAGTCATATTTCACCCACAATCACAGAAAAAAATGAGAATTGTTTGTTTTTTGTGTAAAAAATCAATTTGTATTTATATTTAAAATCATTAAGCAGACACCTTTATCCAAATGAGGAGCAATAGAAGCGATCAAACTAACAATAGGGCGACAATATGCAAATGCTAATTGGTCATTTATTTTGGAATCAAATAGACTCGCTGATTGTGACTTTATTAAATGTCTTAGCTCATGCATATTCATTGGACGTGATTTCTTACTGTTATGGTGAATAATATAAGATTCAAGTCAAAACTAAATTGTAAATTGCAAAATTATGATCAGAAATGTCCTAAAGTAATTTGATCAATAGAAAAATGAAATTATTATTTTGGTAACAATTCACTTGAGTCCATTATTAAGGTATTCATATTGTACATTGTAATACAATATATATTTTCTTAAATATTTGTAACTAAAGTTAAAATGCATTATATGTGCAGATAACTTGTAACATCTGAAGTTGGTTGTTTGTCGTGCTTTTTAATCTATTATAACGGTGGTTACAATTATTAAGGCATAATTAACCCTTTATGACCTGCCATAGAACAGTTCCACCAGAGTATATCTTTCTATTTTTACATGCTGTGCTGTCATTCTTTTGAGCATTTTCACATGCCATACATCAAAATAATCCTTACTTTCTCTACTTGAAGGCTATGTTTGTAATAAATCAATAGTACCTAGATAAATATCTCAAAAATGCAATAAACAAAAAGAAAAACAATTTTTTTGAAAAAAAATCTCCATATTTTATTCAATACAAAAAAATGATAAATGTAAACCTCAAACTTGTCAATGAGAAAAATGTGCATAAAACAGTTTAAAACTATACAGAATTGATTTGAACTGTTTACATCACTTAGTTTTTAAGATACACTCATTTAAAAAAGGGGAGTAAAATGCCATATGTAAAATATTCAATTACATTTGTGGTCAAACAGATAACATTTTGCTTTTGAACATTGATTAAACATTGAATTGGTTAGAATATAAATTAAATAGACCCTGTCAGAACAATTAATAATAAAATAAATATAAAATAAATAAATAAAGGCGATGAGCAGAAGGAATTCGGTGCGTCCGTGTACTTTCATTTTGACATAACGTTGCGCGCATGCGCACACGTGTGTGTGTGTGGGGGGGGGGGGGTGCGTGTGTGTGTGAATGTGCTTGTATTTGCGAGTGTAGAAACGAGAAAGAAATGATAGAATGAAGCAATGGTAAAAAAGACAATAATGATAAGAAGGAACATATAGCAGATGGGAGTCAAGTGCGAGTCAAACCTATTATATATTCAGTCAAACGCATGGCCAAAAGACGCTGCTTCTGACGTCACTACATGCGACACAAGCTGGGGTCAAAGTGCACAGGAAGTGATGTCGTGATCAGTCCATGGATCCGTCATCGGAAGACGCAACTACCAATTGCGGATCTATAGCACATGTGTGCAAAGACGTGCAATGCATTTTTGTGTGTTTTTTTGGTAACGCGCATTATTACAGACTCATTAGAGGGTGGAAACCGCGCAACATGAGCATGTTGAGGCTTGATCTGCCATGTGCACCGAACGTGATACCTCAATGCGCCATCGGAAGGCGTCACTATCAATCGCAGATCTACAGATCATGTGTGCAAAGACGTGCAATGCATTTTTGTGATTTTTTTGAGAAACGCATTTTGCGCATTTTGTACAGACTCATTAGAGGGTGAAAACAACGCAACATGCGCATGTTGGAGGCTTGATCTGACAATTTTACATCTCTGGTTTTGTATGCAAAAAGAATGATTGAGCTAGCCACTTGGTTTCAGTTTCTATAGGCTGTTAAACAGACACACGCAAACCGGAGCGCCGACGCTCCCGTCGGTCTTAAAGGGTTAATGCATTCAACTATTTTTATAATCCATTAAATAGAATAAATATAAACATTCAAGTGAAGTAATTCCATTATTTTCTTCAATTTGTACTTCTTTATTTTTCAAATAGTTGTTTGTAAAGTGTTCTAATTACCACTATGTGTGTAATGCACTATATAAATGTATAGCGCTGTATAGACAGTACAACAGCAGAATTGAGATTATGTGATGTTCTCATTACACATAAGCTTCATTTTCTTTATGCAAAAAACAATTTCTTATTTTTTTTCACTTGTGCAACTGTGTTTATATGTACGGCCTAGTCTTTCATCATTTTTTGTCTAGTAACAAATCTTCTCTTTTGTTTTCCCAGGGTCAGATGGGCAGTAAGGGTTTCCCTGGGACAGTTGGACCTGAAGGGGTCAAAGTGAGAACATGAGCAATATAAACACACAAATCTCCTAAAGCATGCAGGGTCACTCAACACACTCTCTGATGTCTTTCAGGGTGAGCAGGGTGTCACGGGGAAGGCTGGACCAATGGGTGAGAGGGTAAGTATATAGACAGAGTTATAGCCTCTACACACACGTCTGACCCTCACACTGATGATGTTGTGTTTGTAGGGTCTCGTTGGCTTCATCGGTCCTGCAGGAGAAGCTGGACTAGCTGGAGAGAAGGTAAGACTGTGCAGTAAACATGGCAACTCCTTCAATAGTGTATAGAAGCATCCCAGGATGCACCTCGTGAAGTACAGTAGATGGAGAGACTGATCAGAGCTGCACACTCATTGGTCCAGGTTATATAGACAGTATATATATATATATATATATATATATTACTTTTATTCAGCAAAGTTGCATTTAATTAATCATAAGGCACAGTACAGACATTTATGTTACAAATATTATATTTTATAGAAATGCGGTTGATATTTCTATTCATCAAAAATTATGAAAAAATGTAAACCACTTGAGCAGCAAATCGTCATATTAGAATGAGTTCTGAAAGAACATGTGACTCTGAAAAATACAGCTTTGATCACAGGAATAAATTTCATTTTAAAATATATTTAAATAGAAAACAGTTTTTTGAAATTGTAATCATATTTCACAATATTTCTGTTTTTACTATATTTTAATCAAATAAATGCAGCCTTTGTGAGCAGAAGAGTCTTCTAGAAAATGCTAGAAAGGCCCCAAACCTTTGAACGCTAGTATAAATGTTATGTGTGTTATGTGATTTATTTAGGGTGATCGTGGAGAGATGGGTTTGCCTGGACCTCCAGGAGAGAAAGGGTCTTTGGTACGCCACTCATACTCACAAATACACACTCATAGAAACAGACTTTGTTGCATTCTGTAAAGCTGCTTTGAAACAATCTGTGTTGTAAAAAGCACTATATAAATAAAGGTGACTTGACCTGACTTGACAAATACTGCCCTTAAATTCGCAGCAAGCTCTACCTCCCTCTTTCTGTCCCCCTTAAAATGATGAATGTTGTTTAAAACAGGAAGTTCAACTGTCCATCATAGTTACATGGCCCACTTCCTCCCAGTCATCAGCTCATGTGTGTCTGGAATTGGTTACAAATATACAAAACATACCATGAGAATAACATACAAATATACCATAGTAATGCAATGTTATACAAAATAAAAATATAATTGCCTGGGTTGCACAAACAGGGTTTAGATTAGACCTTAGTTCAATTAGGGCAGTTAAGTAGCTTTTATAAATGTGCCGTAGAAAAAAAAACTGGTGTGAAAAAAATTACTGGTGTGAATCTTCAGTCAAAACAATGGCACTGACTTATTATAAGATTTATCAGTGCAAGTTGCGTTCAGTTAAAATAGTTCAGACATGCATGGGACGCAGGACTAGGCTTAAGCCCTATCTGTGAAACCGGGAGGGAATATTTTGTAATGTAGTATTTTGTATGGTGTGTTTGTCTGTTTTACATGTTTGTCATCACTTACAGGGGCACCCAGGAACCCCTGGAGAGAGCGGCCCAGCCGGAGCACCAGGCAGTCCTGTAAGTCTACATCAGATCCTCAGATACTGAAGCTGTCAGACACTTCTGTAGAATGTTCTGTGCTTTTAGTTTGGACAGACAATGCAAACACACACCAATTGTAGCAGTGATGGAGACAGGAGCCAGTCACCCCATAGAGTGCGCCAGAACAGAAGAAAGAGAAAAGAAAGACTGGTGGTGCGTCTTTAACAATGTCTTTTTTACAGGGTCCACCCGGATCACGTGGACCCATCGGCTTGAGAGGACCTAAAGGAAGACGGGTAAGACATCTGGGCATCATAAGTGTGCAAGTCAGTCTTTTCACTTTAATATAAAGTAAAACACTACAAGGACTGAACCAGTGGCCTTCTGGTTACCAACCTTGAGCTTTAACCACCACACCACTTCTACATTTACATTTGCATTTATTCATTTAGGAGACGCTTTTATCCAAAGTGACTTACACATGAGAACAATTAGAAGCAGTGAAACTAACAATATGCAAGTGCTATGACCTTTCCTGTTTAATCTAACGCATTACATGGACTTAAGATAATAGATTTAATATAAGATTGAAGTATTAATGGGTCAAGTGTTGCTGAAAAAGATGAGTGTTCAGCAGTTTCTTGAAAATGGTCTCGGCTTCAGCAGATCTGGTTGAGTTGGGCAGGGCATTCCACCAGCAGAACAGACCAGGAAAATGCCAGAGAAAGAGATTGTGTGCCTCTTTGCGATGGCACCACAATTTAATAAACTTGTAGGCTAGTTAAGTCATTAGTTAGTTAGTTAGTTGGTTGGTTGGTTGGTTGGTTAGTTAGTTAGTTAGTTGGATAAACTGTTAGGCTAGTTTGTTTGTTTGTTAGTTGGATAAACTTGTTGGCTAGTTAAATTATTCGTTTGTTGGTTAGTTGGTTGGATAAACTGGTTGGCTAGTTTGTCTGTTTGTTTGTTGGATAAACTAGTAGGCTAGTTAAATCATTAGTTAGTTGGATAAACTGGTAGGCTAGTTTCTTTGTTTGCTTGTTTGTTTTTTGTTTGTTTGTTGGATAAACTAGTAGGCTAGTTATATTGTTAGTTTGTTAGTTAGTTGGATAAACTTGTGGACTTGTTTGTTTGTTTGTTGGATAAACTAGTAGGCTAGTTAAATAGTTAGTTAGTTAGTTGGTTAGTTTGTTAGTTTTACAGTTGGATAAACTGGTAGGCTAGTTTGTTTGTTGGATAAACTGGTAGGCTAGTTAGTTAAATTGTTAGTTAATTAGTTGGATAAACTGGTAGGCTAGTTAGTTTGTTTGTTTGTTAGTTGGATAAACTTGTCAGCTAGTTAAATCTTTAGTTAGTTAGTTGGATAAACTGGTAGGCTTGTTAAATAGTTAGTTAGTTAGTTAGTTAGTTAGTTAGTTAGTTAGTTAGTTAGTTAGTTAGTTTTAGTTAGTTGGATAAACTGGGAGGCTAGTTTGTTTGTTTGTTTGTTTGTTTGTTTGTTTGTTTGTTGGATAAACTAGTAGGGTAGTAAAATCATTAGTTTGTTAGTTGGATAAACTGGTAGGCTAGTTTGTTTGTTGGATAAACTAGTAGGCTAGTTAGTTAGTTTGTTAGTTAGTTGGATAAACTGGTAGGCTAGTTTGTTAGTTTGTTGGATAAACTGGTATGCTAGTTAAATCGTTAGTTTGTTAGTTAGTTGGATAAACTGGTAAGCTAGTTTGTTTGTTGGATAAAGTAGTTGAGTTTGTTTGTTTGTTTCTTGGATAAACTGGTAGGCTAGTTTGTTAGTTTGTTGGATAAACTGGTAGGCTAGTTAAATCGTTAGTTAGTTTGTTAGTTAGTTGGATAAACTGGTAGGCTAGTTTGTTTGTTTGTTTGTTGGATAAACTAGTTAGTTAGTTAGTTGGATAAATTGGTAGGCTAGTTATTTAGTTTGTTAGTTTGTTTGTTGGATAAACTGCTAGGCTAGTTTGTGGAATAAACTGGTTGGCTAGTTTGTTGGATAAACTAGTAGTCTAGTTAAGTCATTAGTTGGTTGGTTACTTAGTTGCATATTTATAGTAATAGGCTAGTTAGTCATCCAATAGATATATTTTAGTCAGTTAGTTAAACTGTTATTCTGTTAGTCAACTAGATAGATAGATAGATAGATAGATAGATAGATAGATAGATAGATAGATAGATAGATAGATAGATGCAAAAGCCTCTAAATGCCATTTGAAATTTTCTTCTTTAATGATGATTTTAATCAAACTTGTATATTTAAGTTCAGTAATTTCACTTAAATAACAATTAATAGGTAATTATCATTGCCATTTAAGTGAAATCATTGAACTTAAATATACAAGCTTGATAAAAATTATCATTCTAGAAGAAAATTTCAAATGGCACTTAGAGGCTTTTGCATCTGAACTCTTCAGATAGATAGATAGATAGATAGATAGATAGATAGATAGATAGATAGATAGATAGATAGATAGATAGATATATAGATAGATAGATAGATAGATAGATAGATAGATAGATAGATAGATAGATAGATTAATGTATACATGTTAATTATCACAGAGACGGATTATTCAGTTCGCTCACACCCATTCAAACACACACATTGTAAATATGTTTGATTAGGCGGCAGGATCCTCATGAATTACTGTAGAGGAGACTGAGCTCAGGGATGCAATGGAAATATGCTTAGGAGAGTTTGTCTTTGCCGCTGTCTGGTCTTAGTTAGAGTCCCTCGCTGAGCCTTTAAATAAAAAACTTGTTGTCTTGATGATTCAATAATGCGTTTAACCCCATTTTTATTTTCTGCCTTCACCTCGTCCAACACTGTGAAGTAGAACTGGTCAAAACAGCAGTGTATGTGATAAACTGACTTTGGTCAGTGTTTATGTGAAACAGAATGAAACATAACTCTTTCAAAAATACTTTATTACAGACAAATGTGAGATTGTAACCAATTCATCAATGGTTATTCTATGAAAATGGTTTTATGTTGTTTTTTGTCTTTTTGGTAGCATTCGCTAAGGCAAGTATTGCAGTTGCTTGATATATTTGAACAAAACCCATAATCTTTTATTTAAAAATAGTCTTACTGAAGATGTGCCCTGAGCCGTATCTAGAGGGCTGAATATCATAGACTTTAGGGTGAACTCTTTGAACTTGATCCAGTGGGCAACCATCTAGAAAACCCTATCAACTGCACATACTAACACCTCAGATCACATTAGAAATTGCGTAGTATCTCCTTGGCAAGCAGTCTGAATCACATAGAAAGACTAAATTTACTCTGATAACACTGCGGAATGGCCCGCTGACATGATGTCCAGCATTAATAGGTGTTGAAGAGATAATGCAACACTTTATTTTCTGTTTTATGGATGTTTATTGGATTAGTCAGCATATTAATATCACTAGTAAGCCAAATGAGGTATTCCAACATATTCTACCAAGTTCCTTCAGCTTCTCTAGTGTGTGTGTGTGTGTGTGTGTGTGTGTGTGTGTGTGTGTGTGCGTGTGTGTGTGTGTGTGTGAAACAGACAAAGAGAGTGTGTGCCAGCTGGCAGAAACTGTATGATGGTATTGTTTCAACAGTCTGATGTTTTTTGGCTGGACGCACACACCATAAGTTAGTGTAATTATCAGTGTGCACACACACACACACACAGCATTCTTCGAGTGGGAGCTAATGTGTGTCTGGTCTCTTGATGAAGTCCTTGTGTTCGGATCTCATTCGTAGTGGTGTTATAGGCGAGCCAAACCGCTGTGTGTGATAGCAAGGAGGATTCAGTTGTTTAGGATTGTGTAGCATAAATGTGTGTGTGAGACATTTATGTTCTGTGTGCATCCAGACAGATGCAACAGTTTTGTGTCATGCGTAAACCCCAAGAGTCTCTTGAACATTGACCTACATGCACAACCCAATATACTGCAAACATATCTTTATTCTGCATATCTTCTATATTTAAATCCTACAATACAGCTCCCCCTAGTGTTTGAGTGTATACTTTGGATTTAAAGTGTGTGTGTTTGTAAAGTGTATTCTATACTACTACTCATACTTTTTTGATGTACGGGGGAGGGTCAGACATGTTGCTCAGGATTTCACAATATGGCTTAGCTCATGAATATTAATAGAGTATGCTAAAATATTTTAATATGATAACTTACTGTTTAAATAATGAAGAGTTGAGTACCAAATATAATTCACATTATTAACAGAGTATTTTAGTAGTTTTTATTTCTGATTTGTATCATCTATATATATATATATATATATATATATATATATATATATATATATATATTGGATCTTTTATTTTTAGATTTTCAGTTTGTAATTTTACTTTGTTTTAGTAATATTATGTACTTTGCCATTTTTTATATATTTATTTTTAGCTTTAGTTTCTTAATTTTTTCAGTCATTTTAGTACTTCAACTTATTTTATTACAGTTAGTTGTCAAGGGAACATTTCTAAAATTAATTTACTTTTTTAAGTACAAGGTTTTCATCTAATATTTAAATACATTTTATTTCAGCTTTATTTCAATTAACAAATAATATTTTGGTTACACTTTATTTTAAGGTGATGTAGTTGCATTTACTTACTCAAACTCAAGTAAAGAGTAATATCAATTAACTGCATGTACATTACTTAGGATAGAGTTATGGTTAGGGTTTGGTTTATGGTTTGTTACTTCTAATTATGCATAATTTACTGTTATTACTATTGTAAGTACATGTAGTAATGTGCAACTAGGTCACCTTAAATTAAAGTGTTACTTTTGGTCTTAGATACTAATTACAACTCGCAATAAAGTAATTCGATAAATCAAATGTCTTATTCACGTTACACTGTGACCTGTAGGAGCTATCGTTCTTGTCAGTTAAATTAAAATATTAAATACAATGCACTCAAATTGAATTCCATTTCAAGTGTGGCCATTATTTATTCATCATTTAAAGCTACACTGTGTAACTCTTTTAGTTTATTCTTAGCTATAAACACTTAGTTCTTTCAAAAATATATGTGCTCATTAATGTATATTTACTTCGTTCAAGTAATAAAGTATTATCGTGAGTGTATAATATGCCATTGAAAATACATACGGGTAAGGGGTTCTAATGTCAGTCGCCATGTTGCCCCTCCATCTTGAAAGTACATTAGCCAAAGAGGGACATACCCATTAATTCAAGCTTCACCTTTCGCGTTTCAGTTAACACTCATGGACGAGGTCGAACTGGAAGCCATGTTAATCTTGGACTACATAGGCCACCGTAGGAGTTAAAACGAAATCGGAATTGAGAGGAACAAAAACTAATATTCACTGGATGGTCATATACCTTTTCACCGCTAGATGGGGGTAAAATCACACAGTGTAGCTTTAATAGGACTGCCAAAAGTTCACAAAATGAAAATTGCAAACATTTGTTAGAAATCTGTATTGTTACAGTTGTTACGAACTGCTCTGAGGCTTGTAGATGAGATCCAAACGCAGCTTTATTTGAGGGCAATCCAGAGGCGTAATCCAATGTACAGGCAAGGGTCATACACAGATAGGCAGTCCAAGACAGATACACAGAGAAACAAACAAAACAGGCAGGGACCAGAGGCAAGAGAGTAATCCAGGGAACAGGGCAAGATATCCAAAAACCAAGAGACAAGAAAACCGTAGAATGCTCAGAATTGCAGTGTAACACTAAAACAAGACTTCGCGGTGAGTGACTGAATGAACATGGTATATATAGCCAGACTAACAAGATGAGACAGGTGAATGCAATAGTGAATGAGGTACAGGTGAATGTGATCAGTGATGATGAGTCCGGGCAGTGAGTTCTGGGAAATGTAGTTTGTGTGAAACATAGTCTTATCTGGAGTGCCCTCTGGTGGCTCAAGAGGACACTCCAGCTGGTAACCGTTACATAGCCCCCCCTTTAAGGAGCGGATTCCAGACGCTCCTCAAAATGTCCAGGAGGGAGGTGGAGCGGAGGCGGACCTGGGGGCGGGATGGAGGTCCAGGCCCGTGGAGCGGAAGAGGACCTGGAGACTGCGGCGGAGCTGGCTGTGGAGGCGACCAGGGCGGAGCAGGCTGTGCGGGAGGCCAGGGCGGAGCAGGTTGTAAGGGAGGCCAGGGCGGAGCAGGTTGTAAGGGAGGCCAAGGCGGCGGAGACCCCTCGGGCGGCCACGCCGGCGAAGACCCCTCGGAAGGCCACGGCGGCGAAGACCCCTCGGGCGGGCACGGCGACGAAGACCCCTCGGGCGGCCACGGCGGCGAAGACCCCTCGGGCGGCCACGGCGGTGATGCCCTCTCAGGACCAGGCACCGGCTCAGGAACAGACACTACAACAGAAATGGTCACAAGGACAGACACAGACACAGAAACAAACACTGGATCGGGAGCAGACACTGGATCGGCCATCTTGTCCGGAGACACTGGATCGGCCATCTTGTCCGGAGACACTGGATCGGCCATCTTGTCCGGAGACACTGGATCGGCCATCTTGTCCGGAGACACTGGATCGGCCATCTTGTCCGGAGACACTAGCTTGGAGGCGGCCATCTTGTCCAGAGACACTGGCTTGGAGGCGGCCATCTTGTCCCGAGACACTGGCTCGGAGGAGGCCATCTTGTCTGGAGACACTGGGTCGGCCATCTTGTCCGGAGACACTGGGTCGGCCATCTTGTCCGGAGACACTGGGTCGGCCATCTTGTCCGGAGACACCGGGTCGGCCATCTTGTCCGGAGACACTGGCTTGGAGGCGGCCATCTTGTCCGGAGACACTGGCTTGGAGGCGGCCATCTTGTCTTTAGACACTGGCTTGGCAGAAATGACGTGAAGCATCTCTGGCTCGGCAGAAGTGACGTGGAGCGTCTCTGGCTCGGCAGAAGTGACGTGGAGCGTCTCTGGCTCGGCAGAAGTGACGTGAAGCATCTCTGGCTCGGCAGAAGTGACGGTGAGCGCAGGCTCGGCAGAAGTGACGGTGAGCGCAGGCTCGGCAGGGCTGACGGTGAGCGCAGGCTCGGCAGGGCTGACGGTGAGCGCAGGCTCGGCAGGGCTGACGGTGAGCGCAGGCTCGGCAGGGCTGACGGTGAGCGCAGGCTCGGCAGGGCTGACGGTCTCGGGCTGGACGGTCTCTGGCTGGACGGTCTCTGGCTGGACGGTCTCTGGCTGGACGGTCTCTGGCTGGACGGTCTCTGGCTGGACGGTCTCTAGGAACGCCCCCTCGGCCTTATCCTCAAAGCCCACAGTAAATGATGACCCGCTCAACAGAAGAGCCAGGTCAATGTACTGCTCTAAAGTCCCGTGAGGATCATGCAAGGGCATGAATGAACTGAGCGGTTCAGATAGTCCTCCACGAAAAAAGATCATTAGGCATACCTCTTCTATGCAGGTCAGGTGAGCCAGCTCTAAAAAGTCAGCAACATAATTCTCAATGGATCGATCTCCTTGACGGAGACGCATAAGCTGGACTGCTGGATTCATGATGATGATTGCTGCTGGATCTTGGCACGGCGAAGTCTTCTGTTACGAACTGCTCTGAGGCTTGTAGATGAGATCCAAACGCAGCTTTATTTGAGGGCAATCCAGAGGCGTAATCCAATGTACAGGCAAGGGTCATACACAGATAGGCAGTCCAAGACAGATACACAGAGAAACAAACAAAACAGGCAGGGACCAGAGGCAAGAGAGTAATCCAGGGAACAGGGCAAGATATCCAAAAACCAAGAGACAAGAAAACCGTAGAATGCTCAGAATTGCAGTGTAACACTAAAACAAGACTTCGCGGTGAGTGACTGAATGAACATGGTATATATAGCCAGACTAACAAGATGAGACAGGTGAATGCAATAGTGAATGAGGTACAGGTGAATGTGATCAGTGATGATGAGTCCGGGCAGTGAGTTCTGGGAAATGTAGTTTGTGTGAAACATAGTCTTATCTGGAGTGCCCTCTGGTGGCTCAAGAGGACACTCCAGCTGGTAACCGTTACAACAGTACTACTGCATACTGCTTCCCAAAATGTTCTTGAAAAGTAATACTACCTGCTAGTATACAGGACATAGCTGAGGCGATGAGATTATGAAATATCTCGTGTTTTCTTACTCATTTGCCCCTTTGTTTCAGGGACCTCGAGGTCCAGATGGTGTGCCAGGAGAGCTCGGCACTGAAGGCACAAAGGTAAAGGCCACTGCTCATCCACTGACCAAAGATATTTACTGTACATGCGTTAATCTAACGTTAATGAATGTCTCCTCACAGGGTCCTGATGGTCCTCCGGGAAAAATTGGCTTCCCAGGACAGGCGGTAAATATACAAACATCTATACTGTAACTGCTGCCATGTCTCTCCAATCTTTGACTGATGGTAACAGCCAGTAAATCTGTCCCGTCTCTCTGCAGGGGAAGATCGGCGAGTCTGGGGAGCCAGGGCCAAAGGGATTTCTGGTTTGTTTCTTATTCAAATTTATCTCTTGAATGTTTTTAGGGCTGTTCCTCAAAAATGTAATATGTTTACGTAATAATAATAATACATGTTATTTGTATAGAACATTCCAAATTTGTCACAGGTCAAAATATTAAAACAATAGGAAAAGGTGTAACAATAAAATAAATGAAAGCAATAGAGTTATATTGTATTGTAAACAATTAATTTTAATGATGTTTACTTATTTATTTATGATTTATTATTTCATTAATAATTGATTTGTTGAGTTGTTGCTATTACATAGCAATACATTTTGATAAATCTGTTTTTTTAGGGGATTTTAGGGCCATCTGGGGCTACAGGAGACAAAGGAATCGCAGGGGAGCCTGTGAGTGATGCTTTATTTCTGTCCTACACACTGAAACATATTTTCCACTGTCTTTTATGTAAACCGAGAGCTGTAAATCTACTGGCAACTCAAGAAGATGAGTTTTGATCCTGGAATACATAGAATTGTCTTTCTTTTGATTAGTTACCTATAAAATAATGTTAATAATAACATAACTGTTTTACTGTATGTAGTAACCTAATTCATTTCACCAAGTTTGTGACCTAATTGGTCTTTCTTGGCATTCAACCCTCATTTGCAGATTGTTAAATGTTTGTGATTATGTAGCAGAAAAATGTAAATAAGATTTTCAGTAATTTTGCCAGGGTGTAGATGAGAGATTGTACACACAAACACACAGACACACACTGCTTCACAGTTTAACATTATGGCTTCAGATAATAGAAGATTGCTATATTGAAATGTGTTGGGTTTGTGTGTATGTATTACTGATAAATGATTTTGTTTGTTTGGGACAAGGGACCTTCAGGGCCCCCAGGAACTCTCGGACCTCCCGGAAATCCAGGGCCAAAGGTAATCCACTCCACACGTACACAAACACGTGTCCAGGTTTTCCGTTGCTTCTGTCTGTTTTGATTCCCTTGATTGTGATTGATACTGAAATTAAAATGATTACCCTGATTAATCCTATTTACACACACCATCATACTTTAATTGATTAATGAAAGTAGTTTCATTTAATTCATCCATTTCTATTGTCATCAAAAAAGAAAGAGAAATAGAAAAAAAAACTCTTTTTCTTTCTCTCAGGGCCCTGCAGGAAAAGTTGGCGATCCCGGCCTTCCAGGAGAACCTGGAGAAAAGGTGGGATAAACTGTTTTATCTGTAAACTGTATAAACTACATAATAAGACTGTACTTTACAATTTGTTTTGTTTTTTGTTTGTTTTGAGAAAATTTTTATATTTTAGGTTAACATAAACCTAACCAAATTAACCTAGCATGATAAGCATGCCCACCATCAAAAATGAAAGTCATGCTACAATGTGTATATTATATAAAAAAAAGTTATATATATTATATATATGAAGAGTTCAGATGCAAAAGCCTCTAAATGCCATTTGGAATTTTCTTCTAAAATAACAATTTTTATCAAGCTTGTATATTTAAGTTCAGTAATTTCACTTAAATGACAATTAATAGGTCATCTTCATTGCCATTTAAGTGAAATTACTGAACTTAAATATACAAGCTTGATAAAAATGATCATTTTAGAAGGAAATTTCAAATGGCACTTAGAGGCTTTTGCATCTGAACTCTTCATATATATATATATATATATATATATATATATATAATTCTAGGTTCTGGATTTTAAATATTAATATAAAAACAATAGAGAAATAAATATAATAATAAAAATAATAATAAAAATATAAAAAAATTTTTTTTATAAAATTATACATATTAAAACTTAAAAAATATATACATTTTATATTTACATAATGTCTGTGTGTGTATTTATATATGCTTAAATTAGAAAACTCTAAAAAAACTCTAAAAAAATAGAAAATGATCCATTTGTGTATTCATTGAGAAAATAAATAGAAAATAATAGTATAAAAGAATAGTTTAGAAGAATACAAAAGATTAGTAACAGGTTTGCAAATGTTCCACAAGACACTATAAATTAAATTGAAAATAACAGCTCATATAACATTTAGTTTGACTTCTGGAGATCGCTAATCAACAATTTCCTTCTTTTACTGGCCATTTGTTGGGGAAAAAAGACGGCATTTTTAAGAGCTGTTGGCCCTTTTTGGTATCGTTTCATGAAAAGAGCCTGAAATGAATGTTAACCACTTCCCCTGATTTCTTGCTTGAGGTGCTGTTATGCAGCGCTAAATAAGTGTTGCTAAATCTGCTTTTCTTTGGTAGTCTGTAATGAGTAGCGCATGTGTCACACAATCACACACTGAAGAGGAACCGTATTGCTATATTTGTATTGTTAAAGTTAGATAATGTCAGTCTGAGCTTGGCAGTCACACGTCATTGGTCATAATTGCTGTTTGGCTGACTGGACTCGTGCAATTAAATAAAAAGAACATAAACTTGCTAGAAGGAATAAAACAGCATGTGTTTTTGGACTCTTATTATGTATTTTCATTGTTCGCATAGGGATCACTCGGGCCTGCGGGGAACGCCGGGGCAGCTGGACTTATTGGAACAAGGGTGTGTGTTCAATACATCTGAGAAATGTTAGATTGATGTTTATAAATGTGCAAAGGCAATACTCGTGTTGTTGTTTGTTTGATGCAGGGAGAACCAGGTTTAGAGGGAGAGGCTGGCCCAGCCGGCCCTGATGGCACAAAGGTAAGGAAATGATTATGTTCATTCTTTTTCAGATATACATGATTTAAAGCTGAAGAAAGCAACTTTCTTTTTGAATCTTGTTTTTTCTCCCAGGGTGAGAAAGGCGACATGGGTGGAGAGGGCGAGCAGGGGGTCAGAGGTGACCCTGGAATCAAGGGCAAAGAGGGGCCATCGGGCGACCCTGGGCTTACTGGCGTCAGAGTGAGTGAGCATGCACACTATGTCACATTCATACCTTGCTGTATAATCGGTTAGTAACGACACAAGAGTGTGATTTAAGGGGCGACTGGGGTTGCCCGACCCCAGTCCCCAGGCCGGGTCAAAGCAAAATGGTTTGGCAGTCTTAAAAAGTACATATGCAAACCAGGTTTAATACACTCTTTAAAATAAAGGATCTTTAGTGGTATCAATGGTTCCATGAAGAACCTTTAACATCCAGAGAATCTTTCCATTCCACAAAAGTTCTTTATAGTGGAAAATTATAAAATGTTCTTCACACTGATGTATCTTTGCAGAATTGTTAACTGAAAAGGTTCTTTGGGGAACCAAAAATGGTTCTTCTCCTGCGAAACCACTTTATTTGGTATATTTAGGAATAATATATATATATTTATAAAATCTAGGAGTTTAACCATAGCAACAGTGAACCATTATGATCAGTTATTGGGCAAATCCACAAAACATGTTTTTGCATATTACAGATATCGTTATCGCAATAAAAAACATTTACTGTATATTTTGGATTAAAACTTTATTTTCGTTTTAGTAATTTTAGTACTTAAACTTACTTTATTTCAGTTAGTTGACAAGACAGCATTTCAATTCAATGTACAATTTTCAAAGTTTTTAAGTTTAAGGTTTATCTAATATATATATATATATATATATATATATTTCAGGTTCATGTATGTTTATAGTTTTTATTAAACAATAACAACACTTGTCAGTCATCTTTATTTGTGAAATGACAGCGGGTTTGTTTTTGTGTGTGTTTTAGGGTCCTGAAGGAAAACCTGGTAAAAATGGCGAGAGAGGGAAACCAGGGTTTAAGGTAAGACATCAGAGTTCAAGATTTTATTTGGTTGAAGTTTTTTATTCATCTTTAATTTTTCGAACACAGCAGCCATATTGACTGCACTTTCACATTACCTGCAGGGTGCCAAAGGTAACATCGGTCATCTGGGAGAGACAGGAACCATGGGAAAGATCGGACCAATCGGAACCACCGGACCAAAGGGATCACGAGGAACCATCGGACATGTGGTAAAAAGATAGATATTTTATCATTACGTTTAGGTTTAGCAATGTATGTCCAACTCACTTAACATTTGACCTGTCTCGTCTTCTTCCTCCCTGTGTCTCAGGGCGCTCCCGGGCGTATGGGGCTGCAGGGCGATCCCGGCATATCCGGATATGAGGTGAGAGATATCATATTAGCACATTTCCAATTATTTATTTCCACTTCAGAGAACTGATTCATCAACTCAAGTCTGCTTTTTTTTCTCTACAGGGTCACAAAGGACCTCAAGGTCCAATAGGACCCCCGGGACCAAAGGGTGAAAAGGTAAAATGTGTTCATCACTCATTATGTTCAAACATTTTTATACTTGTGGCCTGCACAGTTACGTCACCCTGAGTGGACTTGAATACCTAAACCATACAATAATATTAACTCACAGAGCCTTTTAAAGGTGCCGTATGTAATAATTGAGGTAACAATATACGAAAAATGAGCTACACGCATCAAAAGAATGAGAAGAAATAAGTGCAAAGATGTCATTAAAAAACTGACAAGTTATAGTGCTGCCGAGATATTAACCTGAATTAGCATGCTAGATTACTAGCCCCGGCCCGGCAGGTATCGTAATACCAGTTCCGGCCATGGGAGGCGGTATGCGGACGGGCAACGTTACCACCAGCCAAACTGCAGTACACGAGTGAGTCGCGCTCGCGCCGGCTTGTGTGTGTGTGTGTGTGTGTACTTGAACCTGATGTCAGTCGTGTGGAAATACAGCCCACTACTACATTTCAGTTCAGGGAAGAGTTCAAAAAATGATTGGTCGACATTATGCATGAGGAATACATTTTGGTAAGTTGTAGCATACTGTATCTTTCAACAGAGTTCATGTTCTTTTTCCAGCTAGTAGAGACGATCGGTTCATGTGCGCTAGGGATCTGTAGTGTAACATGTACAAGCGCCAAAACGGTATTTATTCTTTGAATTGCGTAATATAATTGACAGAATCTGAGAGCTTAACTAACCTGCTTGCTAAGTGTCAATTGCGTGTGTCTCACGGTGAATTCACGGCGCTAGCTTGATCAACATCAGCGAATGCTGTCTGTCGAATTAATTCACTAACAATAAAAGTGTAATATGAACAAAACGAATACCATAAACTTCAAATAATTGCCCAAGCTTTTATTTTCCCATACCGTCGAAATGCACCAGCTTGTTTTTGAGATCTATGAGGCGGTCTTCATCATTTAGTGTTGAGATTCATAGTGTTTAGTTTAGTTCACTCTAGTGTTTAGTTCATTGAGTCTCTGATCTCTAAAAATCTCCAAATGTTCCACGTGAAACTGCGGTCTTCCAACCTTTTACTATCATGTCAAATGATTTGAATAACATGCGCGATGGTAGGAGCACAAGTCATTTTTTGGAGGTATACTGCCCCCATCTGTTATGGAATATGGAGTAAGTCTAACATTTATTATGTTAGATGGCACCTTTAAACACCATTTGATTTTGAAAAACAGTATCATTTATAATTTTTATACACATTTTTGGTAACACTTTATAATACGGTCTCATTTGTTAACTTTAGTTGACTATATTATAAAATATAATATATTTGTATAATTTACAACATTTAATTATCTTTGTCAATGTTAGTATTGTTTGGTTTGTCCATGCTAGCTCACAGTGCATTAACTCATGTTAAATGTATTAGTAAATGTTGAAATGAACGTTAGCTAAGACTAATAGTTCTGTGGAATTCATTGTTCATTATTAGTTCATGTTAGATAAAGTTAACAAATAAAATTTATTCTATAAAATATACCATATTTTTGAGTATTGACCATTAATATGAAGACACACAGTTTTCTATAATCATTTGATGTTTTCCATTATGTAATGTTTTAGGGTGAACATGGGGATGATGGGAAGGTGGAGGGTCCTACTGGTCCACCAGGACTCAGAGTGAGTCTCTCTTACTTTCATTTTTAAATCAGATTTCCTCTAAATTCAATAGCGATATTCACAACATCATGTGTTTGTGTGTATTTTCAGGGTCCAATTGGAAAGCGAGGAGACCGGGGCGAACCGGGAGATCCAGGATACGTGGTGAGATACACACAGCTACCCAGAAAGCACACTATTGTCTTCCTGCATATGAAGCACATTTGCTAGTTTACTGGAGTGTCGTCGGCACACACCAACATCTGACCATTTCCTGTAACAGATTAAGAACTGCTTACTGAGAATGAAAGCTGTTTTATATGGTTATCGGCTCAACAATGTCAAATATTTTATAAATCACATTACAGTGAAGACCATTGTTTTGATTTAGGCTGACGTTAGATTGAAAACTTCCCCCAGCAAAAATATGGTTTGAGTGGAGATGGATGTGTTATAATAGATAAATGGTAGAACTGTGGACAGCAGGATATGTAGGTGAAACTCAAAAAATGTTGAATATCGTGCAAAAGTTCCACGATAATCCAAATTAAAAGGTGAAACAAATATATTTAGTATATAGAACTGTATGCATATGCACGATTATACTTTTCAGAGGGCCGACATTTCTGTATTTAAAATCCTTTTTAATGATTTCACGTAATATTCTAATTTTCTGAGATTTTGAATTTGGGGTTTTCATAAGCTGTAAGACATAATCATCAGGATTTTAACTTTTGCACGATATTCTAATTCTAGTTTCACCTGTATATAGAATTAATAAGTAATGATTGCTAAGGAAAATGTCACTATTATACTATTATAAATATTGCTCATATTTTAAGAGTTTGTTCAGATTGGACTGCAAGATTTGCATGAGCAAACACCACATTTTTTTCTTTTTTAAATATATTTATTATTAATAAATAAAATAAATAAATGATTAATTTCTTAAATGTTCTAAGTAGTATTCCATATATCATTTATTTTTGTTATGTATCATTTTTTTGGTTTATTGTAATAATTCAGGGTCAGCAAGGTGTCGATGGTTTACGAGGCAAGCCTGGTGCTCCTGGACTACCTGTGCGTATAATATGATATCAGATCATGATTACACATGTGGCCACTCTCAAACATGCACACAAACACCTGTTCTTTCATTTCTTTGAATGCATATTTAGGGTAATCCTGGTCCACGTGGAATACAAGGCCCCAAAGGATCCAAAGGAGAACAGGTAATGATATGCTCGGTTGTGTGTGTGCTATTGTCTGTGCATATGGTTTGAAGAAATTCACATTTCATTACTTATGTTTTGGAATAGCAGCCGTAAACAACATGTGTTAGAAATCAGAGCCTTGTCGCATACTTCAGCAATATGGGTTAGATGCGTGTGTGTATGTTCATGCTGTATACGATTAATTCTGTGTGTGTGGTTTTCTCCTTGGCATTACTTCTTTTTCTCACAAGCTTTGTTGACTTTCAGGGTCAGAAGGGTAAACAGGGTCCTCTGGGGGAGCGTGGCAGCAGAGGGTCACCAGTAAGAGGAACTCCTTTTACAATTATGTGTACTTACAATTGTACTTTGAAATTTTTAATGATTTCATCTAGTATTCATATTACAGTTATCAGAATAGAAAACTTGTAATGGTCTTAAACATACTTCATTAATTTATAAATAATATATACATTTCTAATTGATCGATATCTGCCAAATGAATAAATGTGGAAAACAATTTTGCATTAAATGTACTCTCATTACTGATAATAATGTAATTTTATATATATTTAATTGATTTATATAATTGTACATATATTTAATGATTAAGTAATACAAATTATAATTATTATTATTAAAATCCGCACTAAAAAGCATTCATAATGCAAAATAAAACTATGCTGTATAATTACAATTTTACTTTGAAAAAATAATATTTATTTACTCCTGTACTGTAGTCTTCATATTACAGTAATAAGACTGGAAAAAATCTTAATTGTTCTATACAGACTTTAAAAAACAGCCTTTTTTGCACAATATATAATAATAACAATATTTATACATGTTTTTAATTTGCATAATTTTAATTACTTATATATATATATATATATATGTTTTTTTATATTGTATTGTTAATTAAAATGTGTTTATATATTAATTAGATAATTATATATATACATGTATATGTGTAATGAATTCTTATAAAAAATATTTTCATTGATTTTGGGTTGAAATATGACCCTAAAATGTTTTGTTTTTTGTGAGATTCTCACCGTAATATCCTTCATCACAAGTACATTTGCTTAAACATCTTTCCTTTCTAAAAGCCCATCGATCTGTGTTCTCAGGGTGTTGTTGGGTTGCCCGGTCCCAAAGGAACAGTGGGTCGAGAAGGACAGGAGGGCGTTCCCGGCATGGATGGGCTGCCAGGGAAAGATGGAAGCAGAGGAACACCAGTAAGATTTCATCATGAGAGCTGTGTTTCCTGATCCATCATCTGTCTGAACTGGTTTACATGCGTCTTTCTCTTCCTTTAGGGCGATCAGGGAGATGATGGAGAGTTTGGTTTGCCTGGTAAACCTGGGGCTCCTGGCAAGGTTGGCGTTATCGGTTTACCAGGCCCACAGGGATCATTTGGTCCAAAGGTCAGAGGATAACATTTTTCCAAAATAATAATCAGTTTAGATATAGATTTACACAACAGTTCAAAAGTTTACGGTCAGTGAGATATTTTAAAGAATCTCAGCATCATTACTCCAGTCTTCAGTGTTACATTCAGAAATCATTCTAATATGAGGATTTGGTGCTCAACGTTTCTGATTATTATCAATGTAAAAAACAGTTGTGCTGATTAATATTTTTGAGGAAACCCTTTTTTTCAGGATTCTTTGATGAATGGACAGTTCAAAATAATATAATTTATTTGAAATTTAAATCTATTTACTGTCAGTAACTGTCACTTACTGTCAGTTTTAACCTATTTATTACACCCTTGCATTTCTAAAAAAATAAAAAACATTTTAATTTTCATATTTATAATTAAGATCCTAGAAAAAAGTACAAAATGATTATTTTCTATTTTATTCTGTTCTGTTATTATCTTGAATGGGTCATGTTCATTATCTTGAATGGGTCATGTTGACATTATATGTTCGTATGAATAGGGTGAGAGGGGTCTTCCGGGTCACCCTGGCCCTTCAGGAAAGAGAGGTTTTAAGGGAGGGATGGGGCTTCCAGGACCTCAGGGAGACCAGGGATCTAAAGGCCAACATGTGAGTCCTACACCCTGACAAAACCATAAACTGAGAACTGCATCCAGCTTACAAAAGATCATTTTGCAACAAAACATTAATATTAATCTCTGATTTAGGGTGACATCGGGGAGCCCGGCTTTCCAGGGGTACTAGGAATGTTTGGACCGAAGGTGAGTTTTATCACACATTGCCAGGAGTCTGAATTAAATGCTTCTTCTTGCTGAAAAACAGAAATGTGATCGTCCATGTGTGTCTGCCCAAGAGAAACAAACAGAGATGAGATTTATCATTTCTCAAAGAGTTCTTTCCTTTGGGAAACACGTTTTCATCCACACACTCAGAGCGTCATAATTCACACAAGCACTGGTGTATTTTTGTTAAGGTTTTCTCAGAAACCCAAAGCCGTGAGCTCATAAAACAGGACAAGCATGTGTAGTTGTGGTGTTACTGTGGCATTCCTAATTCACTCAGATTCATTCATGCTTCTGGTTTAACTAGATGATCTAGAGTTGTGGAAAAATGAGGACCACCAATGAGAGCCACACAAACAGTTGACAGTGAGAGATAGTCAAATGGTGTCTTTGGCCACGCAATGTTCCACTACATGAAGGCTTTAGTGCTCTTCAATATACACAACACACACACTAGCATTAATGTTGGGTTAGGCACAGCTGTGTATTTGTGTGTTTGTTTATGTGGGATTGATGTTTGGGTTGTTCATTCAGGGCCCTCCAGGAGACTTTGGGCCGAAAGGCATTCAGGGGCCTAAAGGGCCTCAAGGCAGCATGGTGAGCACACACACACATACTCTATCTATCTATCTATCTATCTATCTATCTATCTATCTATCTATCTATCTATCTATCTATCTGTCTGTCTGTCTGTCTGTCTGTCTGTCTGTCTGTCTGTCTGTCTGTCTGTCTGTCTGTCTGTCTGTCTGTCTGTCTGTCTGTCTGTCTGTCTGTCTGTCTGTCTGTCTCAATAGATCACATATGGCACATATAATAGTGTTTGTATTGTAATATTTCTATGTATGTTTCAGGGTAGAGGGGGTTTAGCTGGACCTGTCGGTGTGATTGGCCCTACCGGGAGTCCAGTGAGTATATGCCACTTCTATAGTGAACCGTGTGGTATTCTCTGCTGTCTGACCTCTGACCTCTGGCGTCTCTTTGTAGGGCTCGAGAGGAGATTCTGGCAACAAAGGAGAAGTGGTGAGAAGAAATGAATTCATTCTTTCTCTTCAGATCTTGACATCACAGTAAATCTTACGGTGTCTCTTTAACACTCTTTTTTTCCCTACAGGGTGTTCAGGGACCTCGAGTGAGTCTTTACGGTCACAGACACTGCATTTCACATTATCATTGGCTTGTGTTTGTTTCAAAGTCACTTGTCTTTTTCTAACTTTGTTATTTGTGTGTTTTTCCAGGGCGCTCCTGGACCGCGTGGACTTCCTGGACCGCCGGTAAAACACACACTTCTTTTTTTAACTTTTCTTAGACTCTTTCAGAATTACTTCAGCTTTTTAGAATCCTTTTTAGGCCCCGTTTACACAAAGGGAAAATGCAGATATTTCCCTGTGGTTTGGCCTCTCATTTACACGAAAACCCCGTTTATATCACAGAAAACGATTATTTCTAAAAACTCTGGCCAAAGTGGAGATTTCTGAAAACGCCGGTTATGTGTTGTCGTGTGAACTGGGAGAAACGGCGTTTTAGGTTCTCTCTTGTCGATTCTGAGGATTCTGATTGGCTTGCATGGCTTTATCCATGCCGCCCATAGGTTTGGCATAGTTATGATGACGCTCGACGGCGTATTTATGCGGGTGTGTGCACGATATTATTATTGAAAACGGAGAGGGGGAAAATATTCGTTTCTCTAAATAACCGGCTTTGTGTAAACGTGGCCTTAGGTTCTCATCCAATAGTGTCAGAGCAGTCAAATAAATAAAATTGTTAAATATTAAGTGACTTCGGACTAAAAAGAATTGTATATTTTTTAAATTCTAAGAAAACATAAAAAATCTTGTTTTTAAATTGAAGGTGTCCACAAATATCCCCAACCTGAAATTATTCATATTATACTCAGTTAGTTTGGGGAAATTTTTGTCCCCAAATTAAAGTAATTTAATCCGCACATACATAGTATGTTTTAATAATATTAGAATATTTCATATACATTTATGATTATTATAGTTTTATTATTTGGATTCTTTACAGGGTCCACTGGTAATCCCACTGGCTATGGTAAGAATATTCACTAACTTTATATTTACATTTACCATTCATTAATTGCTGTTCTGTACATATGCGTTATTAAGTTTGCTTGTGTGTGTATGTTTTAGAAACAAGATTTCGGTCTTGGAGTGGCCCAGCCAGTTTTTAGGGAGACAAACACACAGAAAATAGAGGTGAGATCATTCAAACACACACCCACACACAAAGGACATAGCCTGTTTATCGGACGAGTGTGTGTTTATATGTAGTTTTAAAGGCTGTCCCGCTGTTCTCTCAGGGTCGGGGTCTGATGGACATGCCGATGTTGGATCAGGCTCCAGAGATCCTGCGGACTCTCCATTACCTGAGCTCTCTGGTCCACAGTCTGAAGAACCCGCTGGGCACACGAGATCATCCTGCTCGACTCTGCAAGGACCTGCACGACTGCCGGGATACACTCAACGATGGTGTGTGTGTGTTGAACCTGAAAGGAATATTCTGGGCTAAATACCACCAATAGCATCTAATAATTAAGCATTTACCATTGTTAAATGCATTTCAATTGTGCTGAAATATTTGCGTTCCGGTTCCTTCAGGCACTTATTGGATCGACCCGAACCTGGGCTGCTCCTCAGACTCTATAGAAGTGATGTGCAGTTTCAGCGGTGGTGGACGCACCTGTCTCAGGCCCATCAGCACAGCCAAGGTCTGTAGCATTCAGCTTCAAGATCAGATTTTTATTTCATTAATGCTTATCTTTGGGAGGATATGTTTAGAAAAGAAGTTGAAGTGTTAATGATGCTGTTTTATTGGCTGGTCGCAGCTGGAGTTCAGTGTCGGACGCGTCCAGATGAACTTCCTGCACCTGCTGAGCGCCGGAGCAGAGCAACGAATCACTATCCACTGCCTGAACGTGACAATCTGGAGCCACGCGCCCTCCCTGCCCCCGTCCCAGAGCGCTGTTCGCTTCCACGCGTGGAGTGGGGAGCCGCTGGAGCCGGACGTGTTAGCAGACTCCTGCTGGGTCAGTGTGCCCTTCACACAGCTCTCAAATGAATGAGTTTTACTTTGCATCACGTACAGGAATTTAAGACAATGAATGCAGGATATACAATGATGATGACTGTTTAAAATGTGTCATCTTAGTCTGTGAAAAGGGTCCATAGTGTTTGTTGTAGTTAACAATGTAGTTAGGGGGTGGTGATGGTGCAGTGGAGAAGACATATGCCTTTGGTGTGAGAGACCCAGGTTCGAATCCACTGCAAGACACCAATGTGTGTCCCTGAGCAAACCCTGAGCAAGACGCTTAACCCCTAGTTGCTCCAGAGGCGTGCGACCTCTTAGGTACATAGCAATTGTTAGTCGCTTTGGATAAAACGTCAGCTAAATGAATCAATTTAAATGTAACAATAACAACACTGAACTTTAGTCATGAACTTGAGTTACTTTTGCATGCATGTTGCATCACTGATTGTGTGTTTTTTTATTGCATAGCAACTGAACGGGCGCTGGCAACATGCTGACTTCCTGTTCCGGGTGTCAGACCCCACCTTACTTCCTGTCATACGCATTAGCAACCTACCGAAGACAACGGCCTCATCACGCTTTCACCTAGAAGTCGGACCTGTGTGCTTTCTATAGTGTGTGTGTGTGTGTGTGTGTGTGAGAGAGATTGTGAGTGTGTGTGCGCTCCTCAAACACACACTGACCCACCTACAGCCCGCCCCCTTCAGTATTCAGCTACTGATTGGACTGCAGAAACAGAAAGAGGTGGTGTGGGCGGGGCTTTGGGTGACAGCATTGGAGACTCCCGCAGTCTAAAGGAAATTCCGCCCCTACCAGCCATGGATGTCCAATCAGATTTGATTCCTCTAAAAAAAACAAGCCAATCATCTCGCAGGGACAAAAACTCAGGACATCCGGGGCCGGAGAAACTGCTAAACCCTCTGTCTCTGTCTTTCTCTCTTCTTCTTCTTCTTCTTCTTCTCTCTTCTTTCTCAGCCTGTTTCTTTGGTGCTCGTTTTCTTTTTAGTCGCTCTTTCAAAATAATAATAATAATAAGTTATTATAATACTTGTACTTTTATAATAAGAATCAAGTTTATTGAAGAGATGAATTAAGATCATTGAGAGGTATTATATGTACATATACACTTATTGTTTATCTGATCTTTTATATATTAATGTTGTCACGTGTAAAAAAAGAAATGCTAAAGTGCAATAGGAAAACGAAGAAAAAATGATAATTGATTATATATTAATGTGCATCTCAATAAGGAAGGTTTTTCAGGGATGTTGTCATTCATTCGTGTCATTTTAACACTCCGTCAGACAGGGAAGTGTGTGTGTGTTTATGCGTGTATGAGCGTGCGTGTGTGTGATGGATCAGTAAACAAGTGAAGGTGTATTCTTCTATCAAACGACCCACCCGAGGTGCGCCTGTCACTTTAAAAGGGCTGTTTCTCAATGAAAATGGGTGTGTTTTGTTCAAAGTAGTTAATAAGAGTGAATCCCTCATGAGAACAGGCCTGGGTCATATTTCAACCAAAAAGAAAGCATAAAAATTAAAATTAGCATTGTGGCATTTTTGTGACGAGCAAAAATCTTTTTTACAGTAATGCATATGGAAATAATTCACCTTTTTGTACTTACTTTTGTAATTCGTAGGCTATTATTTGCTTAGATTATCATTACAGAAATGTTGAATTGCTGAAACATTACATCAATGAGTAAAAAAAAGTGCAGTTGTCATAAAATTATTGTCACAATGCAAAAAGTTAAAACTGCATTATGCAAAATTTAATTTGTATTCTTTATTTTCTGTGTGGTTTCAAAAACGTAGGCTACTCTGAGCTCAAAATATCAGCAGTTTATTGTTTTCTTTTCATTTCTGGGTAAAATATGACTTGGACATGTTCTTAACAGGTTTCGCGAGATTTACTCATCAAAGGCCCGTTCACACCAACGATGATAACGATAAAATAGTTGAAAATGATTCGAAAAACTTTTTTTTTTTCTTCAGCTGATGAACAAGAAAAACATTGACAGCCAATCAGAATCCATTCTGCCTTAAGAGCGCAATCATTTAAAGCGACAGGCGACACAGCAGTGCGCGCTTATAGTTATCGATATAGAGTGCCGAAGTGATGACGTCACTTTGTGACAACTCGGAAGTTAGCGGCGCATGGGTTCCCTCGATTGAAAAGCTATGGATTTTCCCCATAGACTTTTGAAAAATCGCAAAAAATAAGATCTGTGTTGAACAAAGAGTTGTGACCCTTACACGTTTTGTCTATCAAGATAATCTTTACAAGTTAATCCAAAATTTATACTTCGGCACTCTAGTTATCGTTTTTAGCGTGAATGGGCCTTTAAGGTTTGTCTCGGTAACAATGGTGCTATTTTGAAGCTGGTTTTAAAGTGGATCTTCAAGATGTCGATGCTTTTGTTTAGTGCCCGTGTTACTCTGAATTATGATGTTAGTGTGAATATTGTGTACTTTAAAGGTGCTCAGAAAAGTCAGTTAATACATGTTTAATCTGGATGTGTTTGCAGCATGTTGAATGCATTATGCATAAGCTCTGTGGTTCCAGAACAGTTTTGTACTTTCACCTCACCCGCTCAAACATCAACTAGTGCCTTTTGTAAGGGAAAACATTTCAGTAGCTATACTTTTTTTTTTTTTTAAGTGGCATCAGAAAGTGTATGTTATCATATGCAAATAATGGTCGTAATCTCGTGAACGAAATGTTGTTCCATAAAACATGGAAACGGCATTTCGAAGCTTTTTGTTCCTTTATTCTTCACGACCGTGTGTATAATTCTGCCGGCTTTGATGTATACAGTGAGTCCCTTTTGCTAATTTAATGTTATTTAAATTTACAAGCGCTCTTTTTAACCAAATTCTCTGTTGTGACAGAGTTTCTCTCCAGATAACTTAATTATCCGTATGCCAACTGCTCTTACGGTCGATAGATTTATTTTATGTGTAAATTTGGGGTTCCATAGAACAATATATTACTTTTTTCAATCTGTTTTTATTTTTCTATCCTGTTTATTTTTGTCTATAATAATAACAATAATCTAAAGTCGTACTGTACCAGGACTGTGTTCTATATTATTTCTAAGGTTCTAAGATGAATTTTAAAACATGTGAACGTTCCATGTCAGAATGTTGGAATTCTGATTACCTCATCGCTCTGTAGTTTCTGTTTGTGAAAATTCAACTGTCAAATTCAAGGCTCAGTAAACTCGTCTTTGTCAAATTCATAATCAGTTCTCTCTCTCTCTGAACACGTCCTCTGTTTCGCTCATTGTTCTTTGTGTCAGTTTTCCGTACTCGGTTACCTATGTGGATTCTGAATTGGAATTAATGCTTACATACCCAATAAAGATGTTCTTACACCAAAGCCTGCGTTTGAACTTGTTGTTTAATTAATAAAAACAATACAGACATCGTAACTCTAATTGTTACACTTCATTTAGGCAAAAAAAAGAGATCTTTGTTTTCATGATAACCTTTAGTTAATGCATTAACTAAGATTTATAAAAACATATTTTTTAATTAATTATGAATTAGTTTAATCGTTTTAATGTTTAAGTTTAATTATTTGTATTAATACTAGTTAATAAATGTGTCAATGTTAGTTCACAGTGCATAATGTTAACAGATACAATTTTGGATATTAAAAATGTATTAGTAAACGTTGAAATTAACATTAAAGATTAGTAAGTATTGTAAGTATTGTTCAATCTAGTTCATGTTAGCTAAACCTTATTGTAAAGTGTTACCTAGAAATAAAAACCCAAATATGACAAAAAATGTTTTTGTTATTTTTGACATTACAAAAATACTATCAAGTTGAAATGAAAACAAAATAAGTAATTAAAAATAAATACTATGAGATCTTAATGATACACTGTTAAAGGGGTGGTAAAGTATGATTTCACTTTTCTAACTTTAGTTAGTGTGTAATGTTGCTGTTTGAACATAAACGACATTATCAAAGTTGCAACGCTCAAAGTTCAAAGCAAAGGAAGATATTTGCTTTTAAAGAAATCGTTGTTTAAATCTACACTGTGTAACTCTTTTAGTTTATTCTTAGCTAAAAACACTTGGTTCTTTCAAAAATATATGTGCTCATTAATGTATATTTACTTCATTCAAGTAATAAAGTGTATAATATGCCATAAATACATACGGGTAAGGGCTTCTAATAGATACAGTCGGCAACGCGTCATAGATGGGGGGCGTGGTCGGCGTGGGGGAAAGCAGCGCGACCATATGTATTTGAATCAATATTATGAAGCTGCAGACTCGGAGCCTGCATCTACAGTCCCCCACCCAGAGTCCCGCATTCTCAGACCCCTCGTTTTTCAAACATAGCGCCTCCTGCTGTTCAACAGATCGAATAACACCCGCACACGGAGTACAGCGCACGATTATCCAAATGCAATTAAAAACAATAGGATGCAATATTACGGTCTCCAAATAAATTATCCAATAAATATTTGCGTTCCCTGCTTAATGCATGTGCCAAAAAAACTAATTGTTACGGAAGGGATACAATTACAGATTGAACTTCAGAAAAATAGTATGTGATATTATATTGCTACAATGTTTTTTTTTAAATATTTTTTAATTCAAATTCCAAATTTTCTTTCAGTTCAACCTATAATGGTCCAATTAACATTACGATGCTAACATTACAATATCTGTTTTTTGATATTTTGAATGCGAAGCAAAACAAATCAGAATAGACAAAAAACCAATAATAAATAATTCTGTACTTTATTTAATGATCACCTAAACATCTTGCTGTAAAGAAAAAAGGAAGAAAAAACTGTGTTCGTGACTTTACTTTTCGTCTTCAATTGCATTTAAAAAAACCTCATAAGTCGCTTTGCATAATCATAAGATTATATGTTGCTGCATTCGGCAGGGGCAACTCCATCGATATGGTGTGGAATAGCCTACAACATAGGCCCGATAGCACATGTCTTATGATGTTTAAAAAAGAAAGAAAAGAAAATAGAAAAATATGTTTGCAAATGTTAGTTACCATGTAGCACTGCTCTGTTGAAGTGTCCCTTGAGATGTTTTTAAACTTTGGACAACTTTGTGGGTTTGAAATATATGGGGGCACAGAATGGGCAGTGAAAATAACTGCAGCATTTATGACATTTCTACAAAAAGTCCAAGGTTAAAGGCTAACGTAAACGTAAGCTATATAAATGTTTTTGGGGGGAAGAGGGCGAAAAAACATACATTAACGGCTCAAATCTTGTTACAATCTTTACAAATATTAAATGGACTATTCATATGTTGTATCGATGAGCTAAATTAGTTTTAAATCAAACGAGTAGGCTACTACGATTCGCTAAATAAAATTGAAGATAGCCTACTCACGTTTTAGCTTAAGTCATTCACATGTTTATCCGATACAATTTGATAGGAGGCGCTGTCTCGAAAAACGAGGGGTCTGAGAATGCGGGACTCTGGGTGCAGGGGGACTGTAGATGCAGGTCTCCGAGTCTGCAGCTTCATACTACTCATTTGAATGACAAAAATGTCATATTGCGAGTCATTTATGCCTGCCGACCGGCAACGGTACATTGCAAAATTAACTGTAATAGGTTATGATTGCCCTTATTTAATTAAAAACTGGGTCAATGACCCAACCAAATGGCCGGAGGTGTCGTTTCCAGACTATTATATCTGGTTGAATCTTCAGGTAAGACATCGCGGAAGCTACCGGCAACACAAGCCTGTAACTCAATCAACTTGCGTATAAGTTACTATAAGTCCATAAAACCATGTCACTTACCAATTGTACGTATGCTTCACTCCAATCTATTAATCTTTTTGTAAAACGGTGATCATTAGTAGTCGCTACGAAGTTGCAGAGGGACTTTGCTGACAGTTATCCGAATTCTCACAGACTGCAGTCTGATAACCTTCAGCTGATAACGCTAATAACATCCCTTATAAAAAACAACTAAAGGAATCTTGTAGTATTTTAGGACAAAATATTATAGTAACGTTAATCCTATAGGAATACTATAGTATTTTGGGACATAGCATAGGAGTATAAGTATTAATGAACATCACAGAAGTATTATACACTACTATAGAATACTAATAGCCATAGGATTATAGTTCTTTTTCGTAAGGGATGTAACGTCAGACAAATCTGGCCCACTGCTTAATACGAGTTAAACATCTACTACTATATCACACAGGGACCTCTACTCACACAGTAATCTAATAAGATATGATTAATTTTGCCATTTTGTCCTCCTATCCGGTTCTGTATGTATGTAAGAAAGGCTGTAGAACTTCAATTTATAATTTGTTTGTTTATTGGTGGTACAGAAAACGACACCACAACTCTTCGGCATGATTGTCCCATGTATTTCCATGAGCGCCAAGGCATTGTTTTCCCCCACGGGCTAAATTCACACCACGTGACGGGGCGTTCCCGGGGGCGTTCCCAGACCAACCGACTGTATCTATGTCGGTCGCCATGTTGCCCCTCCATCTTGAAAGCACATTAGCCAAAGAGGGACATACCCGTTAATTCAAGCTTCGCCTTTCGCGTTACGTTTGAGTTAACACTCATGGACGAGGTCGAAAGCCATGTTAATCTTGGACTACATTGGCCACCGTAGGAGTTAAAACGAAATCGTATTTTTTTTTTTTTTTTTTTGAGAGGAACAGAAACAAATATTCACTGGATATACCTTTTCACCGCTAGATGGGGGTAACAATCACACCGTGTAGCTTTAGGGACTACACGAGCTTCCTCCCATGTAATTTTGTTCTATTGACGATCACTGAGAAATGGTCTATTAATTAAAATATAAAAAACATGTATTATTTTCAAGGTGATAAGGATTCATTTGCCTTGATCCACGCCGAAGAAAACGTCTAAATGTCACGTTTTTAATGAAGCAGCTTAATGAGTAAAATGTCTATTTCTCCGGTGTCCCCCAGTTCCTCGTTTGAGCAAAAGTTACGCTAAAACAACGTATTACATCGACGTTAAACCACGCTAACTGAGTTAACCATAACCTTTTAAATACTCGACCTAGTTCCGTTGCTTAGCAACGGGAAGAAACTCCTGTAACTTCAAGTGCACAACCCGGTATCACGACAAGACGTGAAAAAATCACGTTGGTCCATTTTGGAAAACGTGTAGATGTCACGGTTTAAAAAAACCATAAATAGGGCTATACTGCCCTCTTGTGTCAAATTATATTTTTATATTTATTTTTCCAACAAATAAAACCAAACCTGCAATAAAAACCATCCAATAAACCCTTGAAGTCAACAGACTCAGTGGCTCAGTTGATAATGCGTTGGGCTTTAATCAAGAAGACCTGAGTTCAAATCCCTTTCTTGCTTCCGTTAAATTGTTGTGATTATATCAAACAAAGTGGCCAAAACAACATTTCTCCAGCCAACAAGACGTGAAATGATCACTTTGGTCCACTTTGGAAAATGTGTAGATGTCACGGTTTCACTCCCTCAAACGTGAAACTTGCACTGAAACTGAAACTTACCATAACGACCTATTGGTTTTCATTAAACCGAGAAAAATGGGATTTTGTTTTATTGACGATCACTGAGAAATGGTCTATTATTTAAAATGCAAAAAAAACATTTATTATTTTCAAGGTGAAAAAGATTCATTTGCCTCGATCCACGCCGAAACAAAACGTCTAAATGTCACGTTTTTAATGAAGCAGCCTAAATGGTCCACTTTGGAAAACGTGTAGCTAGATGTCACGGTTGAACCCCCTCAAACGTGAAACTTACACATTTGTGTTAACACACTCCAGTGGAGAGATACCCGTGTTGACCTATATTCTATACGCAATCGCCTCTGCCATAACGACCTGTTGGTTTTCATTAAACCGAGAAAAATGGAATTTTGTTTTATGTAGCCTACGATCACTGAGAAATGTTCTATTATTTAAAATGCAAAAAAACATTTATTATTTTCAAGGTGAAAAGGATTCATTTGCCTTGATGCGCGCCGAAGAAAACGTCTAAATGTCACGTTTTTAATGAAGCAGCCTAATGAGTAAAATGTCTATTTCTCCGGTGTCCCCCAGCTCCTCGTTTGAGCAAAAGGTACGCTAAAACAACGTATTACATCGACGTTAAGCCGCGTTAACCTTGTTAACCATAACCTTTTAAATACTCGACCTAGTTCCGTTGCTTAGCAACGGGAAGAAACTCCTGTAACTTCAGTGCACAACCCGGTATCACGACAAGACGTGAAATAATCACGTTGGTCCACTTTGGAAAACGTGTAGATGTCACGGTTTAACTGTGATAGTTTAAACTCAAAACCATAAATAGGGCTATACTGCCCTCTTGTGTCAAATTATATTTCTATATTTATTTTTCCAACAAATAAAACCAAACCTGCAATAAAAACCATCCAATAAACCCTTGAAGTCAACAGACTCAGTGGCTCAGTTGATAAAGCAATTGGGCTTTAATCAAAAAGACCTGAGTTCAAATCCCATTCTTGCTTACATTAAATTGTTGTGATTATATCAAACAAAGTGGCCAAAACAACATTTCTCCAGCCGAAAAGACTAATCACGTTGGTCCACTTTGGAAAATGTTTAGATGTCACGGTTTCACCCCCTCAAACGTGAAACTTAAACTTACCATAACGACCTATTGGTTTTCATTAAACCGAGAAAAATGGGATTTTGTTTTATTGACGATCACTGAGAAATGGTCTATTGTTTAAAATGCAAAAAAAACATTTATTATTTTCAAGGTGAAAAGGATTCATTTGCCTCGATCCACGCCAAAACAAAACGTCTAAATGTCACGTTTTGAATCAAGCAGCCTAAATGGTCCACTTTGGAAAACGTGTAGATGTCACGATTTAAACCCCTCAAATGTGAAACTCACACGTTTGCGTTAACACGCTCCAGTGGAGAGATACCTGTGTTGATCTATTCTATACGCAATCGCCTCTGCCATAACGACCTGTTGGTTTTCAGACCTGAGTGCAAAAATGGAGGCTCTAGACCCTTTCCAGAGTTGAGATATGGAAATTAAATATTTCGACCCGAAAAAAAAAAACGACAGTGTTACCCCTTTCGCTTTTTTGGGGGGGGCAAGAAATTAAGTTTCTCCAATCTTCTCAAAACTCCGGATTCTGATAGAGGGTCGTGAGACTTAGAACTGAGTGGAAAAATGGAGGTTCTAGACCCTTCCAGAGCTGAGATATGGAAATTCAAAATTTCGACCCGAAAAAAAAAACGACAGTGTTACCCCTTTCGTTTTTTTTTTTTGGGCGAGAAATTAAGTTTCTCCAATCTTCTCAAAACTCTGGATTATGATAGAGGGCTGTGAGACATTGACCTGAGTGCAAAAATGGATGATCTAGACCCTTCCAGAGCTGAGATATCAAACTTCAAAATTTCGACCCGAAAAAAAAACGACAGTGTTACCCCTTTTGTTTTTTTTCATTTTTGGGCGAAAAATTAAGTTTCTCCAATCTTCTCAAAACTCTGGATTATGATAGAGGGCTGTGAGACTTTGACCTGAGTGCAAAAATGGATGATCTAGACCCTTCCAGAGCTGAGATATCAAACTTCAAAATTTCGACCCGAAAAAAAAAACGACAGTGTTACCCCTTTTGTTTTTTTTCATTTTTGGGCGAAAAATTAAGTTTTTCCAATCTTCTCAAAAGTCTGGATTATGATAGAGGGCTGTGAGACTTTGAGCTGAGTGCAAAAATGGATGATCTAGACCCTTCCAGAGCTGAGATATCAAACTTCAAAATTTCGACCCGAAAAAAAAACGACAGTGTTACCCCTTTCGTTTTTTTTTTCATTTTTGGGCGAAAAATTAAGTTTCTCCAATCTTCTCAAAACTCTGGATTATGATAGAGGGCTGTGAGACTTTGACCTGAGTGCAAAAATGGATGATCTAGACCCTTCCAGAGCTGAGATATCAAACTTCAAAATTTCGACCCGAAAAAAAAACGACAGTGTTACCCATTTTGTTTTTTTTCATTTTTGGGCGAAAAATTAAGTTTCTCCAATCTTCTCAAAACTCTGGATTATGATAGAGGGCTGTGAGGCTTTGACCTGAGTGCAAAAATGGAGGCTCTAGACCCTTCCAGAGCTGAGATATCGAAACTCAAAATTTCGACCCGAAAAAAAACCCCACAGTGTTACCCCTTTTGTTTTTTTTTCATTTTTGGGCGAAAAATTAAGTTTCTCCAATCTTCTCAAAACTCTGGATTATGATAGAGGGCTGTGAGACTTTGACCTGAGTGCAAAAATGGAGGCTCTAGACCCTTCCAGAGCTGAGATATCGAAACTCAAAATTTCGACCCGAAAAAAAAAACGACAGTGTTACCCCTTTCGTTTTTTTTCATTTTTGGGCGAAAAATTAATTTTCTCCAATCTTCTCAAAACTCTGGATTATGATAGAGGGCTGTGAGACTTTGACCTGAGTGCAAAAATGGATGATCTAGACCCTTCCAGAGCTGAGATATCAAACTTCAAAATTTCGACCCGAAAAAAAAACGACAGTGTTACCCCTTTCGTTTTTTTTTTCATTTTTGGGCGAAAAATTAAGTTTCTCCAATCTTCTCAAAACTCTGGATTATGATAGAGGGCTGTGAGACTTTGACCTGAGTGCAAAAATGGATGATCTAGACCCTTCCAGAGCTGAGATATCAAACTTCAAAATTTCGACCCGAAAAAAAAAACGACAGTGTTACCCCTTTCGTTTTTTTTCATTTTTGGGCGAAAAATTAAGTTTCTCCAATCTTCTCAAAACTCTGGATTATGATAGAGGGCTGTGAGACTTTGACCTGAGTGCAAAAATTGAGGCTCTAGACCCTTCCAGAGCTGAGATATCGAAACTCAAAATTTCGACCCGAAAAAAAAACGACAGTGTTACCCCTTTTGTTTTTTTTTCATTTTTGGGCGAAAAATTAAGTTTCTCCAATCTTCTCAAAACTCTGGATTATGATAGAGGGCTGTGAGACTTTGACCTGAGTGCAAAAATGGATGATCTAGACCCTTCCAGAGCTGAGATATCAAACTTCAAAATTTCGACCCGAAAAAAAAACGACAGTGTTACCCCTTTTGTTTTTTTTTTCATTTTTGGGCGAAAAATTAAGTTTCTCCAATCTTCTCAAAACTCTGGATTATGATAGAGGGCTGTGAGACTTTGAGCTGAGTGCAAAAATGGATGATCTAGACCCTTCCAGAGCTGAGATATCAAACTTCAAAATTTCGACCCGAAAAAAAAACGACAGTGTTACCCCTTTCGTTTTTTTTTCATTTTTGGGCGAAAAATTAAGTTTCTCCAATCTTCTCAAAACTCTGGATTATGATAGAGGGCTGTGAGACATTGACCTGAGTGCAAAAATGGATGATCTAGACCCTTCCAGAGCTGAGATATCAAACTTCAAAATTTCGACCCGAAAAAAAAACGACAGTGTTACCCCTTTTGTTTTTTTTCATTTTTGGGCGAAAAATTAAGTTTCTCCAATCTTCTCAAAACTCTGGATTATGATAGAGGGCTGTGAGACTTTGACCTGAGTGCAAAAATGGATGATCTAGACCCTTCCAGAGCTGAGATATCAAACTTCAAAATTTCGACCCGAAAAAAAAAACGACAGTGTTACCCCTTTCGTTTTTTTTCATTTTTGGGCGAAAAATTAAGTTTCTCCAATCTTCTCAAAACTCTGGATTATGATAGAGGGCTGTGAGACTTAGACCTGAGTGCAAAAATGGAGGCTCTAGACCCTTCCAGAGCTGAGATATCGAAACTCAAAATTTCGACCCGAAAAAAAAAAACGACAGTGTTACCCCTTTTGTTTTTTTTTCATTTTTGGGCGAAAAATTAAGTTTCTCCAATCTTCTCAAAACTCTGGATTATGATAGAGGGCTGTGAGACTTTGACCTGAGTGCAAAAATGGATGATCTAGACCCTTCCAGATCTGAGATATCAAACTTCAAAATTTCGACCCGAAAAAAAAACGACATTGTTACCCCTTTCGTTTTTTTTCATTTTGGGGCGAAAAATTAAGTTTCTCCAATCTTCTCAAAACTCTGGATTATGATAGAGGGCTGTGAGACTTTGACCTGAGTGCAAAAATGGAGGCTCTAGACCCTTCCAGAGCTGAGATATCAAACTTCAAAATTTCAACCCGAAAAAAAAAACGACAGTGTTACCCCTTTTGTTTTTTTTCATTTTTGGGCGAAAAATTAAGTTTCTCCAATCTTCTCAAAACTCTGGATTATGATAGAGGGCTGTGAGACTTTGACCTGAGTGCAAAAATGGAGGCTCTAGACCCTTCCAGAGCTGAGATATCGAAACTCAAAATTTCGACCCGAAAAAAAAAACGACAGTGTTACCCCTTTTGTTTTTTTTCATTTTTGGGCGAAAAATTAAGTTTCTCCAATCTTCTCAAAACTCTGGATTATGATAGAGGGCTGTGAGACTTTGACCTGAGTGCAAAAATGGAGGCTCTAGACCCTTCCAGAGCTGAGATATCGAAACTCAAAATTTCGACCCGAAAAAAAAACGACAGTGTTACCCCTTTTGTTTTTTTTCATTTTTGGGCGAAAAATTAAGTTTGTCCAATCTTCTCAAAACTCTGGATTATGATAGAGGGCTGTGAGACTTTGACCTGAGTGCAAAAATGGATGATCTAGACCCTTCCAGATCTGAGATATCAAACTTCAAAATTTCGACCCGAAAAAAAAACGACAGTGTTACCCCTTTCGTTTTTTTTCATTTTGGGGCGAAAAATTAAGTTTCTCCAATCTTCTCAAAACTCTGGATTATGATAGAGGGCTGTGAGACTTTGACCTGAGTGCAAAAATGGAGGCTCTAGACCCTTCCAGAGCTGAGATATCGAAACTCAAAATTTCGACCCGAAAAAAAAACGACAGTGTTACCCCTTTTGTTTTTTTTTCATTTTTGGGCGAAAAATTAAGTTTCTCCAATCTTCTCAAAACTCTGGATTATGATAGAGGGCTGTGAGACTTTGACCTGAGTGCAAAAATGGATGATCTAGACCCTTCCAGATCTGAGATATCAAACTTCAAAATTTCGACCCGAAAAAAAAAACGACAGTGTTACCCCTTTTGTTTTTTTTCATTTTTGGGCGAAAAATTAAGTTTCTCCAATCTTCTCAAAACTCTGGATTATGATAGAGGGCTGTGAGACTTTGACCTGAGTGCAAAAATGGATGATCTAGACCCTTCCAGAGCTGAGATATCAAACTTCAAAATTTCGACCCGAAAAAAAAACGACAGTGTTACCCCTTTTGTTTTTTTTCATTTTTGGGCGAAAAATTAAGTTTTTCCAATCTTCTCAAAAGTCTGGATTATGATAGAGGGCTGTGAGACTTTGAGCTGAGTGCAAAAATGGATGATCTAGACCCTTCCAGAGCTGAGATATCAAACTTCAAAATTTCGACCCGAAAAAAAAACGACAGTGTTACCCCTTTCGTTTTTTTTTTTCATTTTTGGGCGAAAAATTAAGTTTCTCCAATCTTCTCAAAACTCTGGATTATGATAGAGGGCTGTGAGACTTTGACCTGAGTGCAAAAATGGATGATCTAGACCCTTCCAGAGCTGAGATATCAAACTTCAAAATTTCGACCCGAAAAAAAAAAACGACAGTGTTACCCCTTTCGTTTTTTTTCATTTTTGGGCGAAAAATTAAGTTTCTCCAATCTTCTCAAAACTCTGGATTATGATAGAGGGCTGTGAGACTTTGACCTGAGTGCAAAAATGGATGATCTAGACCCTTCCAGAGCTGAGATATCAAACTTCAAAATTTCGACCCGAAAAAAAAAAACGACAGTGTTACCCCTTTCGTTTTTTTTCATTTTTGGGCGAAAAATTAAGTTTCTCCAATCTTCTCAAAACTCTGGATTATGATAGAGGGCTGTGAGACTTTGACCTGAGTGCAAAAATGGATGATCTAGACCCTTCCAGAGCTGAGATATCAAACTTCAAAATTTCGACCCGAAAAAAAAACGACATTGTTACCCCTTTCGTTTTTTTTCATTTTGGGGCGAAAAATTAAGTTTCTCCAATCTTCTCAAAACTCTGGATTATGATAGAGGGCTGTGAGACTTTGACCTGAGTGCAAAAATGGAGGCTCTAGACCCTTCCAGAGCTGAGATATCAAACTTCAAAATTTCAACCCGAAAAAAAAAACGACAGTGTTACCCCTTTTGTTTTTTTTCATTTTTGGGCGAAAAATTAAGTTTCTCCAATCTTCTCAAAACTCTGGATTATGATAGAGGGCTGTGAGACTTTGACCTGAGTGCAAAAATGGAGGCTCTAGACCCTTCCAGAGCTGAGATATCGAAACTCAAAATTTCGACCCGAAAAAAAAAACGACAGTGTTACCCCTTTTGTTTTTTTTCATTTTTGGGCGAAAAATTAAGTTTCTCCAATCTTCTCAAAACTCTGGATTATGATAGAGGGCTGTGAGACTTTGACCTGAGTGCAAAAATGGAGGCTCTAGACCCTTCCAGAGCTGAGATATCGAAACTCAAAATTTCGACCCGAAAAAAAAACGACAGTGTTACCCCTTTTGTTTTTTTTCATTTTTGGGCGAAAAATTAAGTTTGTCCAATCTTCTCAAAACTCTGGATTATGATAGAGGGCTGTGAGACTTTGACCTGAGTGCAAAAATGGATGATCTAGACCCTTCCAGATCTGAGATATCAAACTTCAAAATTTCGACCCGAAAAAAAAACGACAGTGTTACCCCTTTCGTTTTTTTTCATTTTGGGGCGAAAAATTAAGTTTCTCCAATCTTCTCAAAACTCTGGATTATGATAGAGGGCTGTGAGACTTTGACCTGAGTGCAAAAATGGAGGCTCTAGACCCTTCCAGAGCTGAGATATCGAAACTCAAAATTTCGACCCGAAAAAAAAACGACAGTGTTACCCCTTTTGTTTTTTTTTCATTTTTGGGCGAAAAATTAAGTTTCTCCAATCTTCTCAAAACTCTGGATTATGATAGAGGGCTGTGAGACTTTGACCTGAGTGCAAAAATGGATGATCTAGACCCTTCCAGATCTGAGATATCAAACTTCAAAATTTCGACCCGAAAAAAAAAACGACAGTGTTACCCCTTTTGTTTTTTTTCATTTTTGGGCGAAAAATTAAGTTTCTCCAATCTTCTCAAAACTCTGGATTATGATAGAGGGCTGTGAGACTTTGACCTGAGTGCAAAAATGGATGATCTAGACCCTTCCAGAGCTGAGATATCAAACTTCAAAATTTCGACCCGAAAAAAAAACGACAGTGTTACCCCTTTTGTTTTTTTTCATTTTTGGGCGAAAAATTAAGTTTTTCCAATCTTCTCAAAAGTCTGGATTATGATAGAGGGCTGTGAGACTTTGAGCTGAGTGCAAAAATGGATGATCTAGACCCTTCCAGAGCTGAGATATCAAACTTCAAAATTTCGACCCGAAAAAAAAACGACAGTGTTACCCCTTTCGTTTTTTTTTTTCATTTTTGGGCGAAAAATTAAGTTTCTCCAATCTTCTCAAAACTCTGGATTATGATAGAGGGCTGTGAGACTTTGACCTGAGTGCAAAAATGGATGATCTAGACCCTTCCAGAGCTGAGATATCAAACTTCAAAATTTCGACCCGAAAAAAAAAAACGACAGTGTTACCCCTTTCGTTTTTTTTCATTTTTGGGCGAAAAATTAAGTTTCTCCAATCTTCTCAAAACTCTGGATTATGATAGAGGGCTGTGAGACTTTGACCTGAGTGCAAAAATGGAGGCTCTAGACCCTTCCAGAGCTGAGATATCGAAACTCAAAATTTCGACCCGAAAAAAAAACGACAGTGTTACCCCTTTTGTTTTTTTTTCATTTTTGGGCGAAAAATTAAGTTTCTCCAATCTTCTCAAAACTCTGGATTATGATAGAGGGCTGTGAGACTTTGACCTGAGTGCAAAAATGGATGATCTAGACCCTTCCAGAGCTGAGATATCAAACTTCAAAATTTCGACCCGAAAAAAAAACGACAGTGTTACCCATTTTGTTTTTTTTCATTTTTGGGCGAAAAATTAAGTTTCTCCAATCTTCTCAAAACTCTGGATTATGATAGAGGGCTGTGAGACTTTGACCTGAGTGCAAAAATGGATGATCTAGACCCTTCCAGAGCTGAGATATCAAACTTCAAAATTTCGACCCGAAAAAAAAACGACAGTGTTACCCATTTTGTTTTTTTTCATTTTTGGGCGAAAAATTAAGTTTCTCCAATCTTCTCAAAAGTCTGGATTATGATAGAGGGCTGTGAGACTTTGAGCTGAGTGCAAAAATGGATGATCTAGACCCTTCCAGAGCTGAGATATCAAACTTCAAAATTTCGACCCGAAAAAAAAACGACAGTGTTACCCCTTTTGTTTTTTTTTCATTTTTGGGCGAAAAATTAAGTTTCTCCAATCTTCTCAAAACTCTGGATTATGATAGAGGGCTGTGAGACTTTGACCTGAGTGCAAAAATGGATGATCTAGACCCTTCCAGATCTGAGATATCAAACTTCAAAATTTCGACCCGAAAAAAAAACGACAGTGTTACCCCTTTCGTTTTTTTTCATTTTGGGGCGAAAAATTAAGTTTCTCCAATCTTCTCAAAACTCTGGATTATGATAGAGGGCTGTGAGACTTTGACCTGAGTGCAAAAATGGAGGCTCTAGACCCTTCCAGAGCTGAGATATCAAACTTAAAAATTTCAACCCGAAAAAAAAAACGACAGTGTTACCCCTTTTGTTTTTTTTCATTTTTGGGCGAAAAATTAAGTTTCTCCAATCTTCTCAAAACTCTGGATTATGATAGAGGGCTGTGAGACTTTGACCTGAGTGCAAAAATGGAGGCTCTAGACCCTTCCAGAGCTGAGATATCGAAACTCAAAATTTCGACCCGAAAAAAAAAACGACAGTGTTACCCCTTTTGTTTTTTTTCATTTTTGGGCGAAAAATTAAGTTTCTCCAATCTTCTCAAAACTCTGGATTATGATAGAGGGCTGTGAGACTTTGACCTGAGTGCAAAAATGGAGGCTCTAGACCCTTCCAGAGCTGAGATATTGAAACTCAAAATTTCGACCCGAAAAAAAAACGACAGTGTTACCCCTTTTGTTTTTTTTTTCATTTTTGGGCGAAAAATTAAGTTTCTCCAATCTTCTCAAAACTCTGGATTATGATAGAGGGCTGTGAGACTTTGACCTGAGTGCAAAAATGGATGATCTAGACCCTTCCAGATCTGAGATATCAAACTTCAAAATTTCGACCCGAAAAAAAAAACGACAGTGTTACCCCTTTTGTTTTTTTTCATTTTTGGGCGAAAAATTAAGTTTCTCCAATCTTCTCAAAACTCTGGACTATGATAGAGGGCTGTGAGACTTTGACCTGAGTGCAAAAATGGATGATCTAGACCCTTCCAGAGCTGAGATATCAAACTTCAAAATTTCGACCCGAAAAAAAAACGACAGTGTTACCCCTTTTGTTTTTTTTTCATTTTTGGGCGAAAAATTAAGTTTTTCCAATCTTCTCAAAAGTCTGGATTATGATAGAGGGCTGTGAGACTTTGAGCTGAGTGCAAAAATGGATGATCTAGACCCTTCCAGAGCTGAGATATCAAACTTCAAAATTTCGACCCGAAAAAAAAACGACAGTGTTACCCCTTTCGTTTTTTTTTTTTCATTTTTGGGCGAAAAATTAAGTTTCTCCAATCTTCTCAAAACTCTGGATTATGATAGAGGGCTGTGAGACTTTGACCTGAGTGCAAAAATGGATGATCTAGACCCTTCCAGAGCTGAGATATCAAACTTCAAAATTTCAACCCGAAAAAAAAAACGACAGTGTTACCCATTTTGTTTTTTTTCATTTTTGGGCGAAAAATTAAGTTTCTCCAATCTTCTCAAAACTCTGGATTATGATAGAGGGCTGTGAGACTTTGACCTGAGTGCAAAAATGGAGGCTCTAGACCCTTCCAGAGCTGAGATATCGAAACTCAAAATTTCGACCCGAAAAAAAAACCCACAGTGTTACCCCTTTTGTTTTTTTTTTTCATTTTTGGGCGAAAAATTAAGTTTCTCCAATCTTCTCAAAACTCTGGATTATGATAGAGGGCTGTGAGACTTTGACCTGAGTGCAAAAATGGAGGCTCTAGACCCTTCCAGAGCTGAGATATCGAAACTCAAAATTTCGACCCGAAAAAAAAAACGACAGTGTTACCCCTTTCGTTTTTTTTCATTTTTGGGCGAAAAATTAATTTTCTCCAATCTTCTCAAAACTCTGGATTATGATAGAGGGCTGTGAGACTTTGACCTGAGTGCAAAAATGGATGATCTAGACCCTTCCAGAGCTGAGATATCAAACTTCAAAATTTCGACCCGAAAAAAAAACGACAGTGTTACCCCTTTCGTTTTTTTTCATTTTTGGGCGAAAAATTAAGTTTCTCCAATCTTCTCAAAACTCTGGATTATGATAGAGGGCTGTGAGACTTTGACCTGAGTGCAAAAATGGATGATCTAGACCCTTCCAGAGCTGAGATATCAAACTTCAAAATTTCGACCCGAAAAAAAAAACGACAGTGTTACCCCTTTCGTTTTTTTTCATTTTTGGGCGAAAAATTAAGTTTCTCCAATCTTCTCAAAACTCTGGATTATGATAGAGGGCTGTGAGACTTTGACCTGAGTGCAAAAATGGAGGCTCTAGACCCTTCCAGAGCTGAGATATCGAAACTCAAAATTTCGACCCGAAAAAAAAACGACAGTGTTACCCCTTTTGTTTTTTTTTCATTTTTGGGCGAAAAATTAAGTTTCTCCAATCTTCTCAAAACTCTGGATTATGATAGAGGGCTGTGAGACTTTGACCTGAGTGCAAAAATGGATGATCTAGACCCTTCCAGAGCTGAGATATCAAACTTCAAAATTTCGACCCGAAAAAAAAACGACAGTGTTACCCATTTTGTTTTTTTTCATTTTTGGGCGAAAAATTAAGTTTCTCCAATCTTCTCAAAACTCTGGATTATGATAGAGGGCTGTGAGACTTTGACCTGAGTGCAAAAATGGATGATCTAGACCCTTCCAGAGCTGAGATATCAAACTTCAAAATTTCGACCCGAAAAAAAAAACGACAGTGTTACCCCTTTTGTTTTTTTTCATTTTTGGGCGAAAAATTAAGTTTTTCCAATCTTCTCAAAAGTCTGGATTATGATAGAGGGCTGTGAGACTTTGAGCTGAGTGCAAAAATGGATGATCTAGACCCTTCCAGAGCTGAGATATCAAACTTCAAAATTTCGACCCGAAAAAAAAACGACAGTGTTACCCCTTTCTTTTTTTTTTCATTTTTGGGCGAAAAATTAAGTTTCTCCAATCTTCTCAAAACTCTGGATTATGATAGAGGGCTGTGAGACTTTGACCTGAGTGCAAAAATGGATGATCTAGACCCTTCCAGAGCTGAGATATCAAACTTCAAAATTTCGACCCGAAAAAAAAACGACAGTGTTACCCCTTTTGTTTTTTTTCATTTTTGGGCGAAAAATTAAGTTTCTCCAATCTTCTCAAAACTCTGGATTATGATAGAGGGCTGTGAGACTTTGACCTGAGTGCAAAAATGGAGGCTCTAGACCCTTCCAGAGCTGAGATATCGAAACTCAAAATTTCGACCCGAAAAAAAAACCCACAGTGTTACCCCTTTTGTTTTTTTTCATTTTTGGGCGAAAAATTAAGTTTCTCCAATCTTCTCAAAACTCTGGATTATGATAGAGGGCTGTGAGACTTTGACCTGAGTGCAAAAATGGATGATCTAGACCCTTCCAGAGCTGAGATATCAAACTTCAAAATTTCGACCCGAAAAAAAAACGACAGTGTTACCCCTTTCGTTTTTTTTCATTTTTGGGCGAAAAATTAAGTTTCTCCAATCTTCTCAAAACTCTGGATTATGATAGAGGGCTGTGAGACTTTGACCTGAGTGCAAAAATGGATGATCTAGACCCTTCCAGAGCTGAGATATCAAACTTCAAAATTTCGACCCGAAAAAAAAAACGACAGTGTTACCCCTTTCGTTTTTTTTCTTTTTTGGGCGAAAAATTAAGTTTCTCCAATCTTCTCAAAACTCTGGATTATGATAGAGGGCTGTGAGACTTTGACCTGAGTGCAAAAATGGAGGCTATAGACCCTTCCAGAGCTGAGATATCAAACTTCAAAATTTCAACCCGAAAAAAAAACGACAGTGTTACCCCTTTCGTTTTTTTTCATTTTTGGGCGAAAAATTAAGTTTCTCCAATCTTCTCAAAACTCTGGATTATGATAGAGGGCTGTGAGACTTTGACCTGAGTGCAAAAATGGAGGCTCTAGACCCTTCCAGAGCTGAGATATCGAAACTCAAAATTTCGACCCGAAAAAAAAAACGACAGTGTTACCCCTTTTGTTTTTTTTCATTTTTGGGCGAAAAATTAAGTTTCTCCAATCTTCTCAAAACTCTGGATTATGATAGAGGGCTGTGAGACTTTGACCTGAGTGCAAAAATGGAGGCTCTAGACCCTTCCAGAGCTGAGATATCGAAACTCAAAATTTCGACCCGAAAAAAAAACGACAGTGTTACCCCTTTTGTTTTTTTTCATTTTTGGGCGAAAAATTAAGTTTGTCCAATCTTCTCAAAACTCTGGATTATGATAGAGGGCTGTGAGACTTTGACCTGAGTGCAAAAATGGATGATCTAGACCCTTCCAGATCTGAGATATCAAACTTCAAAATTTCGACCCGAAAAAAAAACGACAGTGTTACCCCTTTCGTTTTTTTTCATTTTGGGGCGAAAAATTAAGTTTCTCCAATCTTCTCAAAACTCTGGATTATGATAGAGGGCTGTGAGACTTTGACCTGAGTGCAAAAATGGAGGCTCTAGACCCTTCCAGAGCTGAGATATCGAAACTCAAAATTTCGACCCGAAAAAAAACCGACAGTGTTACCCCTTTTGTTTTTTTTTTCATTTTTGGGCGAAAAATTAAGTTTCTCCAATCTTCTCAAAACTCTGGATTATGATAGAGGGCTGTGAGACTTTGACCTGAGTGCAAAAATGGATGATCTAGACCCTTCCAGAGCTGAGATATCAAACTTCAAAATTTCGACCCGAAAAAAAAAACGACAGTGTTACCCCTTTCGTTTTTTTTCATTTTTGGGCGAAAAATTAAGTTTCTCCAATCTTCTCAAAACTCTGGATTATGATAGAGGGCTGTGAGACTTTGACCTGAGTGCAAAAATGGAGGCTCTAGACCCTTCCAGAGCTGAGATATCGAAACTCAAAATTTCGACCCGAAAAAAAAACGACAGTGTTACCCCTTTTGTTTTTTTTTTCATTTTTGGGTGAAAAATTAAGTTTCTCCAATCTTCTCAAAACTCTGGATTATGATAGAGGGCTGTGAGACTTTGACCTGAGTGCAAAAATGGATGATCTAGACCCTTCCAGAGCTGAGATATCAAACTTCAAAATTTCGACCCGAAAAAAAAACGACAGTGTTACCCCTTTTGTTTTTTTTCATTTTTGGGCGAAAAATTAAGTTTCTCCAATCTTCTCAAAACTCTGGATTATGATAGAGGGCTGTGAGACTTTGACCTGAGTGCAAAAATGGATGATCTAGACCCTTCCAGAGCTGAGATATCAAACTTCAAAATTTCGACCCGAAAAAAAAACGACAGTGTTACCCCTTTCGTTTTTTTTTTCAATTTTGGGCGAAAAATTAAGTTTCTCCAATCTTCTCAAAACTCTGGATTATGATAGAGGGCTGAGACTTTGACCTGAGTGCAAAAATGGATGATCTAGACCCTTCCAGAGCTGAGATATCAAACTTCAAAATTTCGACCCGAAAAAAAAACGACAGTGTTACCCCTTTTGTTTTTTTTCATTTTTGGGCGAAAAATTAAGTTTCTCCAATCTTCTCAAAACTCTGGATTATGATAGAGGGCTGTGAGACTTTGACCTGAGTGCAAAAATGGAGGCTCTAGACCCTTCCAGAGCTGAGATATCGAAACTCAAAATTTCGACCCGAAAAAAAAACCCACAGTGTTACCCCTTTTGTTTTTTTTTTCATTTTTGGGCGAAAAATTAAGTTTCTCCAATCTTCTCAAAACTCTGGATTATGATAGAGGGCTGTGAGACTTTGACCTGAGTGCAAAAATGGAGGCTCTAGACCCTTCCAGAGCTGAGATATCGAAACTCAAAATTTCGACCCGAAAAAAAAAACGACAGTGTTACCCCTTTCGTTTTTTTTCATTTTTGGGCGAAAAATTAAGTTTCTCCAATCTTCTCAAAACTCTGGATTATGATAGAGGGCTGTGAGACTTTGACCTGAGTGCAAAAATGGATGATCTAGACCCTTCCAGAGCTGAGATATCAAACTTCAAAATTTCGACCCGAAAAAAAAACGACAGTGTTACCCCTTTCGTTTTTTTTCATTTTTTGGCGAAAAATTAAGTTTCTCCAATCTTCTCAAAACTCTGGATTATGATAGAGGGCTGTGAGACTTTGACCTGAGTGCAAAAATGGATGATCTAGACCCTTCCAGAGCTGAGATATCAAACTTCAAAATTTCGACCCGAAAAAAAAAACGACAGTGTTACCCCTTTCGTTTTTTTTCATTTTTGGGCGAAAAATTAAGTTTCTCCAATCTTCTCAAAACTCTGGATTATGATAGAGGGCTGTGAGACTTTGACCTGAGTGCAAAAATGGAGGCTCTAGACCCTTCCAGAGCTGAGATATCGAAACTCAAAATTTCGACCCGAAAAAAAAAACGACAGTGTTACCCCTTTCGTTTTTTTTCTTTTTTGGGCGAAAAATTAAGTTTCTCCAATCTTCTCAAAACTCTGGATTATGATAGAGGGCTGTGAGACTTTGACCTGAGTGCAAAAATGGATGATCTAGACCCTTCCAGAACTGAGATATCAAACTTCAAAATTTCGACCCGAAAAAAAAAACGACAGTGTTACCCCTTTTGTTTTTTTTCATTTTTGGGCGAAAAATTAAGTTTCTCCAATCTTCTCAAAACTCTGGATTATGATAGAGGGCTGTGAGACTTAGACCTGAGTGCAAAAATGGAGGCTCTAGACCCTTCCAGAGCTGAGATATCGAAACTCAAAATTTCGACCCGAAAAAAAAAACGACAGTGTTACCCCTTTTTTTTTTATTCATTTTTGGGCGAAAAATTAAGTTTCTCCAATCTTCTCAAAACTCTGGATTATGATAGAGGGCTGTGAGACTTTGACCTGAGTGCAAAAATGGATGATCTAGACCCTTCCAGATCTGAGATATCAAACTTCAAAATTTCGACCCGAAAAAAAAACGACAGTGTTACCCCTTTCGTTTTTTTTTCATTTTGGGGCGAAAAATTAAGTTTATCCAATCTTCTCAAAACTCTGGATTATGATAGAGGGCTGTGAGACTTTGACCTGAGTGCAAAAATGGAGGCTCTAGACCCTTCCAGAGCTGAGATATCAAACTTCAAAATTTCAACCCGAAAAAAAAACGACAGTGTTACCCCTTTTGTTTTTTTTCATTTTTGGGCGAAAAATTAAGTTTCTCCAATCTTCTCAAAACTCTGGATTATGATAGAGGGCTGTGAGACTTTGACCTGAGTGCAAAAATGGATGATCTAGACCCTTCCAGAGCTGAGATATCAAACTTCAAAATTTCGACCCGAAAAAAAAACGACAGTGTTACCCCTTTCGTTTTTTTTTCATTTTTGGGCGAAAAATTAAGTTTCTCCAATCTTCTCAAAACTCTGGATTATGATAGAGGGCTGTGAGACTTTGACCTGAGTGCAAAAATGGATGATCTAGACCCTTCCAGAGCTGAGATATCAAACTTCAAAATTTCGACCCGAAAAAAAAAACGACAGTGTTACCCCTTTCGTTTTTTTTCATTTTTGGGCGAAAAATTAAGTTTCTCCAATCTTCTCAAAACTCTGGATTATGATAGAGGGCTGTGAGACTTTGACCTGAGTGCAAAAATGGAGGCTCTAGACCCTTCCAGAGCTGAGATATCGAAACTCAAAATTTCGACCCGAAAAAAAAACGACAGTGTTACCCCTTTTGTTTTTTTTTCATTTTTGGGCGAAAAATTAAGTTTCTCCAATCTTCTCAAAACTCTGGATTATGATAGAGGGCTGTGAGACTTTGACCTGAGTGCAAAAATGGATGATCTAGACCCTTCCAGAGCTGAGATATCAAACTTCAAAATTTCGACCCGAAAAAAACGACAGTGTTACCCCTTTCGTTTTTTTTCATTTTTGGGCGAAAAATTAAGTTTCTCCAATCTTCTCAAAACTCTGGATTATGATAGAGGGCTGTGAGACTTTGACCTGAGTGCAAAAATGGATGATCTAGACCCTTCCAGAGCTGAGATATCAAACTTCAAAATTTCGACCCGAAAAAAAAAACGACAGTGTTACCCCTTTCGTTTTTTTTCTTTTTTGGGCGAAAAATTAAGTTTCTCCAATCTTCTCAAAACTCTGGATTATGATAGAGGGCTGTGAGACTTTGACCTGAGTGCAAAAATGGAGGCTATAGACCCTTCCAGAGCTGAGATATCAAACTTCAAAATTTCAACCCGAAAAAAAAACGACAGTGTTACCCCTTTCGTTTTTTTTCATTTTTGGGCGAAAAATTAAGTTTCTCCAATCTTCTCAAAACTCTGGATTATGATAGAGGGCTGTGAGACTTTGACCTGAGTGCAAAAATGGAGGCTCTAGACCCTTCCAGAGCTGAGATATCGAAACTCAAAATTTCGACCCGAAAAAAAAAACGACAGTGTTACCCCTTTTGTTTTTTTTCATTTTTGGGCGAAAAATTAAGTTTCTCCAATCTTCTCAAAACTCTGGATTATGATAGAGGGCTGTGAGACTTTGACCTGAGTGCAAAAATGGAGGCTCTAGACCCTTCCAGAGCTGAGATATCGAAACTCAAAATTTCGACCCGAAAAAAAAACGACAGTGTTACCCCTTTTGTTTTTTTTCATTTTTGGGCGAAAAATTAAGTTTGTCCAATCTTCTCAAAACTCTGGATTATGATAGAGGGCTGTGAGACTTTGACCTGAGTGCAAAAATGGATGATCTAGACCCTTCCAGATCTGAGATATCAAACTTCAAAATTTCGACCCGAAAAAAAAACGACAGTGTTACCCCTTTCGTTTTTTTTCATTTTGGGGCGAAAAATTAAGTTTCTCCAATCTTCTCAAAACTCTGGATTATGATAGAGGGCTGTGAGACTTTGACCTGAGTGCAAAAATGGAGGCTCTAGACCCTTCCAGAGCTGAGATATCGAAACTCAAAATTTCGACCCGAAAAAAAACCGACAGTGTTACCCCTTTTGTTTTTTTTTTCATTTTTGGGCGAAAAATTAAGTTTCTCCAATCTTCTCAAAACTCTGGATTATGATAGAGGGCTGTGAGACTTTGACCTGAGTGCAAAAATGGATGATCTAGACCCTTCCAGAGCTGAGATATCAAACTTCAAAATTTCGACCCGAAAAAAAAAACGACAGTGTTACCCCTTTCGTTTTTTTTCATTTTTGGGCGAAAAATTAAGTTTCTCCAATCTTCTCAAAACTCTGGATTATGATAGAGGGCTGTGAGACTTTGACCTGAGTGCAAAAATGGAGGCTCTAGACCCTTCCAGAGCTGAGATATCGAAACTCAAAATTTCGACCCGAAAAAAAAACGACAGTGTTACCCCTTTTGTTTTTTTTTTCATTTTTGGGTGAAAAATTAAGTTTCTCCAATCTTCTCAAAACTCTGGATTATGATAGAGGGCTGTGAGACTTTGACCTGAGTGCAAAAATGGATGATCTAGACCCTTCCAGAGCTGAGATATCAAACTTCAAAATTTCGACCCGAAAAAAAAACGACAGTGTTACCCCTTTTGTTTTTTTTCATTTTTGGGCGAAAAATTAAGTTTCTCCAATCTTCTCAAAACTCTGGATTATGATAGAGGGCTGTGAGACTTTGACCTGAGTGCAAAAATGGATGATCTAGACCCTTCCAGAGCTGAGATATCAAACTTCAAAATTTCGACCCGAAAAAAAAACGACAGTGTTACCCCTTTTGTTTTTTTTCATTTTTGGGCGAAAAATTAAGTTTTTCCAATCTTCTCAAAAGTCTGGATTATGATAGAGGGCTGTGAGACTTTGAGCTGAGTGCAAAAATGGATGATCTAGACCCTTCCAGAGCTGAGATATCAAACTTCAAAATTTCGACCCGAAAAAAAAACGACAGTGTTACCCCTTTCGTTTTTTTTTTCAATTTTGGGCGAAAAATTAAGTTTCTCCAATCTTCTCAAAACTCTGGATTATGATAGAGGGCTGAGACTTTGACCTGAGTGCAAAAATGGATGATCTAGACCCTTCCAGAGCTGAGATATCAAACTTCAAAATTTCGACCCGAAAAAAAAACGACAGTGTTACCCCTTTTGTTTTTTTTCATTTTTGGGCGAAAAATTAAGTTTCTCCAATCTTCTCAAAACTCTGGATTATGATAGAGGGCTGTGAGACTTTGACCTGAGTGCAAAAATGGAGGCTCTAGACCCTTCCAGAGCTGAGATATCGAAACTCAAAATTTCGACCCGAAAAAAAAACCCACAGTGTTACCCCTTTTGTTTTTTTTTTCATTTTTGGGCGAAAAATTAAGTTTCTCCAATCTTCTCAAAACTCTGGATTATGATAGAGGGCTGTGAGACTTTGACCTGAGTGCAAAAATGGAGGCTCTAGACCCTTCCAGAGCTGAGATATCGAAACTCAAAATTTCGACCTGAAAAAAAAAACGACAGTGTTACCCCTTTCGTTTTTTTTCATTTTTGGGCGAAAAATTAAGTTTCTCCAATCTTCTCAAAACTCTGGATTATGATAGAGGGCTGTGAGACTTTGACCTGAGTGCAAAAATGGATGATCTAGACCCTTCCAGAGCTGAGATATCAAACTTCAAAATTTCGACCCGAAAAAAAAAACGACAGTGTTACCCCTTTCGTTTTTTTTCTTTTTTGGGCGAAAAATTAAGTTTCTCCAATCTTCTCAAAACTCTGGATTATGATAGAGGGCTGTGAGACTTTGACCTGAGTGCAAAAATGGAGGCTATAGACCCTTCCAGAGCTGAGATATCAAACTTCAAAATTTCAACCCGAAAAAAAAACGACAGTGTTACCCCTTTCGTTTTTTTTCATTTTTGGGCGAAAAATTAAGTTTCTCCAATCTTCTCAAAACTCTGGATTATGATAGAGGGCTGTGAGACTTTGACCTGAGTGCAAAAATGGAGGCTCTAGACCCTTCCAGAGCTGAGATATCGAAACTCAAAATTTCGACCCGAAAAAAAAAACGACAGTGTTACCCCTTTTGTTTTTTTTCATTTTTGGGCGAAAAATTAAGTTTCTCCAATCTTCTCAAAACTCTGGATTATGATAGAGGGCTGTGAGACTTTGACCTGAGTGCAAAAATGGAGGCTCTAGACCCTTCCAGAGCTGAGATATCGAAACTCAAAATTTCGACCCGAAAAAAAAACGACAGTGTTACCCCTTTTGTTTTTTTTCATTTTTGGGCGAAAAATTAAGTTTGTCCAATCTTCTCAAAACTCTGGATTATGATAGAGGGCTGTGAGACTTTGACCTGAGTGCAAAAATGGATGATCTAGACCCTTCCAGATCTGAGATATCAAACTTCAAAATTTCGACCCGAAAAAAAAACGACAGTGTTACCCCTTTCGTTTTTTTTCATTTTGGGGCGAAAAATTAAGTTTCTCCAATCTTCTCAAAACTCTGGATTATGATAGAGGGCTGTGAGACTTTGACCTGAGTGCAAAAATGGAGGCTCTAGACCCTTCCAGAGCTGAGATATCGAAACTCAAAATTTCGACCCGAAAAAAAACCGACAGTGTTACCCCTTTTGTTTTTTTTTTCATTTTTGGGCGAAAAATTAAGTTTCTCCAATCTTCTCAAAACTCTGGATTATGATAGAGGGCTGTGAGACTTTGACCTGAGTGCAAAAATGGATGATCTAGACCCTTCCAGAGCTGAGATATCAAACTTCAAAATTTCGACCCGAAAAAAAAAACGACAGTGTTACCCCTTTCGTTTTTTTTCATTTTTGGGCGAAAAATTAAGTTTCTCCAATCTTCTCAAAACTCTGGATTATGATAGAGGGCTGTGAGACTTTGACCTGAGTGCAAAAATGGAGGCTCTAGACCCTTCCAGAGCTGAGATATCGAAACTCAAAATTTCGACCCGAAAAAAAAACGACAGTGTTACCCCTTTTGTTTTTTTTTTCATTTTTGGGTGAAAAATTAAGTTTCTCCAATCTTCTCAAAACTCTGGATTATGATAGAGGGCTGTGAGACTTTGACCTGAGTGCAAAAATGGATGATCTAGACCCTTCCAGAGCTGAGATATCAAACTTCAAAATTTCGACCCGAAAAAAAAACGACAGTGTTACCCCTTTTGTTTTTTTTCATTTTTGGGCGAAAAATTAAGTTTCTCCAATCTTCTCAAAACTCTGGATTATGATAGAGGGCTGTGAGACTTTGACCTGAGTGCAAAAATGGATGATCTAGACCCTTCCAGAGCTGAGATATCAAACTTCAAAATTTCGACCCGAAAAAAAAACGACAGTGTTACCCCTTTCGTTTTTTTTTTCAATTTTGGGCGAAAAATTAAGTTTCTCCAATCTTCTCAAAACTCTGGATTATGATAGAGGGCTGAGACTTTGACCTGAGTGCAAAAATGGATGATCTAGACCCTTCCAGAGCTGAGATATCAAACTTCAAAATTTCGACCCGAAAAAAAAACGACAGTGTTACCCCTTTTGTTTTTTTTCATTTTTGGGCGAAAAATTAAGTTTCTCCAATCTTCTCAAAACTCTGGATTATGATAGAGGGCTGTGAGACTTTGACCTGAGTGCAAAAATGGAGGCTCTAGACCCTTCCAGAGCTGAGATATCGAAACTCAAAATTTCGACCCGAAAAAAAAACCCACAGTGTTACCCCTTTTGTTTTTTTTTCATTTTTGGGCGAAAAATTAAGTTTCTCCAATCTTCTCAAAACTCTGGATTATGATAGAGGGCTGTGAGACTTTGACCTGAGTGCAAAAATGGAGGCTCTAGACCCTTCCAGAGCTGAGATATCGAAACTCAAAATTTCGACCCGAAAAAAAAAACGACAGTGTTACCCCTTTCGTTTTTTTTCATTTTTGGGCGAAAAATTAAGTTTCTCCAATCTTCTCAAAACTCTGGATTATGATAGAGGGCTGTGAGACTTTGACCTGAGTGCAAAAATGGATGATCTAGACCCTTCCAGAGCTGAGATATCAAACTTCAAAATTTCGACCCGAAAAAAAAACGACAGTGTTACCCCTTTCGTTTTTTTTCATTTTTTGGCGAAAAATTAAGTTTCTCCAATCTTCTCAAAACTCTGGATTATGATAGAGGGCTGTGAGACTTTGACCTGAGTGCAAAAATGGATGATCTAGACCCTTCCAGAGCTGAGATATCAAACTTCAAAATTTCGACCCGAAAAAAAAAACGACAGTGTTACCCCTTTCGTTTTTTTTCATTTTTGGGCGAAAAATTAAGTTTCTCCAATCTTCTCAAAACTCTGGATTATGATAGAGGGCTGTGAGACTTTGACCTGAGTGCAAAAATGGAGGCTCTAGACCCTTCCAGAGCTGAGATATCGAAACTCAAAATTTCGACCCGAAAAAAAAAACGACAGTGTTACCCCTTTCGTTTTTTTTCTTTTTTGGGCGAAAAATTAAGTTTCTCCAATCTTCTCAAAACTCTGGATTATGATAGAGGGCTGTGAGACTTTGACCTGAGTGCAAAAATGGATGATCTAGACCCTTCCAGAACTGAGATATCAAACTTCAAAATTTCGACCCGAAAAAAAAAACGACAGTGTTACCCCTTTTGTTTTTTTTCATTTTTGGGCGAAAAATTAAGTTTCTCCAATCTTCTCAAAACTCTGGATTATGATAGAGGGCTGTGAGACTTAGACCTGAGTGCAAAAATGGAGGCTCTAGACCCTTCCAGAGCTGAGATATCGAAACTCAAAATTTCGACCCGAAAAAAAAAACGACAGTGTTACCCCTTTTTTTTTTTATTCATTTTTGGGCGAAAAATTAAGTTTCTCCAATCTTCTCAAAACTCTGGATTATGATAGAGGGCTGTGAGACTTTGACCTGAGTGCAAAAATGGATGATCTAGACCCTTCCAGATCTGAGATATCAAACTTCAAAATTTCGACCCGAAAAAAAAACGACAGTGTTACCCCTTTCGTTTTTTTTTCATTTTGGGGCGAAAAATTAAGTTTCTCCAATCTTCTCAAAACTCTGGATTATGATAGAGGGCTGTGAGACTTTGACCTGAGTGCAAAAATGGAGGCTCTAGACCCTTCCAGAGCTGAGATATCAAACTTCAAAATTTCAACCCGAAAAAAAAACGACAGTGTTACCCCTTTTGTTTTTTTTCATTTTTGGGCGAAAAATTAAGTTTCTCCAATCTTCTCAAAACTCTGGATTATGATAGAGGGCTGTGAGACTTTGACCTGAGTGCAAAAATGGATGATCTAGACCCTTCCAGAGCTGAGATATCAAACTTCAAAATTTCGACCCGAAAAAAAAACGACAGTGTTACCCCTTTCGTTTTTTTTTCATTTTTGGGCGAAAAATTAAGTTTCTCCAATCTTCTCAAAACTCTGGATTATGATAGAGGGCTGTGAGACTTTGACCTGAGTGCAAAAATGGATGATCTAGACCCTTCCAGAGCTGAGATATCAAACTTCAAAATTTCGACCCGAAAAAAAAAACGACAGTGTTACCCCTTTCGTTTTTTTTCATTTTTGGGCGAAAAATTAAGTTTCTCCAATCTTCTCAAAACTCTGGATTATGATAGAGGGCTGTGAGACTTTGACCTGAGTGCAAAAATGGAGGCTCTAGACCCTTCCAGAGCTGAGATATCGAAACTCAAAATTTCGACCCGAAAAAAAAACGACAGTGTTACCCCTTTTGTTTTTTTTTCATTTTTGGGCGAAAAATTAAGTTTCTCCAATCTTCTCAAAACTCTGGATTATGATAGAGGGCTGTGAGACTTTGACCTGAGTGCAAAAATGGATGATCTAGACCCTTCCAGAGCTGAGATATCAAACTTCAAAATTTCGACCCGAAAAAAACGACAGTGTTACCCCTTTCGTTTTTTTTCATTTTTGGGCGAAAAATTAAGTTTCTCCAATCTTCTCAAAACTCTGGATTATGATAGAGGGCTGTGAGACTTTGACCTGAGTGCAAAAATGGATGATCTAGACCCTTCCAGAGCTGAGATATCAAACTTCAAAATTTCGACCCGAAAAAAAAAACGACAGTGTTACCCCTTTCGTTTTTTTTCTTTTTTGGGCGAAAAATTAAGTTTCTCCAATCTTCTCAAAACTCTGGATTATGATAGAGGGCTGTGAGACTTTGACCTGAGTGCAAAAATGGAGGCTATAGACCCTTCCAGAGCTGAGATATCAAACTTCAAAATTTCAACCCGAAAAAAAAACGACAGTGTTACCCCTTTCGTTTTTTTTCATTTTTGGGCGAAAAATTAAGTTTCTCCAATCTTCTCAAAACTCTGGATTATGATAGAGGGCTGTGAGACTTTGACCTGAGTGCAAAAATGGAGGCTCTAGACCCTTCCAGAGCTGAGATATCGAAACTCAAAATTTCGACCCGAAAAAAAAAACGACAGTGTTACCCCTTTTGTTTTTTTTCATTTTTGGGCGAAAAATTAAGTTTCTCCAATCTTCTCAAAACTCTGGATTATGATAGAGGGCTGTGAGACTTTGACCTGAGTGCAAAAATGGAGGCTCTAGACCCTTCCAGAGCTGAGATATCGAAACTCAAAATTTCGACCCGAAAAAAAAACGACAGTGTTACCCCTTTTGTTTTTTTTCATTTTTGGGCGAAAAATTAAGTTTGTCCAATCTTCTCAAAACTCTGGATTATGATAGAGGGCTGTGAGACTTTGACCTGAGTGCAAAAATGGATGATCTAGACCCTTCCAGATCTGAGATATCAAACTTCAAAATTTCGACCCGAAAAAAAAACGACAGTGTTACCCCTTTCGTTTTTTTTCATTTTGGGGCGAAAAATTAAGTTTCTCCAATCTTCTCAAAACTCTGGATTATGATAGAGGGCTGTGAGACTTTGACCTGAGTGCAAAAATGGAGGCTCTAGACCCTTCCAGAGCTGAGATATCGAAACTCAAAATTTCGACCCGAAAAAAAACCGACAGTGTTACCCCTTTTGTTTTTTTTTTCATTTTTGGGCGAAAAATTAAGTTTCTCCAATCTTCTCAAAACTCTGGATTATGATAGAGGGCTGTGAGACTTTGACCTGAGTGCAAAAATGGATGATCTAGACCCTTCCAGAGCTGAGATATCAAACTTCAAAATTTCGACCCGAAAAAAAAAACGACAGTGTTACCCCTTTCGTTTTTTTTCATTTTTGGGCGAAAAATTAAGTTTCTCCAATCTTCTCAAAACTCTGGATTATGATAGAGGGCTGTGAGACTTTGACCTGAGTGCAAAAATGGAGGCTCTAGACCCTTCCAGAGCTGAGATATCGAAACTCAAAATTTCGACCCGAAAAAAAAACGACAGTGTTACCCCTTTTGTTTTTTTTTTCATTTTTGGGTGAAAAATTAAGTTTCTCCAATCTTCTCAAAACTCTGGATTATGATAGAGGGCTGTGAGACTTTGACCTGAGTGCAAAAATGGATGATCTAGACCCTTCCAGAGCTGAGATATCAAACTTCAAAATTTCGACCCGAAAAAAAAACGACAGTGTTACCCCTTTTGTTTTTTTTCATTTTTGGGCGAAAAATTAAGTTTCTCCAATCTTCTCAAAACTCTGGATTATGATAGAGGGCTGTGAGACTTTGACCTGAGTGCAAAAATGGATGATCTAGACCCTTCCAGAGCTGAGATATCAAACTTCAAAATTTCGACCCGAAAAAAAAACGACAGTGTTACCCCTTTTGTTTTTTTTCATTTTTGGGCGAAAAATTAAGTTTTTCCAATCTTCTCAAAAGTCTGGATTATGATAGAGGGCTGTGAGACTTTGAGCTGAGTGCAAAAATGGATGATCTAGACCCTTCCAGAGCTGAGATATCAAACTTCAAAATTTCGACCCGAAAAAAAAACGACAGTGTTACCCCTTTCGTTTTTTTTTTCAATTTTGGGCGAAAAATTAAGTTTCTCCAATCTTCTCAAAACTCTGGATTATGATAGAGGGCTGAGACTTTGACCTGAGTGCAAAAATGGATGATCTAGACCCTTCCAGAGCTGAGATATCAAACTTCAAAATTTCGACCCGAAAAAAAAACGACAGTGTTACCCCTTTTGTTTTTTTTCATTTTTGGGCGAAAAATTAAGTTTCTCCAATCTTCTCAAAACTCTGGATTATGATAGAGGGCTGTGAGACTTTGACCTGAGTGCAAAAATGGAGGCTCTAGACCCTTCCAGAGCTGAGATATCGAAACTCAAAATTTCGACCCGAAAAAAAAACCCACAGTGTTACCCCTTTTGTTTTTTTTTTCATTTTTGGGCGAAAAATTAAGTTTCTCCAATCTTCTCAAAACTCTGGATTATGATAGAGGGCTGTGAGACTTTGACCTGAGTGCAAAAATGGAGGCTCTAGACCCTTCCAGAGCTGAGATATCGAAACTCAAAATTTCGACCTGAAAAAAAAAACGACAGTGTTACCCCTTTCGTTTTTTTTCATTTTTGGGCGAAAAATTAAGTTTCTCCAATCTTCTCAAAACTCTGGATTATGATAGAGGGCTGTGAGACTTTGACCTGAGTGCAAAAATGGATGATCTAGACCCTTCCAGAGCTGAGATATCAAACTTCAAAATTTCGACCCGAAAAAAAAACGACAGTGTTACCCCTTTCGTTTTTTTTCATTTTTTGGCGAAAAATTAAGTTTCTCCAATCTTCTCAAAACTCTGGATTATGATAGAGGGCTGTGAGACTTTGACCTGAGTGCAAAAATGGATGATCTAGACCCTTCCAGAGCTGAGATATCAAACTTCAAAATTTCGACCCGAAAAAAAAAACGACAGTGTTACCCCTTTCGTTTTTTTTCATTTTTGGGCGAAAAATTAAGTTTCTCCAATCTTCTCAAAACTCTGGATTATGATAGAGGGCTGTGAGACTTTGACCTGAGTGCAAAAATGGAGGCTCTAGACCCTTCCAGAGCTGAGATATCGAAACTCAAAATTTCGACCCGAAAAAAAAAAACGACAGTGTTACCCCTTTCGTTTTTTTTCTTTTTTGGGCGAAAAATTAAGTTTCTCCAATCTTCTCAAAACTCTGGATTATGATAGAGGGCTGTGAGACTTTGACCTGAGTGCAAAAATGGATGATCTAGACCCTTCCAGAACTGAGATATCAAACTTCAAAATTTCGACCCGAAAAAAAAAACGACAGTGTTACCCCTTTTGTTTTTTTTCATTTTTGGGCGAAAAATTAAGTTTCTCCAATCTTCTCAAAACTCTGGATTATGATAGAGGGCTGTGAGACTTAGACCTGAGTGCAAAAATGGAGGCTCTAGACCCTTCCAGAGCTGAGATATCGAAACTCAAAATTTCGACCCGAAAAAAAAAACGACAGTGTTACCCCTTTTTTTTTTATTCATTTTTGGGCGAAAAATTAAGTTTCTCCAATCTTCTCAAAACTCTGGATTATGATAGAGGGCTGTGAGACTTTGACCTGAGTGCAAAAATGGATGATCTAGACCCTTCCAGATCTGAGATATCAAACTTCAAAATTTCGACCCGAAAAAAAAACGACAGTGTTACCCCTTTCGTTTTTTTTTCATTTTGGGGCGAAAAATTAAGTTTCTCCAATCTTCTCAAAACTCTGGATTATGATAGAGGGCTGTGAGACTTTGACCTGAGTGCAAAAATGGAGGCTCTAGACCCTTCCAGAGCTGAGATATCAAACTTCAAAATTTCAACCCGAAAAAAAAACGACAGTGTTACCCCTTTTGTTTTTTTTCATTTTTGGGCGAAAAATTAAGTTTCTCCAATCTTCTCAAAACTCTGGATTATGAGGGCTGTGAGACTTTGACCTGAGTGCAAAAATGGATGATCTAGACCCTTCCAGAGCTGAGATATCAAACTTCAAAATTTCGACCCGAAAAAAAAACGACAGTGTTACCCCTTTCGTTTTTTTTCATTTTTGGGCGAAAAATTAAGTTTCTCCAATCTTCTCAAAACTCTGGATTATGATAGAGGGCTGTGAGACTTTGACCTGAGTGCAAAAATGGATGATCTAGACCCTTCCAGAGCTGAGATATCAAACTTCAAAATTTCGACCCGAAAAAAAAAACGACAGTGTTACCCCTTTCGTTTTTTTTCATTTTTGGGCGAAAAATTAAGTTTCTCCAATCTTCTCAAAACTCTGGATTATGATAGAGGGCTGTGAGACTTTGACCTGAGTGCAAAAATGGAGGCTCTAGACCCTTCCAGAGCTGAGATATCGAAACTCAAAATTTCGACCCGAAAAAAAAACGACAGTGTTACCCCTTTTGTTTTTTTTTCATTTTTGGGCGAAAAATTAAGTTTCTCCAATCTTCTCAAAACTCTGGATTATGATAGAGGGCTGTGAGACTTTGACCTGAGTGCAAAAATGGATGATCTAGACCCTTCCAGAGCTGAGATATCAAACTTCAAAATTTCGACCCGAAAAAAAAACGACAGTGTTACCCATTTTGTTTTTTTTCATTTTTGGGCGAAAAATTAAGTTTCTCCAATCTTCTCAAAACTCTGGATTATGATAGAGGGCTGTGAGACTTTGACCTGAGTGCAAAAATGGATGATCTAGACCCTTCCAGAGCTGAGATATCAAACTTCAAAATTTCGAACCGAAAAAAAAAACGACAGTGTTACCCCTTTTGTTTTTTTTCATTTTTGGGCGAAAAATTAAGTTTTTCCAATCTTCTCAAAAGTCTGGATTATGATAGAGGGCTGTGAGACTTTGAGCTGAGTGCAAAAATGGATGATCTAGACCCTTCCAGAGCTGAGATATCAAACTTCAAAATTTCGACCCGAAAAAAAAACGACAGTGTTACCCCTTTCTTTTTTTTTTCATTTTTGGGCGAAAAATTAAGTTTCTCCAATCTTCTCAAAACTCTGGATTATGATAGAGGGCTGTGAGACTTTGACCTGAGTGCAAAAATGGATGATCTAGACCCTTCCAGAGCTGAGATATCAAACTTCAAAATTTCGACCCGAAAAAAAAACGACAGTGTTACCCCTTTTGTTTTTTTTCATTTTTGGGCGAAAAATTAAGTTTCTCCAATCTTCTCAAAACTCTGGATTATGATAGAGGGCTGTGAGACTTTGACCTGAGTGCAAAAATGGAGGCTCTAGACCCTTCCAGAGCTGAGATATCGAAACTCAAAATTTCGACCCGAAAAAAAAACCCACAGTGTTACCCCTTTTGTTTTTTTTCATTTTTGGGCGAAAAATTAAGTTTCTCCAATCTTCTCAAAACTCTGGATTATGATAGAGGGCTGTGAGACTTTGACCTGAGTGCAAAAATGGAGGCTCTAGACCCTTCCAGAGCTGAGATATCGAAACTCAAAATTTCGACCCGAAAAAAAAAACGACAGTGTTACCCCTTTCGTTTTTTTTCATTTTTGGGCGAAAAATTAAGTTTCTCCAATCTTCTCAAAACTCTGGATTATGATAGAGGGCTGTGAGACTTTGACCTGAGTGCAAAAATGGATGATCTAGACCCTTCCAGAGCTGAGATATCAAACTTCAAAATTTCGACCCGAAAAAAAAACGACAGTGTTACCCCTTTCGTTTTTTTTCATTTTTGGGCGAAAAATTAAGTTTCTCCAATCTTCTCAAAACTCTGGATTATGATAGAGGGCTGTGAGACTTTGACCTGAGTGCAAAAATGGATGATCTAGACCCTTCCAGAGCTGAGATATCAAACTTCAAAATTTCGACCCGAAAAAAAAAACGACAGTGTTACCCCTTTCGTTTTTTTTCTTTTTTGGGCGAAAAATTAAGTTTCTCCAATCTTCTCAAAACTCTGGATTATGATAGAGGGCTGTGAGACTTTGACCTGAGTGCAAAAATGGAGGCTCTAGACCCTTCCAGAGCTGAGATATCAAACTTCAAAATTTCAACCCGAAAAAAAAACGACAGTGTTACCCCTTTCGTTTTTTTTCATTTTTGGGCGAAAAATTAAGTTTCTCCAATCTTCTCAAAACTCTGGATTATGATAGAGGGCTGTGAGACTTTGACCTGAGTGCAAAAATGGAGGCTCTAGACCCTTCCAGAGCTGAGATATCGAAACTCAAAATTTCGACCCGAAAAAAAAAACGACAGTGTTACCCCTTTTGTTTTTTTTCATTTTTGGGCGAAAAATTAAGTTTCTCCAATCTTCTCAAAACTCTGGATTATGATAGAGGGCTGTGAGACTTTGACCTGAGTGCAAAAATGGAGGCTCTAGACCCTTCCAGAGCTGAGATATCGAAACTCAAAATTTCGACCCGAAAAAAAAACGACAGTGTTACCCCTTTTGTTTTTTTTCATTTTTGGGCGAAAAATTAAGTTTGTCCAATCTTCTCAAAACTCTGGATTATGATAGAGGGCTGTGAGACTTTGACCTGAGTGCAAAAATGGATGATCTAGACCCTTCCAGATCTGAGATATCAAACTTCAAAATTTCGACCCGAAAAAAAAACGACAGTGTTACCCCTTTCGTTTTTTTTCATTTTGGGGCGAAAAATTAAGTTTCTCCAATCTTCTCAAAACTCTGGATTATGATAGAGGGCTGTGAGACTTTGACCTGAGTGCAAAAATGGAGGCTCTAGACCCTTCCAGAGCTGAGATATCGAAACTCAAAATTTCGACCCGAAAAAAAACCGACAGTGTTACCCCTTTTGTTTTTTTTTTCATTTTTGGGCGAAAAATTAAGTTTCTCCAATCTTCTCAAAACTCTGGATTATGATAGAGGGCTGTGAGACTTTGACCTGAGTGCAAAAATGGATGATCTAGACCCTTCCAGAGCTGAGATATCAAACTTCAAAATTTCGACCCGAAAAAAAAAACGACAGTGTTACCCCTTTCGTTTTTTTTCATTTTTGGGCGAAAAATTAAGTTTCTCCAATCTTCTCAAAACTCTGGATTATGATAGAGGGCTGTGAGACTTTGACCTGAGTGCAAAAATGGAGGCTCTAGACCCTTCCAGAGCTGAGATATCGAAACTCAAAATTTCGACCCGAAAAAAAAACGACAGTGTTACCCCTTTTGTTTTTTTTTTCATTTTTGGGTGAAAAATTAAGTTTCTCCAATCTTCTCAAAACTCTGGATTATGATAGAGGGCTGTGAGACTTTGAGCTGAGTGCAAAAATGGATGATCTAGACCCTTCCAGAGCTGAGATATCAAACTTCAAAATTTCGACCCGAAAAAAAAACGACAGTGTTACCCCTTTCTTTTTTTTTTCATTTTTGGGCGAAAAATTAAGTTTCTCCAATCTTCTCAAAACTCTGGATTATGATAGAGGGCTGTGAGACTTTGACCTGAGTGCAAAAATGGATGATCTAGACCCTTCCAGAGCTGAGATATCAAACTTCAAAATTTCGACCCGAAAAAAAAACGACAGTGTTACCCCTTTTGTTTTTTTTCATTTTTGGGCGAAAAATTAAGTTTCTCCAATCTTCTCAAAACTCTGGATTATGATAGAGGGCTGTGAGACTTTGACCTGAGTGCAAAAATGGAGGCTCTAGACCCTTCCAGAGCTGAGATATCGAAACTCAAAATTTCGACCCGAAAAAAAAACCCACAGTGTTACCCCTTTTGTTTTTTTTCATTTTTGGGCGAAAAATTAAGTTTCTCCAATCTTCTCAAAACTCTGGATTATGATAGAGGGCTGTGAGACTTTGACCTGAGTGCAAAAATGGAGGCTCTAGACCCTTCCAGAGCTGAGATATCGAAACTCAAAATTTCGACCCGAAAAAAAAAACGACAGTGTTACCCCTTTCGTTTTTTTTCATTTTTGGGCGAAAAATTAAGTTTCTCCAATCTTCTCAAAACTCTGGATTATGATAGAGGGCTGTGAGACTTTGACCTGAGTGCAAAAATGGATGATCTAGACCCTTCCAGAGCTGAGATATCAAACTTCAAAATTTCGACCCGAAAAAAAAACGACAGTGTTACCCCTTTCGTTTTTTTTCATTTTTGGGCGAAAAATTAAGTTTCTCCAATCTTCTCAAAACTCTGGATTATGATAGAGGGCTGTGAGACTTTGACCTGAGTGCAAAAATGGATGATCTAGACCCTTCCAGAGCTGAGATATCAAACTTCAAAATTTCGACCCGAAAAAAAAAACGACAGTGTTACCCCTTTCGTTTTTTTTCTTTTTTGGGCGAAAAATTAAGTTTCTCCAATCTTCTCAAAACTCTGGATTATGATAGAGGGCTGTGAGACTTTGACCTGAGTGCAAAAATGGAGGCTCTAGACCCTTCCAGAGCTGAGATATCAAACTTCAAAATTTCAACCCGAAAAAAAAACGACAGTGTTACCCCTTTCGTTTTTTTTCATTTTTGGGCGAAAAATTAAGTTTCTCCAATCTTCTCAAAACTCTGGATTATGATAGAGGGCTGTGAGACTTTGACCTGAGTGCAAAAATGGAGGCTCTAGACCCTTCCAGAGCTGAGATATCGAAACTCAAAATTTCGACCCGAAAAAAAAAACGACAGTGTTACCCCTTTTGTTTTTTTTCATTTTTGGGCGAAAAATTAAGTTTCTCCAATCTTCTCAAAACTCTGGATTATGATAGAGGGCTGTGAGACTTTGACCTGAGTGCAAAAATGGAGGCTCTAGACCCTTCCAGAGCTGAGATATCGAAACTCAAAATTTCGACCCGAAAAAAAAACGACAGTGTTACCCCTTTTGTTTTTTTTCATTTTTGGGCGAAAAATTAAGTTTGTCCAATCTTCTCAAAACTCTGGATTATGATAGAGGGCTGTGAGACTTTGACCTGAGTGCAAAAATGGATGATCTAGACCCTTCCAGATCTGAGATATCAAACTTCAAAATTTCGACCCGAAAAAAAAACGACAGTGTTACCCCTTTCGTTTTTTTTCATTTTGGGGCGAAAAATTAAGTTTCTCCAATCTTCTCAAAACTCTGGATTATGATAGAGGGCTGTGAGACTTTGACCTGAGTGCAAAAATGGAGGCTCTAGACCCTTCCAGAGCTGAGATATCGAAACTCAAAATTTCGACCCGAAAAAAAACCGACAGTGTTACCCCTTTTGTTTTTTTTTTCATTTTTGGGCGAAAAATTAAGTTTCTCCAATCTTCTCAAAACTCTGGATTATGATAGAGGGCTGTGAGACTTTGACCTGAGTGCAAAAATGGATGATCTAGACCCTTCCAGAGCTGAGATATCAAACTTCAAAATTTCGACCCGAAAAAAAAAACGACAGTGTTACCCCTTTCGTTTTTTTTCATTTTTGGGCGAAAAATTAAGTTTCTCCAATCTTCTCAAAACTCTGGATTATGATAGAGGGCTGTGAGACTTTGACCTGAGTGCAAAAATGGAGGCTCTAGACCCTTCCAGAGCTGAGATATCGAAACTCAAAATTTCGACCCGAAAAAAAAACGACAGTGTTACCCCTTTTGTTTTTTTTTTCATTTTTGGGTGAAAAATTAAGTTTCTCCAATCTTCTCAAAACTCTGGATTATGATAGAGGGCTGTGAGACTTTGACCTGAGTGCAAAAATGGATGATCTAGACCCTTCCAGAGCTGAGATATCAAACTTCAAAATTTCGACCCGAAAAAAAAACGACAGTGTTACCCCTTTCGTTTTTTTTCATTTTGGGGCGAAAAATTAAGTTTCTCCAATCTTCTCAAAACTCTGGATTATGATAGAGGGCTGTGAGACTTTGACCTGAGTGCAAAAATGGAGGCTCTAGACCCTTCCAGAGCTGAGATATCGAAACTCAAAATTTCGACCCGAAAAAAAACCGACAGTGTTACCCCTTTTGTTTTTTTTTTCATTTTTGGGCGAAAAATTAAGTTTCTCCAATCTTCTCAAAACTCTGGATTATGATAGAGGGCTGTGAGACTTTGACCTGAGTGCAAAAATGGATGATCTAGACCCTTCCAGAGCTGAGATATCAAACTTCAAAATTTCGACCCGAAAAAAAAAACGACAGTGTTACCCCTTTCGTTTTTTTTCATTTTTGGGCGAAAAATTAAGTTTCTCCAATCTTCTCAAAACTCTGGATTATGATAGAGGGCTGTGAGACTTTGACCTGAGTGCAAAAATGGAGGCTCTAGACCCTTCCAGAGCTGAGATATCGAAACTCAAAATTTCGACCCGAAAAAAAAAGACAGTGTTACCCCTTTTGTTTTTTTTTCATTTTTGGGTGAAAAATTAAGTTTCTCCAATCTTCTCAAAACTCTGGATTATGATAGAGGGCTGTGAGACTTTGACCTGAGTGCAAAAATGGATGATCTAGACCCTTCCAGAGCTGAGATATCAAACTTCAAAATTTCGACCCGAAAAAAAAACGACAGTGTTACCCCTTTTGTTTTTTTTCATTTTTGGGCGAAAAATTAAGTTTTTCCAATCTTCTCAAAAGTCTGGATTATGATAGAGGGCTGTGAGACTTTGAGCTGAGTGCAAAAATGGATGATCTAGACCCTTCCAGAGCTGAGATATCAAACTTCAAAATTTCGACCCGAAAAAAAAACGACAGTGTTACCCCTTTCGTTTTTTTTTTCAATTTTGGGCGAAAAATTAAGTTTCTCCAATCTTCTCAAAACTCTGGATTATGATAGAGGGCTGAGACTTTGACCTGAGTGCAAAAATGGATGATCTAGACCCTTCCAGAGCTGAGATATCAAACTTCAAAATTTCGACCCGAAAAAAAAACGACAGTGTTACCCCTTTTGTTTTTTTTCATTTTTGGGCGAAAAATTAAGTTTCTCCAATCTTCTCAAAACTCTGGATTATGATAGAGGGCTGTGAGACTTTGACCTGAGTGCAAAAATGGAGGCTCTAGACCCTTCCAGAGCTGAGATATCGAAACTCAAAATTTCGACCCGAAAAAAAACCCCACAGTGTTACCCCTTTTGTTTTTTTTTCATTTTTGGGCGAAAAATTAAGTTTCTCCAATCTTCTCAAAACTCTGGATTATGATAGAGGGCTGTGAGACTTTGACCTGAGTGCAAAAATGGAGGCTCTAGACCCTTCCAGAGCTGAGATATCGAAACTCAAAATTTCGACCCGAAAAAAAAAACGACAGTGTTACCCCTTTCGTTTTTTTTCATTTTTGGGCGAAAAATTAAGTTTCTCCAATCTTCTCAAAACTCTGGATTATGATAGAGGGCTGTGAGACTTTGACCTGAGTGCAAAAATGGATGATCTAGACCCTTCCAGAGCTGAGATATCAAACTTCAAAATTTCGACCCGAAAAAAAAACGACAGTGTTACCCCTTTCGTTTTTTTTCATTTTTTGGCGAAAAATTAAGTTTCTCCAATCTTCTCAAAACTCTGGATTATGATAGAGGGCTGTGAGACTTTGACCTGAGTGCAAAAATGGATGATCTAGACCCTTCCAGAGCTGAGATATCAAACTTCAAAATTTCGACCCGAAAAAAAAAACGACAGTGTTACCCCTTTCGTTTTTTTTTCATTTTTGGGCGAAAAATTAAGTTTCTCCAATCTTCTCAAAACTCTGGATTATGATAGAGGGCTGTGAGACTTTGACCTGAGTGCAAAAATGGAGGCTCTAGACCCTTCCAGAGCTGAGATATCGAAACTCAAAATTTCGACCCGAAAAAAAAAAACGACAGTGTTACCCCTTTCGTTTTTTTTCTTTTTTGGGCGAAAAATTAAGTTTCTCCAATCTTCTCAAAACTCTGGATTATGATAGAGGGCTGTGAGACTTTGACCTGAGTGCAAAAATGGATGATCTAGACCCTTCCAGAACTGAGATATCAAACTTCAAAATTTCGACCCGAAAAAAAAAACGACAGTGTTACCCCTTTTGTTTTTTTTCATTTTTGGGCGAAAAATTAAGTTTCTCCAATCTTCTCAAAACTCTGGATTATGATAGAGGGCTGTGAGACTTTGACCTGAGTGCAAAAATGGATGATCTAGACCCTTCCAGATCTGAGATATCAAACTTCAAAATTTCGACCCGAAAAAAAAACGACAGTGTTACCCCTTTCGTTTTTTTTTTCATTTTGGGGCGAAAAATTAAGTTTCTCCAATCTTCTCAAAACTCTGGATTATGATAGAGGGCTGTGAGACTTTGACCTGAGTGCAAAAATGGAGGCTCTAGACCCTTCCAGAGCTGAGATATCAAACTTCAAAATTTCAACCCGAAAAAAAAACGACAGTGTTACCCCTTTTGTTTTTTTTTCATTTTTGGGCGAAAAATTAAGTTTCTCCAATCTTCTCAAAACTCTGGATTATGATAGAGGGCTGTGAGACTTTGACCTGAGTGCAAAAATGGATGATCTAGACCCTTCCAGAGCTGAGATATCAAACTTCAAAATTTCGACCCGAAAAAAAAACGACAGTGTTACCCCTTTTGTTTTTTTTCATTTTGGGGCGAAAAATGTAGTTTCTCCAATCTTCTCAAAACTCTGGATTATGATAGAGGGCTGTGAGACTTTGACCTGAGTGCAAAAATGGATGATCTAGACCCTTCCAGAGCTGAAATATCAAACTTCAAAATTTCGACCCGAAAAAAAAACGACAGTGTTACCCCTTTTGTTTTTTTTCATTTTTGGGCGAAAAATTAAGTTTCTCCAATCTTCTCAAAACTCTGGATTATGATAGAGGGCTGTGAGACTTTGACCTGAGTGCAAAAATGGATGATCTAGACCCTTCCAGAGCTGAGATATCAAACTTCAAAATTTCGACCCGAAAAAAAAACGACAGTGTTACCCCTTTCGTTTTTTTTCATTTTTGGGCGAAAAATTAAGTTTCTCCAATCTTCTCAAAACTCTGGATTATGATAGAGGGCTGTGAGACTTTGACCTGAGTGCAAAAATGGATGATCTAGACCCTTGCAGAGCTGAGATATCAAACTTCAAAATTTCGACCCGAAAAAAAAATGACAGTGTTACCCCTTTTGTTTTTTTCATTTTTGGGCGAAAAATTAAGTTTCTCCAATCTTCTCAAAACTCTGGATTATGATAGAGGGCTGTGAGACTTTGACCTGAGTGCAAAAATGGATGATCTAGACCCTTCCAGAGCTGAGATATCAAACTTCAAAATTTCGACCCGAAAAAAAAAAACGACAGTGTTACCCCTTTTGTTTTTTTTCATTTTTGGGCGAAAAATTAAGTTTCTCCAATCTTCTCAAAACTCTGGATTATGATAGAGGGCTGTGAGACTTTGACCTGAGTGCAAAAATGGATGATCTAGACCCTTCCAGAGCTGAGATATCAAACTTCAAAATTTCAACCCGAAAAAAAAACGACAGTGTTACCCCTTTTGTTTTGTTTTCATTTTTGGGCGAAAAATTAAGTTTGTCCAATCTTCTCAAAACTCTGGATTATGATAGAGGGCTGTGAGACTTTGACCTGAGTGCAAAAATGGATGATCTAGACCCTTCCAGAGCTGAGATATCAAACTTCAAAATTTCGACCCGAAAAAAAAAACGACAGTGTTACCCCTTTTGTTTTTTTTTCATTTTTGGGCGAAAAATTAAGTTTCTCCAATCTTCTCAAAACTCTGGATTATGATAGAGGGCTGTGAGACTTTGACCTGAGTGCAAAAATTGATGATCTAGACCCTTCCAGAGCTGAGATATCAAACTTCAAAATTTCGACCCGAAAAAAAAACGACAGTGTTACCCCTTTTGTTTTTTTTCATTTTTGGGCGAAAAATTAAGTTTCTCCAATCTTCTCAAAACTCTGGATTATGATAGAGGGCTGTGAGACTTTGAGCTGAGTGCAAAAATGGATGATCTAGACCCTTCCAGAGCTGAGATATCAAACTTCAAAATTTCGACCCGAAAAAAAAACGACAGTGTTACCCCTTTCGTTTTTTTTTCATTTTTGGGCGAAAAATTAAGTTTCTCCAATCTTCTCAAAACTCTGGATTATGATAGAGGGCTGTGAGACATTGACCTGAGTGCAAAAATGGATGATCTAGACCCTTCCAGAGCTGAGATATCAAACTTCAAAATTTCGACCCGAAAAAAAAACGACAGTGTTACCCCTTTTGTTTTTTTTCATTTTTGGGCGAAAAATTAAGTTTCTCCAATCTTCTCAAAACTCTGGATTATGATAGAGGGCTGTGAGACTTTGACCTGAGTGCAAAAATGGATGATCTAGACCCTTCCAGAGCTGAGATATCAAACTTCAAAATTTCGACCCGAAAAAAAAAACGACAGTGTTACCCCTTTCGTTTTTTTTTTCATTTTTGGGCGAAAAATTAAGTTTCTCCAATCTTCTCAAAACTCTGGATTATGATAGAGGGCTGTGAGACTTAGACCTGAGTGCAAAAATGGAGGCTCTAGACCCTTCCAGAGCTGAGATATCGAAACTCAAAATTTCGACCCGAAAAAAAAAACGACAGTGTTACCCCTTTTGTTTTTTTTCATTTTTGGGCGAAAAATTAAGTTTCTCCAATCTTCTCAAAACTCTGGATTATGATAGAGGGCTGTGAGACTTTGACCTGAGTGCAAAAATGGATGATCTAGACCCTTCCAGATCTGAGATATCAAACTTCAAAATTTCGACCCGAAAAAAAAACGACAGTGTTACCCCTTTCGTTTTTTTTCATTTTGGGGCGAAAAATTAAGTTTCTCCAATCTTCTCAAAACTCTGGATTATGATAGAGGGCTGTGAGACTTTGACCTGAGTGCAAAAATGAAGGCTCTAGACCCTTCCAGAGCTGAGATATCAAACTTCAAAATTTCAACCCGAAAAAAAAACGACAGTGTTACCCCTTTTGTTTTTTTTCATTTTTGGGCGAAAAATTAAGTTTCTCCAATCTTCTCAAAACTCTGGATTATGATAGAGGGCTGTGAGACTTTGACCTGAGTGCAAAAATGGAGGCTCTAGACCCTTCCAGAGCTGAGATATCGAAACTCAAAATTTCGACCCGAAAAAAAAAACGACAGTGTTACCCCTTTTGTTTTTTTTCATTTTTGGGCGAAAAATTAAGTTTCTCCAATCTTCTCAAAACTCTGGATTATGATAGAGGGCTGTGAGACTTTGACCTGAGTGCAAAAATGGAGGCTCTAGACCCTTCCAGAGCTGAGATATCGAAACTCAAAATTTCGACCCGAAAAAAAAAACGACAGTGTTACCCCTTTTGTTTTTTTTCATTTTTGGGCGAAAAATTAAGTTTCTCCAATCTTCTCAAAACTCTGGATTATGATAGAGGGCTGTGAGACTTTGACCTGAGTGCAAAAATGGATGATCTAGACCCTTCCAGAGCTGAGATATCAAACTTCAAAATTTCAACCCGAAAAAAAAACGACAGTGTTACCCCTTTCGTTTTTTTTCATTTTTGGGCGAAAAATTAAGTTTCTCCAATCTTCTCAAAACTCTGGATTATGATAGAGGGCTGTGAGACTTTGACCTGAGTGCAAAAATGGAGGCTCTAGACCCTTCCAGAGCTGAGATATCGAAACTCAAAATTTCGACCCGAAAAAAAAAACGACAGTGTTACCCCTTTTGTTTTTTTTTCATTTTTGGGCGAAAAATTAAGTTTCTCCAATCTTCTCAAAACTCTGGATTATGATAGAGGGCTGTGAGACTTTGACCTGAGTGCAAAAATGGATGATCTAGACCCTTCCAGATCTGAGATATCAAACTTCAAAATTTCGACCCGAAAAAAAAACGACAGTGTTACCCCTTTCGTTTTTTTTCATTTTGGGGCGAAAAATTAAGTTTCTCCAATCTTCTCAAAACTCTGGATTATGATAGAGGGCTGTGAGACTTTGACCTGAGTGCAAAAATGGATGATCTAGACCCTTCCAGAGCTGAGATATCAAACTTCAAAATTTCAACCCGAAAAAAAAAACGACAGTGTTACCCCTTTTGTTTTTTTTCATTTTGGGGCGAAAAATGTAGTTTCTCCAATCTTCTCAAAACTCTGGATTATGATAGAGGGCTGTGAGACTTTGACCTGAGTGCAAAAATGGATGATCTAGACCCTTCCAGAGCTGAGATATCAAACTTCAAAATTTCGACCCGAAAAAAAAACGACAGTGTTACCCCTTTTGTTTTTTTTTTCATTTTTGGGCGAAAAATTAAGTTTCTCCAATCTTCTCAAAACTCTGGATTATGATAGAGGGCTGTGAGACTTTGACCTGAGTGCAAAAATGGATGATCTAGACCCTTCCAGAGCTGAGATATCAAACTTCAAAATTTCGACCCGAAAAAAAAACGACAGTGTTACCCCTTTTGTTTTTTTTTCATTTTTGGGCGAAAAATTAAGTTTCTCCAATCTTATCAAAACTCTGGATTATGATAGAGGGCTGTGAGACTTTGACCTGAGTGCAAAAATGGAGGCTCTAGACCCTTCCAGAGCTGAGATATCGAAACTCAAAATTTCGACCCGAAAAAAAAACCCACAGTGTTACCCCTTTTGTTTTTTTTCATTTTTGGGCGAAAAATTAAGTTTCTCCAATCTTCTCAAAACTCTGGATTATGATAGAGGGCTGTGAGACTTTGACCTGAGTGCAAAAATGGAGGCTCTAGACCCTTCCAGAGCTGAGATATCGAAACTCAAAATTTCGACCCGAAAAAAAAAACGACAGTGTTACCCCTTTCGTTTTTTTTTCATTTTTGGGCGAAAAATTAAGTTTCTCCAATCTTCTCAAAACTCTGGATTATGATAGAGGGCTGTGAGACTTTGACCTGAGTGCAAAAATGGATGATCTAGACCCTTCCAGAGCTGAGATATCAAACTTCAAAATTTCGACCCGAAAAAAAAACGACAGTGTTACCCCTTTCGTTTTTTTTCATTTTTTGGCGAAAAATTAAGTTTCTCCAATCTTCTCAAAACTCTGGATTATGATAGAGGGCTGTGAGACTTTGACCTGAGTGCAAAAATGGATGATCTAGACCCTTCCAGAGCTGAGATATCAAACTTCAAAATTTCGACCCGAAAAAAAAAACGACAGTGTTACCCCTTTCGTTTTTTTTCATTTTTGGGCGAAAAATTAAGTTTCTCCAATCTTCTCAAAACTCTGGATTATGATAGAGGGCTGTGAGACTTTGACCTGAGTGCAAAAATGGAGGCTCTAGACCCTTCCAGAGCTGAGATATCGAAACTCAAAATTTCGACCCGAAAAAAAAAAACGACAGTGTTACCCCTTTCGTTTTTTTTCTTTTTTGGGCGAAAAATTAAGTTTCTCCAATCTTCTCAAAACTCTGGATTATGATAGAGGGCTGTGAGACTTTGACCTGAGTGCAAAAATGGATGATCTAGACCCTTCCAGAACTGAGATATCAAACTTCAAAATTTCGACCCGAAAAAAAAAACGACAGTGTTACCCCTTTTGTTTTTTTTCATTTTTGGGCGAAAAATTAAGTTTCTCCAATCTTCTCAAAACTCTGGATTATGATAGAGGGCTGTGAGACTTAGACCTGAGTGCAAAAATGGAGGCTCTAGACCCTTCCAGAGCTGAGATATCGAAACTCAAAATTTCGACCCGAAAAAAAAAACGACAGTGTTACCCCTTTTTTTTTTTATTCATTTTTGGGCGAAAAATTAAGTTTCTCCAATCTTCTCAAAACTCTAGATTATGATAGAGGGCTGTGAGACTTTGACCTGAGTGCAAAAATGGATGATCTAGACCCTTCCAGATCTGAGATATCAAACTTCAAAATTTCGACCCGAAAAAAAAACGACAGTGTTACCCCTTTCGTTTTTTTTTCATTTTGGGGCGAAAAATTAAGTTTCTCCAATCTTCTCAAAACTCTGGATTATGATAGAGGGCTGTGAGACTTTGACCTGAGTGCAAAAATGGAGGCTCTAGACCCTTCCAGAGCTGAGATATCAAACTTCAAAATTTCAACCCGAAAAAAAAACGACAGTGTTACCCCTTTTGTTTTTTTTCATTTTTGGGCGAAAAATTAAGTTTCTCCAATCTTCTCAAAACTCTGGATTATGATAGAGGGCTGTGAGACTTTGACCTGAGTGCAAAAATGGATGATCTAGACCCTTCCAGAGCTGAGATATCAAACTTCAAAATTTCGACCCGAAAAAAAAACGACAGTGTTACCCCTTTCGTTTTTTTTCATTTTTGGGCGAAAAATTAAGTTTCTCCAATCTTCTCAAAACTCTGGATTATGATAGAGGGCTGTGAGACTTTGACCTGAGTGCAAAAATGGATGAATTAGACACTTCCAGAGCTGAGATATCAAACTTCAAAATTTCGACCCGAAAAAAAAACGACAGTGTTACCCCTTTTGTTTTTTTTCATTTTGGGGCGAAAAATTAAGTTTCTCCAATCTTCTCAAAACTCTGGATTATGATAGAGGGCTGTGAGACTTTGACCTGAGTGCAAAAATGGATGATCTAGACCCTTCCAGAGCTGAAATATCAAACTTCAAAATTTCGACCCGAAAAAAAAACGACAGTGTTACCCCTTTTGTTTTTTTTCATTTTTGGGCGAAAAATTAAGTTTCTCCAATCTTCTCAAAACTCTGGATTATGATAGAGGGCTGTGAGACTTTGACCTGAGTGCAAAAATGGATGATCTAGACCCTTCCAGAGCTGAGATATCAAACTTCAAAATTTCGACCCGAAAAAAAAACGACAGTGTTACCCCTTTCGTTTTTTTTCATTTTTGGGCGAAAAATTAAGTTTCTCCAATCTTCTCAAAACTCTGGATTATGATAGAGGGCTGTGAGACTTTGACCTGAGTGCAAAAATGGATGATCTAGACCCTTGCAGAGCTGAGATATCAAACTTCAAAATTTCGACCCGAAAAAAAAATGACAGTGTTACCCCTTTTGTTTTTTTCATTTTTGGGCGAAAAATTAAGTTTCCCCAATCTTCTCAAAACTCTGGATTATGATAGAGGGCTGTGAGACTTTGACCTGAGTGCAAAAATGGATGATCTAGACCCTTCCAGAGCTGAGATATCAAACTTCAAAATTTCGACCCGAAAAAAAAAAACGACAGTGTTACCCCTTTTGTTTTTTTTCATTTTTGGGCGAAAAATTAAGTTTCTCCAATCTTCTCAAAACTCTGGATTATGATAGAGGGCTGTGAGACTTTGACCTGAGTGCAAAAATGGATGATCTAGACCCTTCCAGAGCTGAGATATCAAACTTCAAAATTTCAACCCGAAAAAAAAACGACAGTGTTACCCCTTTTGTTTTGTTTTCATTTTTGGGCGAAAAATTAAGTTTGTCCAATCTTCTCAAAACTCTGGATTATGATAGAGGGCTGTGAGACTTTGACCTGAGTGCAAAAATGGATGATCTAGACCCTTCCAGAGCTGAGATATCAAACTTCAAAATTTCGACCCGAAAAAAAAACGACAGTGTTACCCCTTTTGTTTTTTTTCATTTTTGGGCGAAAAATTAAGTTTCTCCAATCTTCTCAAAACTCTGGATTATGATAGAGGGCTGTGAGACTTTGACCTGAGTGCAAAAATTGATGATCTAGACCCTTCCAGAGCTGAGATATCAAACTTCAAAATTTCGACCCGAAAAAAAAACGACAGTGTTACCCCTTTTGTTTTTTTTCATTTTTGGGCGAAAAATTAAGTTTCTCCAATCTTCTCAAAACTCTGGATTATGATAGAGGGCTGTGAGACTTTGAGCTGAGTGCAAAAATGGATGATCTAGACCCTTCCAGAGCTGAGATATCAAACTTCAAAATTTCGACCCGAAAAAAAAACGACAGTGTTACCCCTTTCGTTTTTTTTTCATTTTTGGGCGAAAAATTAAGTTTCTCCAATCTTCTCAAAACTCTGGATTATGATAGAGGGCTGTGAGACATTGACCTGAGTGCAAAAATGGATGATCTAGACCCTTCCAGAGCTGAGATATCAAACTTCAAAATTTCGACCCGAAAAAAAAACGACAGTGTTACCCCTTTCGTTTTTTTTCATTTTTGGGCGAAAAATTAAGTTTCTCCAATCTTCTCAAAACTCTGGATTATGATAGAGGGCTGTGAGACTTTGACCTGAGTGCAAAAATGGATGATCTAGACCCTTCCAGAGCTGAGATATCAAACTTCAAAATTTCGACCCGAAAAAAAAAACGACAGTGTTACCCCTTTCGTTTTTTTTCATTTTTGGGCGAAAAATTAAGTTTCTCCAATCTTCTCAAAACTCTGGATTATGATAGAGGGCTGTGAGACTTAGACCTGAGTGCAAAAATGGAGGCTCTAGACCCTTCCAGAGCTGAGATATCGAAACTCAAAATTTCGACCCGAAAAAAAAAACGACAGTGTTACCCCTTTTGTTTTTTTTCATTTTTGGGCGAAAAATTAAGTTTCTCCAATCTTCTCAAAACTCTGGATTATGATAGAGGGCTGTGAGACTTTGACCTGAGTGCAAAAATGGATGATCTAGACCCTTCCAGATCTGAGATATCAAACTTCAAAATTTCGACCCGAAAAAAAAACGACAGTGTTACCCCTTTCGTTTTTTTTCATTTTGGGGCGAAAAATTAAGTTTCTCCAATCTTCTCAAAACTCTGGATTATGATAGAGGGCTGTGAGACTTTGACCTGAGTGCAAAAATGGATGATCTAGACCCTTCCAGAACTGAGATATCAAACTTCAAAATTTCGACCCGAAAAAAAAACGACAGTGTTACCCCTTTTGTTTTTTTTCATTTTTGGGCGAAAAATTAAGTTTCTCCAATCTTCTCAAAACTCTGGATTATGATAGAGGGCTGTGAGACTTTGACCTGAGTGCAAAAATGGATGATCTAGACCCTTCCAGAGCTGAGATATCAAACTTCAAAATTTCGACCCGAAAAAAAAAACGACAGTGTTACCCCTTTTGTTTTTTTTCATTTTTGGGCGAAAAATTAAGTTTCTCCAATCTTCTCAAAACTCTGGATTATGATAGAGGGCTGTGAGACTTTGACCTGAGTGCAAAAATGGAGGCTCTAGACCCTTCCAGAGCTGAGATATCGAAACTCAAAATTTCGACCCGAAAAAAAAAAACACAGTGTTACCCCTTTTGTTTTTTTTCATTTTTGGGCGAAAAATTAAGTTTCTCCAATCTTCTCAAAACTCTGGATTATGATAGAGGGCTGTGAGACTTTGACCTGAGTGCAAAAATGGAGGCTCTAGACCCTTCCAGAGCTGAGATATCGAAACTCAAAATTTCGACCCGAAAAAAAAAACGACAGTGTTACCCCTTTCGTTTTTTTTCATTTTTGGGCGAAAAATTAAGTTTCTCCAATCTTCTCAAAACTCTGGATTATGATAGAGGGCTGTGAGACTTTGACCTGAGTGCAAAAATGGATGATCTAGACCCTTCCAGAGCTGAGATATCAAACTTCAAAATTTCGACCCGAAAAAAAAACGACAGTGTTACCCCTTTCGTTTTTTTTCATTTTTTGGCGAAAAATTAAGTTTCTCCAATCTTCTCAAAACTCTGGATTCCCAGATAGCAGACGGGTGTGGGCCACTTCAGGCAATGATTCGGCACTGGTGGCCTTCTTATGGCCCGGACCAAATGTGTCTGAGCCTGAAGTGGCCCACATGTAAAATGGCAAATATGGGCCAAAAAATGTAAATCACATGTGGGCCATTTTAGGCAAAGATGCGGCACTCGTGGCAATGTGTAATCTGAATCTTAGCCTAAAGTGGCCCATTTGATAGATAATAAATATGGCCCAAATATGACAAACCAAATGCGGGCCACTTATGGCAAAAATGTGGCACAATTGACTATGACTAATCTGGATGTAAACCAAATATGGCCCACAGATGTTTCAGCAAATGTGGCCCACTTATCTTAAAACATATCTGGGCCTGGTTTGGCAAAGATATGGCTCAGTGGCACTGGCTCATCTATATGTTAGCCAAAAGTGGCCCACATATAATGTTGTAAATGTGGCCCAGTTATTTAAAACATATCTGGGCCAGTTTTGGCAAAGATATGGAACAGTGGCAGTGGCTCATCTTGAAGTGAGCCAAAACTGGCCCACATTTGACGCTGCAAATGTGGCCCAGTTATGTTGTAGCACATCTAGATCAGGTTTGGCAAAGATATGGCTGAGTGACCACTGGCTCAACGCGATGTGAGCCAAAAGTGGCCCACATATAGGGTTGCAAATGTGGCCCAATTATCTTGTAACATATCTGGGCCAGTTTTGGCAAATATATGGCACAGTGGCACCAGCTCATCTGGATGTGAGCCAAAAGTGGCCCACATGTATTGTGGCAAATGTGGCCCAATTATCTTATAACACATCTGGGCCAGATTTGGCAAAGATATGACTCATCGAGAACTGACTCATCTGGATGCAAGCCAAACGTGGCCCACATATAATGTTGCAAATGTGGCCCAGTAATCTCAAAACATATCTGGGCCGGATTTGGCAAAGATATGGCTGAGTGACCACTGGCTCATCTGGATGTGAGCCAAAAGTGGCCCACATATAAAGTGGAAAATGTGGCCCAATTATCTTATAACACATCTGGGCCAGATTTGGCAAATATATGGCTCATCGAGAACTGGCTCATCTGAATGTAAGCCAAAAGTGGCCCACATATGATGTTGCAAATCTGGCCCAGTTATCTCAAAACATATCTGGGCCAGATTTGGCAACGAAATGGCTGAGTGACCACTGGCTCATCTGGATGTGAGCCAAAAGTGGCCCACATATAATGTGGAAAATGTGGCCCAATTATTTTATAACACATCTGGGCCACGTTTGACAAAGATATGGCTCATCGAGAACTGGCTCCTCTGAATGTAAGCCAAAAGTGGCCCACATATAATGTTGCAAATGTGGCCCAGTTATCTCAAAACATATCTGGGCCAGATTTGGCAAAGATATGGCTAAGTGACCACTGGCTTATCTGGATGTGAGCCAAAAGTGGCCCACATATAATGTGGAAAATGTGGCCCAGTTATCTTATAACACATCTGGGCCACGTTTGACAAAGATATGGCTCATCGAGCACTGGTACATCCAGAAGTAAGCCAAAAGTGGCCCACATATAATATTGCAAATGTGGCCCTGTTATTTCAAAACATATCTGGGCCAGGTTTGGCAAAGATATGGCTGAGTGACCACTGGCTCATCTGAATGTGAGCCAAAAGTGGCCCACATATAATGTGGAAAATGTGACCCAGTTATCTTATAACACATCTGGGCCACGTTTGACAAAGATATGGCTCATCGAGCACTGGTACATCCCGAAGTAAGCCAAAAGTGGCCCACATATAATATTGCAAATGTGGCCCAGTTATTTCAAAACATATCTGGGCCAGGTTTGGCAAAGATATGGCTGAGTGACCACTGGCTCATCTGGATGTGAGCCAAAAGTGGCCCACATATAATGTTGCAAATGTGGCCCCGTTATCTCAAAACATATCTGGGCCAGATTTGGCAAAGGTATGGCTGAGTGACCACTGGCTTATCTGGATGTGAGCCAAAAGTGGCCCACATATAATGTGGAAAATGTGGCCCAGTTATCTTATAACACATCTGGGCCACGTTTGACAAAGATATGGCTCATCGAGCACTGGTACATCCTGAAGTAAGCCAAAAGTGGGCCACATATAATATTGCAAATGTGGCCCTGTTATTTCAAAACATATCTGAGCCAGGTTTGGCAAAGATATGGCTGAGTGACCACTGGCTCATCTAAATGTGAGCCAAAAGTGGCCCACATATAATGTGGAAAATGTGACCCAGTTATCTTATAACACATCTGGGCCACGTTTGACAAAGATATGGCTCATCGAGCACTGGTACATCCTGAAGTAAGCCAAAAGTGGCCCACATATAATATTGCAAATGTGGCCCAGTTATTTCAAAACATATCTGGGCCAGGTTTGGCAAAGATATGGCTGAGTGACCACTGGCTCATCTGGATGTGAGCCAAAAGTGGCCCACATATAATGTTGCAAATGTGGCCCCGTTATCTCAAAACATATCTGGGCCAGATTTGGCAAAGGTATGGCTGAGTGACCACTGGCTTATCTGGATGTGAGCCAAAAGTGGCCCACATATAATGTGGAAAATGTGGCCCAGTTATCTTATAACACATCTGGGCCACGTTTGACAAAGATATGGCTCATCGAGCACTGGTACATCCTGAAGTAAGCCAAAAGTGGCCCACATATAATATTGCAAATGTGGCCCAGTTATTTCAAAACATATCTGGGCCAGGTTTGGCAAAGATATGGCTAAGTGACCACTGGCTCATCTGGATGTGAGCCAAAAGTGGCCCACATATAATGTTGCAAATGTGGCCCCGTTATCTCAAAACATATCTGGGCCAGATTTGGCAAAGGTATGGCTGAGTGACCACTGGCTTATCTGGATGTGAGCCAAAAGTGGCCCACATATAATGTGGAAAATGTGGCCCAGTTATCTTATAACACATCTGGGCCACGTTTGACAAAGATATGGCTCATCGAGCACTGGTACATCCTGAAGTAAGCCAAAAGTGGCCCACATATAATATTGCAAATGTGGCCCAGCTATTTCAAAACATATCTGGGCCAGGTTTGGCAAAGATATGGCTGAGTGACCACTGGCTCATCTGAATGTGAGCCAAAAGTGGCCCACATATAATGTGGCAAATGTGGCCCAGTTATCTTATAACACATCTGGGGTGGGTTTGGCAAATATATATTGCTCAGTGACCACTGGCTCATCTGGATGTCAGCCAAAAGTGGCCAACATATAATGTTGCAAATGTGGCCCAGTTATCCCAAAACATATCTGGGCCAGATTTGGCAAAGATATGGCTAAGTGACCATTGGCTCATCTGGATGTGAGCCAAAAGTGGCCCACATATAATGTGGCAAATGTGGCCCAATTATCTTCTAACACATCTGGGCCACGTTTGGCAAAAATATGGTTAAGTGACCATTGTCTCATCTGGATGTGAGCCAAAAGTGGCCCAGATACAATACTGAAAATGTGGCCCAGTTATCTTAAAACAATTCTGGGCCTGTTTTGGCAAAGATATGGCACAGTTGGCACTGGCTCACCTAGAAGTGATTCAAAAGTGGCCCACATATAATGTTGCAAATGTGCCCCAGTTATCTCATAACACATCAGGGCCAGGTTTGGCAAATATATGGCTCAGTGACCACTGGCTCATATGGATGTGAGCCAAAAGTGGCCCACATGTAAAAATGTGGCCCATTTATCTTAAAATGTATTTGGGCCAGTTTTGGCAAAAGTATGGTTTTTGCCCCCCAAAAACCTACGTAAACCTACATGTAAACCTACGTGACAAGTCTGGCTTTTCAACACTTCTGACAATGGCTAATTTAGCTTCAAAGGGCAGAATTTTAAACTGCCTTGAAATTTTTTTAACAACAATTAACAATATTTTTTGGTATAGATGCAGCAGACACGGCTGTGTCTCGTGTACACCAATGCATTTTTTTTTTATGTGACCGGTGTGTTTATTAAATTGTTTTTAATGGGAGTGCTGCGTTTTTAAAACGCTGTAACGACTTGCTGAGTGTTTTTATTTTTTTTTATTTGGCTATAAAGTGCTGAACACATTTTTTTTACAGATTTACGAGAGTCATCAACGGTCATCACTGTCACTTGACTGTCCAATCACAATGGACCACACATACCACACTGACCAACTGTCAAAACATTCTTTCTGTACAACATCAAATAGCAGAGTAGATGGAAAAATAATATTTCTGGTCTCCGAACATACGTGTCTATATGACATTCATACTATACAAACATTTTTAGCATTATACAAATTATCAGGGAAATCAGTAAAAAGTAAACTGTGCCACGGATATTCTGTATAGCAACAAAGTGTCTCAACAAAACAACATGACATCATGACTTCTGCACTGCCAAAACATAATCGCTTACAGCTAGGCCTTTTCAGATTGCCATAGCATTTTCAGCTAGCTAAAAACGCTTTGGTGGACACATGGCCTTAGATAGGCTGGATGTAAGGCCACATAAAATATGACAATTGCTCACATATGTTTTGTAGGTAGAGTGTTTAGAAAATTGTGTAAGTTCAAACTTATAAAGAGCTGTTTATGGTTTTGGGATGTGCAAGAAGATACTTAATTGCTATTTGTGCAAAGCTTAGGGCACAATGATTTTGCCAAGTACATGTCCCTGTATCAACATAATTTTGTTGATCAAGGCACATAATTCCTGTTCATAAAAATAGTCCTATCCCTAACCCGATCCCTAAAGTAGGAGGGACATTTTAATAACACTTATCTAGAAGCATGGTTGGCAACTTCAAACTTCAATTCTAATTTGTCGATATGAATGCTGTTCCAGGATCAATAAAGATGCTGAGCCAGGAACATGTTGTAGCCTACTTTGGCTATTTTTATAACAAACGTACAGGACTTGTACAATATTCAAATATTTTAAATAGCTATAATCAAATAAAATAAAAATTCAATATTGAAAATATAAAAAAATATTGTAATATTTTAAAACAAAATAAACGTATTTAAATACATAAATGAAAATTTAATTACATTTTTCGCTTAATATAAATTTATACAAAAGTCACTTTTAGTCTATAAATGATCTTTCTTAAAGATAAAACAATATCTATAATTTTAACATTATAATTAATGAAATACAATTAAATGACTGACAATTAGTGAAGCTCTTGTGAGAAAATATTATTATTTTGACAATAAACTTTTTCAATTTTTATTTTTATTATTTTTTTTTTTTTTGCTTCAGCTTAGGCCTACTTATTTATTAGAGATAAGATCTCTATTTTCTTTGTAACAAAATATTTACTGCATGTGAAGTTGTCTTTGAAAAAAAAAATCAAACTGACGATTCGGGGCTTTAAATTTAAACGTAGCTGTAAAATTTGAAAAAGGCGCTGGAAACCAACGTCAGTTAGAGGAAGAAGAAAAAAAAAACAAACCGACGATTGGGCCTTTAAATTTAAACCTAGCCGTGAAGCGCGAAAAAGGAGCTCGAAACCAAGCCAGAGGATTGTCAGTTTGAGGGAGGACGAATACTGCAAACAATCACCAAGGTAAGATATAATCGATACATTTATATTTTCTAGGGCTAGGCGATTGCTTCATACCTATTGTTGTATGAGTTAATGGAATAACTTCTATACTTGAAGTAAGATCATTTTGGCAGTATAACTCTAAGCTAGAACTATTATGGTTCTCGAATGCGAAATGAACAAGTATCGATTGAATAGGGGCGCCAAAAGTATTTACATTTGCTAATGTAGGCTACACTACCGGTCAAATGTTTTAGATCGGTAATGTTTTTAAAAGAAGTCTTTTCTGCTCACCAAGGCTGCAATTATTTGATAAAAAAAAATACAAACCCCCCCCCCAAAAAAATCAGTAATATTATGAAATATTATTACAATTTAAAACAGCGGTTTTCTATGTGAATTATATTGAAGTGTAATTTATTATCGAAGCTGAATTTACAGCATCATTACTCCAGTCTTCAGTATCACATGATCCTACAAAAATTATTATAATATGATGCTCAAGAAACATTTATGATTATTATCCATGTTGAAAACAGTTTTTTACATTTTTATTTCAGGATTCTTTGATGAATAGAAAGTTCAAAAGAACAGAATTATCCTGAAATGGAAAGCTTTTGTAACATTAATCACTACCATTCAAAAGTATGGGGTCAGTAAGATTTTATTTTTTTATTTTTGGGGGGAAAGAAATTAAAAAAATACTATTATTCATCAAGGATGAGTTAAATTGATCTAAAGTTACAGTAAAGACATTTCTAATGTTAGAAAAGATTATATTTTAAATAAATCATAGAAGTCATCATAGAAGTTTGGGGGGAAAATAATACACGACTGTTTTCAACATTGAAAATAATAATTTATGTTTTTTGAGCATAAAATCAGCATATTAGAATGATTTCTGAAGGATCATGTGTGATGTGACACTGAAAACTGATCTGTAATCAGCGACAGTAATGATGTTGAAAATTCAGCTTTCAAATTATATTTTAATATATATTAAAATAGAAAACAGTCATTTCAAAATTGTCATTATATTTCACAATATTTCTGTTTGTCATTTTGTTTTTTCATCAAATGAAGCAGCCTTGGTGAGCAGAAGAGACTTCATTTAACTGATCTAAAACTTTTGACCGGTAGTGTCTGTGCTCCGATCTTGCCAATCTTCAGTCAGTTCTGAATGGTGAAAATATTTAACTCTAGCTTTTTTTGGCACAACAATAAAAAATGTATAAAAGCCCAGTGTAATATTTCATTCATGTACATTGGGCATACAGTAATACTGCACTGTAGTTGTATTACTTTGTGAAAGCACAAATTACTACATGCTTTTTATTACAATAAAAGCTTTTATGAGATGATTACAAAGTAACAATAGCCTAATAGATATTATTGAGCAAGTTGGTTCAGGTATTATTACTTTGTATTTCACATTTTTAGTATACCCTAGTCATTTTAAAATGAGTTTTTCTGCTTTGTTTTTATTTATTTATTTTTTATTTACTGTTTTGAGTCAGGATGCTTTTCACCTTAATAACATATGTCGATGTGATTTTCTACAGAAAATTGCTGGTGGTATATTTAAACTCCTCTGAAACAAGAAAACATCTATACAAATACATGTTCCTAGTCACCCTGGTTTGCTAAAAAAAGGTTGAACTTGTGCCTTTTTGGCAAAAACAAACAAAAGAAACAAAAAGTGTCCTTGTCCGAAATGTGTCCTTGTTGCCTTGGGCCAAATGTTCTTTAGAGTGGCACTGGCAAAGTATGCACTTGGTCAATGCTTGTATTCCTGCTAATTGTGTCCTAAGATTTTAAAAGTTGTCATCCTTGCATTTACAATGTTCTATATTTTTAGGAACTGTCAGAACCAATAGACTGACAGCCACGGCCACCGATCAAGAAATTGAAACATTTATTAAAAAATGGCTTCATCTGTCAAGTGACCGAGACGGAGGGAGAAGAGAAAGCAAGAAACGAAGGAGGTCCCAAGACACCTGTAAGTCAGCTACATTGTGTTTTTGCCATGTGTATAATACCATGGTCTGTCTGAATACTTGATTATGGCCCTAGAATATTTTAGTTTTATTTTTTTCCCAAATTCTGTTTTTTCCATTTTCATTTTTGCTAATTCCGTTTTTTCATTTTCCTTGTTTGAGAATTCAGTTTTTTTTACCCTTACCTGTTATTTTAGTCATAAAAAGAGGGTGCTTGTAATGTTAATAATTAAAATGTACACAAATAAAATAGGAATGACCTTTTAACATTTATTGAGGTAACAGACATTGACTCTTACTCTTCAGCAGAAATACTGCATGATGCAACATAACACTAAACTCTAAGTTTAAGTAACAATAAAATATGGTTATGAGCTTTAAAATGTCCAGTAAAAAAATTATATATAATATAATATAATTATACAAATCAAAAGTTGTAATTGTTAACATTAGTTAATGCACTGTGAACTAACATGAACAAACAGTGAATGACTGAAACATTAAAAAAGGGGTAACACTTTACAATAAGGTTCATTAGTTAACAATAGTTAATGTATTAACTAACATGAACTAACCATGAGCAATACATTTGTAACAGTATTTGTTAATCTTCGTTGATGTTAGTTAATAAAAAATAAAGCTGTTCATTCTTTGTTCATGTTAGTTCACAGCACATTAACTAATGTTAACAAGATTTTAATAAAGTATTAGTAAAAATTGAAATTAACGTTTACAAACATTAATAAATGCTGTATAAGCGATGTTCATCATTAGTTCATTAGTTAACTAATGTAGTTAACTAATATTAACTAATGAACCTTATTGTAAAGTGTTACCAAAAATGGTTAATAAATAATGCACTTCATGTTAGTTAATACTAGTTAATACATTAATTAATGTTCACAATTAAGGCCTTGAGTAGGGTTGGGTATCGATAATCGAGTATCGATTGGAACCGAGACTAACTTTTCATTTTTCCCGGAATCGTTCAAAAGTTAAAATTTCGATTCCTACTTTCGATATTCACAGTCCGCCGAGCGGAAGAAGAAACCGCTGAACAACATCAACGAAGAAGCGTCTACCGGAAGTGTTGGCATAACCACGCGAGTCGAACATGAGTACCTTACGTCGGCGATCCAACTTTTTTGACCCTGCCTCTTAAAAGAATCGAGAATCGTTAGGAACCGGAATCGAAACAAGGAATCGGAATCAGAATCGTTCAAATTCAAACGATACCCAAACCTAGCCTTGAGGCCTCATTATACTTCTGCGTCGGACCTACGCCGAAGCTTCTATGCTGTAGGCAACGCGTTGGTTTTCATTTATACTTTAGCGTCATTGTCCGCGTTGACGTGCAATTACTCTTGTAGAGGGAGCATGTGAAATCCGAGGTAGCAGTCCTGGCAGACAAATCACAGCTCTTGCATTTCTTTAGAGTTGACACGTTGTTACATTTTTGGAGAGGTGCACGTCAGGGTACGCCGAAGGGTACGTGCGCTACACACAGCCTACAACGTAGCTATGGCATGAGTTCGACGAAGAAGTATAAATAGCCCTTTAGATTTACCAAACTGTTTAATGCACTGATAGGTCCAGTCCATTTTTCTACTATTGCTAGTAAAACACTTTGAAAATCAGCATTCTGTTACTGAGTCAACAATTGTTTTTTTTTTTGTGTGTGTATCCAATAAAGGCTTGCAAGATTGCCAGATGGGCCCAGTCAAGGAGGTCGACTTCTTTAATTTTGGGTGGCTCTGGATGTGACCAACTGGAAACATGTTTTGTTTTTTGTTTAGCTCTAAGATGCTTTATATGCACATATTTTGTGTTTGTTTATTATTACTATTTTTTTTGATTGCTTTCCAGTTTTGAAAATTGAAACTTGCACTTGGTTGTTCTTTGACAATATTAATAAATAATGCAAATGTTTTCAGAAATGTGTTTAAATCATCTGTTGTAACTTCTCTTAACATAGAAAGGGGGCATTTTTAAATTTCTCTTTAGTGTATATTTTTCTTAGTGTCAGTCACAGCATGCAAAAACAAAAACACACAGTTATAGTCTATTTATGTAATTCTTGACACACATGTGGCTGAACAAATTTCCTGCTTGTGGACCAGATCTGGCAAACAGGATTGCAACTGTAGTCAGCTGTGTATTTGGTTTGTGTTTTGGTTACATGTGGCATTGCTATGGCTTAATTGTGGCTCTAATCTGGCAAACTGGAGGGGACTGCCTTAAGTGCATTAATTTTCATCTGGCCCACATACCGCATGTGTAATGATGGCACTTGAATGGTTCGTTCTTGTTTGCCAGATTTGGGCCACAATTAGCCCAAAGCAATGCTGGATGCCAGCCATAAACAAAACAAATTAAGCAGAATAAGCCCCCATCTGGCCCAGACACCACAATTGCTGTGGCCCAGATCCGGCCCACAATTGACACTTTCATCTGGCCCACCTACCATGTGGAATGGCACTTGGGTGGTCCGCTCCTGATTGCCAGATTTGGGCTACAATTAAGCCATAGTAATGCCGCATGTCAGCCAGAAACAAATAAAATGAAGCAGAACTGGCCCAAATCTGGCCCATGCATCAAAATTGCTGTGGCCCAGATCCGGCCCACAGTTGACACTTTCATCTGGCCCACATACCTCGTGGAATGATGGCACTCGGGTGGCCCGCTCCTGTTTGCCAGATTTGCGCCACAAGTAAGCCATAGCAATGCCGCATGTCAGCCATAAAAAAAAACGAATGAAGCAGAACTGGCCCAAATCTGGCCTATGCATCAAAATTGCTGTGGCCCAGATCCGGCCCACAATTGACACTTTCATCTGGCCCACATACCGCGTGGAATGATGGCACTTGGGCGGTCCGCTCCTGTTTGCCAGATTTGGGCCACAATTAAGCCATAGCAATGCCGCATGTCAGCCATAAAAAAAACGAATGAAGCAGAACTGGCCCAAATCTGGCCCATGCATCAAAATTGCTGTGGCCCAGATCCGGCCCACAGTTGACCCTTTCATCTGGCCCACATACCGCGTGGAATGATGGCACTTGGGCGGTCCGCTCCTGTTTGCCAGATTTGGGCCACAGTTAAGCCATAGCAATGCCGCATGTCAGCCATAAAAAATTTAATGAAGCAGAACTGGCCCAAATCTGGCCCAGATATAAAAATTGCTGTGGCCCAGATCCGGCCCACAGTTGACACTTTCATCTGGCCCACATACCGCGTGGAATGATGGCACTTGGGCGGTCCGCTCCTGTTTGCCAGATTTGGGCCACAGTTAAGCCATAGCAATGCCGCATGTCAGCCATAAAAAATTTAATGAAGCAGAACTGGCCCAAATCTGGCCCAGATATAAAAATTGCTGTGGCCCAGATCCGGCCCACAGTTGACACTTTCATCTGGCCCACATACCGCATGGAATGATGGCACTTGGGCGGTCCGCTCCTGTTTGCCAGATTTGGGCCACAATTAAGCCATAGCAATGCCGCATGTCAGCCATAATAAAAACGAATGAAGCACACCTGACCCAAATCTGGCCCAGACATCAAAATTGCTGTGGCCCAGATCCGGCCCACAGTTGACACTTTCATCTGGCCCACATGTGGACCAGTTCGGCTTCATTTGTTTTGTTTATGGCTGACATGCGGCATTGCTATGGCTTAATTGTGGCCCAAATCTGGCAAACAGGAGCGGACCGCCCAAGTGCCATCATTCCATGCGGTATGTGGGCCAGATGAAAGTCTCAACTGTGGGCCGGATCTGGGCCACAGCAATTTTGGTGCGTGGGCCAGATGTGGGCCAGTTCTGCTTCATTCATTTTTTTTATGGCTGACATGTGGCATTGCTATGGCTTAATTGTGGCCCAAATCTGGCAAACAGGAGCGGTCCGCCCAAGTGCCATCATTCCACGCGGTATGTGGGCCAGATGAAAGTGTCAACTGTGGGCCGGATCTGGGCCACAACAATTTTGCTATCTGGGTTATGATAGAGGGCTGTGAGACTTTGACCTGAGTGCAAAAATGGATGATCTAGACCCTTCCAGAGCTGAGATATCAAACTTCAAAATTTCGACCCGAAAAAAAAAACGACAGTGTTACCCCTTTCGTTTTTTTTCATTTTTGGGCGAAAAATTAAGTTTCTCCAATCTTCTCAAAACTCTGGATTATGATAGAGGGCTGTGAGACTTTGACCTGAGTGCAAAAATGGAGGCTCTAGACCCTTCCAGAGCTGAGATATCGAAACTCAAAATTTCGACCCGAAAAAAAAAAACGACAGTGTTACCCCTTTCGTTTTTTTTCTTTTTTGGGCGAAAAATTAAGTTTCTCCAATCTTCTCAAAACTCTGGATTATGATAGAGGGCTGTGAGACTTTGACCTGAGTGCAAAAATGGATGATCTAGACCCTTCCAGAACTGAGATATCAAACTTCAAAATTTCGACCCGAAAAAAAAAACGACAGTGTTACCCCTTTTGTTTTTTTTCATTTTTGGGCGAAAAATTAAGTTTCTCCAATCTTCTCAAAACTCTGGATTATGATAGAGGGCTGTGAGACTTAGACCTGAGTGCAAAAATGGAGGCTCTAGACCCTTCCAGAGCTGAGATATCGAAACTCAAAATTTCGACCCGAAAAAAAAAACGACAGTGTTACCCCTTTTTTTTTTATTCATTTTTGGGCGAAAAATTAAGTTTCTCCAATCTTCTCAAAACTCTAGATTATGATAGAGGGCTGTGAGACTTTGACCTGAGTGCAAAAATGGATGATCTAGACCCTTCCAGATCTGAGATATCAAACTTCAAAATTTCGACCCGAAAAAAAAACGACAGTGTTACCCCTTTCGTTTTTTTTTCATTTTGGGGCGAAAAATTAAGTTTCTCCAATCTTCTCAAAACTCTGGATTATGATAGAGGACTGTGAGACTTTGACCTGAGTGCAAAAATGGAGGCTCTAGACCCTTCCAGAGCTGAGATATCAAACTTCAAAATTTCAACCCGAAAAAAAAACGACAGTGTTACCCCTTTTGTTTTTTTTCATTTTTGGGCGAAAAATTAAGTTTCTCCAATCTTCTCAAAACTCTGGATTATGATAGAGGGCTGTGAGACTTTGACCTGAGTGCAAAAATGGATGATCTAGACCCTTCCAGAGCTGAGATATCAAACTTCAAAATTTCGACCCGAAAAAAAAACGACAGTGTTACCCCTTTCGTTTTTTTTCATTTTTGGGCGAAAAATTAAGTTTCTCCAATCTTCTCAAAACTCTGGATTATGATAGAGGGCTGTGAGACTTTGACCTGAGTGCAAAAATGGATGAATTAGACACTTCCAGAGCTGAGATATCAAACTTCAAAATTTCGACCCGAAAAAAAAACGACAGTGTTACCCCTTTTGTTTTTTTTCATTTTGGGGCGAAAAATTAAGTTTCTCCAATCTTCTCAAAACTCTGGATTATGATAGAGGGCTGTGAGACTTTGACCTGAGTGCAAAAATGGATGATCTAGACCCTTCCAGAGCTGAAATATCAAACTTCAAAATTTCGACCCGAAAAAAAAACGACAGTGTTACCCCTTTTGTTTTTTTTCATTTTTGGGCGAAAAATTAAGTTTCTCCAATCTTCTCAAAACTCTGGATTATGATAGAGGGCTGTGAGACTTTGACCTGAGTGCAAAAATGGATGATCTAGACCCTTCCAGAGCTGAGATATCAAACTTCAAAATTTCGACCCGAAAAAAAAACGACAGTGTTACCCCTTTCGTTTTTTTTCATTTTTGGGCGAAAAATTAAGTTTCTCCAATCTTCTCAAAACTCTGGATTATGATAGAGGGCTGTGAGACTTTGACCTGAGTGCAAAAATGGATGATCTAGACCCTTGCAGAGCTGAGATATCAAACTTCAAAATTTCGACCCGAAAAAAAAATGACAGTGTTACCCCTTTTGTTTTTTTCATTTTTGGGCGAAAAATTAAGTTTCTCCAATCTTCTCAAAACTCTGGATTATGATAGAGGGCTGTGAGACTTTGACCTGAGTGCAAAAATGGATGATCTAGACCCTTCCAGAGCTGAGATATCAAACTTCAAAATTTCGACCCGAAAAAAAAAACGACAGTGTTACCCCTTTTGTTTTTTTTCATTTTTGGGCGAAAAATTAAGTTTCTCCAATCTTCTCAAAACTCTGGATTATGATAGAGGGCTGTGAGACTTTGACCTGAGTGCAAAAATGGATGATCTAGACCCTTCCAGAGCTGAGATATCAAACTTCAAAATTTCAACCCGAAAAAAAAACGACAGTGTTACCCCTTTTGTTTTGTTTTCATTTTTGGGCGAAAAATTAAGTTTGTCCAATCTTCTCAAAACTCTGGATTATGATAGAGGGCTGTGAGACTTTGACCTGAGTGCAAAAATGGATGATCTAGACCCTTCCAGAGCTGAGATATCAAACTTCAAAATTTCGACCCGAAAAAAAAACGACAGTGTTACCCCTTTTGTTTTTTTTCATTTTTGGGCGAAAAATTAAGTTTCTCCAATCTTCTCAAAACTCTGGATTATGATAGAGGGCTGTGAGACTTTGACCTGAGTGCAAAAATTGATGATCTAGACCCTTCCAGAGCTGAGATATCAAACTTCAAAATTTCGACCCGAAAAAAAAACGACAGTGTTACCCCTTTTGTTTTTTTTCATTTTTGGGCGAAAAATTAAGTTTCTCCAATCTTCTCAAAACTCTGGATTATGATAGAGGGCTGTGAGACTTTGAGCTGAGTGCAAAAATGGATGATCTAGACCCTTCCAGAGCTGAGATATCAAACTTCAAAATTTCGACCCGAAAAAAAAACGACAGTGTTACCCCTTTCGTTTTTTTTTCATTTTTGGGCGAAAAATTAAGTTTCTCCAATCTTCTCAAAACTCTGGATTATGATAGAGGGCTGTGAGACATTGACCTGAGTGCAAAAATGGATGATCTAGACCCTTCCAGAGCTGAGATATCAAACTTCAAAATTTCGACCCGAAAAAAAAACGACAGTGTTACCCCTTTTGTTTTTTTTCATTTTTGGGCGAAAAATTAAGTTTCTCCAATCTTCTCAAAACTCTGGATTATGATAGAGGGCTGTGAGACTTTGACCTGAGTGCAAAAATGGATGATCTAGACCCTTCCAGAGCTGAGATATCAAACTTCAAAATTTCGACCCGAAAAAAAAAACGACAGTGTTACCCCTTTCGTTTTTTTTCATTTTTGGGCGAAAAATTAAGTTTCTCCAATCTTCTCAAAACTCTGGATTATGATAGAGGGCTGTGAGACTTAGACCTGAGTGCAAAAATGGAGGCTCTAGACCCTTCCAGAGCTGAGATATCGAAACTCAAAATTTCGACCCGAAAAAAAAAACGACAGTGTTACCCCTTTTGTTTTTTTTCATTTTTGGGCGAAAAATTAAGTTTCTCCAATCTTCTCAAAACTCTGGATTATGATAGAGGGCTGTGAGACTTTGACCTGAGTGCAAAAATGGATGATCTAGACCCTTCCAGATCTGAGATATCAAACTTCAAAATTTCGACCCGAAAAAAAAACGACAGTGTTACCCCTTTCGTTTTTTTTCATTTTGGGGCGAAAAATTAAGTTTCTCCAATCTTCTCAAAACTCTGGATTATGATAGAGGGCTGTGAGACTTTGACCTGAGTGCAAAAATGGAGGCTCTAGACCCTTCCAGAGCTGAGATATCAAACTTCAAAATTTCAACCCGAAAAAAAAACGACAGTGTTACCCCTTTTGTTTTTTTTTCATTTTTGGGCGAAAAATTAAGTTTCTCCAATCTTCTCAAAACTCTGGATTATGATAGAGGGCTGTGAGACTTTGACCTGAGTGCAAAAATGGAGGCTCTAGACCCTTCCAGAGCTGAGATATCGAAACTCAAAATTTCGACCCGAAAAAAAAACGACAGTGTTACCCCTTTTGTTTTTTTTCATTTTTGGGCGAAAAATTAAGTTTCTCCAATCTTCTCAAAACTCTGGATTATGATAGAGGGCTGTGAGACTTTGACCTGAGTGCAAAAATGGAGGCTCTAGACCCTTCCAGAGCTGAGATATCGAAACTCAAAATTTCGACCCGAAAAAAAAACGACAGTGTTACCCCTTTTGTTTTTTTTCATTTTTGGGCGAAAAATTAAGTTTCTCCAATCTTCTCAAAACTCTGGATTATGATAGAGGGCTGTGAGACTTTGACCTGAGTGCAAAAATGGATGATCTAGACCCTTCCAGATCTGAGATATCAAACTTCAAAATTTCGACCCGAAAAAAAAACGACAGTGTTACCCCTTTCGTTTTTTTTCATTTTGGGGCGAAAAATTAAGTTTCTCCAATCTTCTCAAAACTCTGGATTATGATAGAGGGCTGTGAGACTTTGACCTGAGTGCAAAAATGGATGATCTAGACCCTTCCAGAGCTGAGATATCAAACTTCAAAATTTCAACCCGAAAAAAAAACGACAGTGTTACCCCTTTCGTTTTTTTTTCATTTTTGGGCGAAAAATTAAGTTTCTCCAATCTTCTCAAAACTCTGGATTATGATAGAGGGCTGTGAGACTTTGACCTGAGTGCAAAAATGGAGGCTCTAGACCCTTCCAGAGCTGAGATATCGAAACTCAAAATTTCGACCCGAAAAAAAAAACGACAGTGTTACCCCTTTTGTTTTTTTTTCATTTTTGGGCGAAAAATTAAGTTTCTCCAATCTTCTCAAAACTCTGGATTATGATAGAGGGCTGTGAGACTTTGACCTGAGTGCAAAAATGGATGATCTAGACCCTTCCAGATCTGAGATATCAAACTTCAAAATTTCGACCCGAAAAAAAAACGACAGTGTTACCCCTTTCGTTTTTTTTCATTTTGGGGCGAAAAATTAAGTTTCTCCAATCTTCTCAAAACTCTGGATTATGATAGAGGGCTGTGAGACTTTGACCTGAGTGCAAAAATGGATGATCTAGACCCTTCCAGAGCTGAGATATCAAACTTCAAAATTTCAACCCGAAAAAAAAAACGACAGTGTTACCCCTTTTGTTTTTTTTCATTTTGGGGCGAAAAATGTAGTTTCTCCAATCTTCTCAAAACTCTGGATTATGATAGAGGGCTGTGAGACTTTGACCTGAGTGCAAAAATGGATGATCTAGACCCTTCCAGAGCTGAGATATCAAACTTCAAAATTTCGACCCGAAAAAAAAACGACAGTGTTACCCCTTTTGTTTTGTTTTTCATTTTTGGGCGAAAAATTAAGTTTCTCCAATCTTCTCAAAACTCTGGTTCCCTATCGTAGTCACTTCGAGTTACGTCAGAAGTGACGGAGATTGGGGGTTTCGCATAGAAAGCCAATCCTCTTCGAGTATTAAAACACGAGCCAATGGCATGCAATGCCTTGGGGCTGCGGAAATTTGCATAGCGTACTCCGCCCTACTCCGTGAGTATAAAAGGAGGAAGTGAACGCAACCGCAGTATGTTTTCGCTTCGGAGCCAAGAGAACCTCTTCACTCCTCAAAGCTGATTCAAGACTCTTCGAGACGAGCGTCCTCTTCAGTGTTGGTGTGACGGCGGTACCCAGCGAGATTCTGCATTGCCTGCGATCTGTGCAGTGGTTTGCCAGACTTTGCGCTTCTCCCTGGTAGCCTCAGCGCTGAAAGAGTGAATTTCTCTCCTCTCTGTAAAAGAGCTGCACGCGGCACGTCTTTTTAAAGATGGCTCGCCCGTGCCCTTCTGGATGTGGTAGATTTCTGTCGTCATCTGATGGTCACGAACGCTGCTTTGTTTGCTTGGGCATTCAGCATGCAGCAGCAGCGTTCGTGGATGACTCATGTTCCTTCTGTGGGACCATGACCATCTCCACACTGAGGTCGCGGCTCAATGATCTCACTAGAGTGAGAGCCCCGGTCCCCCCTACTCGATCGGCTTCCTTCACGAGAGGGGGCCCGTCGACCCGGGGACCGGGCGATCTAACGGTGACGGTGTGGGATAAAGCCCCGACGATTCCTCGGGCCACACCTCCCGCCTCAGTGCGTGAGCCAGCGGGCGCTAGTTCGACTCGGTCGGTTGTCTCTTCGGCGGCACCGGCTGCTTCGAGCAGCGCCCCAGATGATGATGCGATGTCTATCACAGCATCACTAGGCGGGCTTGATTCCTCGGGAGAGGAAGATCCGGCTGCGTTGCCTCCTTCGGGAGTCCCAGCGTTGTCCGCGTCAGATCCCGAGATGACGGCCATGCTGTCTCGAGCCGCTGGGAGTATCGGGCTAGAATGGAAACCTCCATCCTGCCCCGACCTCTCACGGATGGATAATTGGTTTTTGGACAAGGCTGCCGCTGCAAAGCCACGGCCGACTCCAATACCTTTTTTCCCCGAGCTGCATGCGGAGTTATCGCGCTCTTGGGGGGCTCCTTTGTCCACTCGAGAGCGCGATCTCTCCCCCGCCTTTCCCCCCCTCGACGGCGGGGCCGCCCGTGGGTACACTGGGATGCCCCCGGTGGAGCGCTCTGTTGCGATGCAGCTGTGTCCACAGAGCGCCTCCACCCGTGGTCCTCCTAAGCACCCATCCAAAGCCTGTGGGTTCTCGTCTGCTATGGCGGCGCGATCCTACAGAGCGGCGGGACAGGCGGCCTCCGCTCTGCATGCTATGACCACTTTGCAGGTCTTCCAAGCGAAGTTGCTCAGAGACATGCACGAGGGCGGGACTGACACGACGGCATTCAAAGAACTGCGGTCCGCCACTGACCTTGCTCTCCGGGCAACGAAAGTGGCTGCTCGCGCCGTTGGTCAGGTGATGGCCACTAGCGTGGTTCAGGAGCGTCATCTGTGGCTCAACCTGTCGGATACGCGGAGCGCTGAGCGGACTCGTCTGCTCGACGCTCCGCTGTCCCAGGTTGGCCTTTTCGGCGGTGCGGTCGAGGACTTCGCCCATCAGTTCTCCACCGCCCAGAAGCAGACGGAGGCCATCAAACACATCCTGCCCCGACGACCAGCTGCTGCCTCCACCCAGTCGTCGGCACAGGCGCCTCCCCCTGCTCGCCGCCGAGGACGCCCCCCTGCGGCTCCCCTCCCTCCCGCCCGGCCCCAGCAGCAGCCTTCACCCGGGCCCCGGCGTCGAGGAGGCCGCAGGCCGGCGTCACAGCCCCCTCAGGCCGCTCGCCCCGCTAAACGCCAGGCCAAGCGAAGATCCTGACACGGGCCGCTCAGTGACGATCTCGAGTCTTTCACAGGAGGCGGTAGCAGGCCCCCTCCTTCCCCCGGTGGAGGGCCGGGGGAGAATCTTTTGTTCTCAGCTCCCCGCTGCTCACCCACGGGTGGGCAGCACCCTGAACTGGTTAAAGAAAGACTTGACATCCTCACTGAGCTCACAGACTGGAGTGAGTGCCCCCGATGCCCCAGGGTGTCGGCCCACTCACTCCTCTCTGTCTCGGAGGGCGCGGAAGGGTGCGTGTGTCGTCCCCGGGCTACACCAATCCCTTCCCCCTCTCTCGCCAGACCCCCGGCAGAACGGACCCCCGTGGAACGCTCCGCTTTCCCTGGTCCCTTCTGTCGGGGAGCGGGCTTCGACGCATCCGAGCGGGGTAACCCCTGCACGCGTGCCAGTCGACCCGCCACGCTGCCCCTCCGGGGGGACGTCTGTGGTTCACATGACCCCGTTGGCTCACTTCCTGGAAGCCTGGCTAGCGCTTCCCGGGGTATCCCGCTGGGTCATCAGAACGATCAGATTCGGCTACGCGATTCAGTTCGCACGGTCTCCTCCCCGCTTCAGGGGAGTTCGCTCCACGATAGTCGGTGGCAATGCCCCAGTCCTGAGAGCGGAGATTGCGACCCTGCTGGCGAAGGGTGCAATCGAGACGGTCCCTCCAGCCGAGGTGAGGTCCGGGTTTTACAGCCCCTACTTCATTGTCCCCAAGAAGACCGGTGGGTTACGACCGATCCTGGACCTGCGCATTTTGAACCGTTCTCTCCATCGACTACCGTTCAAAATGCTCACGGCCAAACGCATTTTCGAATGTGTTCGGTATCAGGATTGGTTTGCAGCGATCGACCTGAAGGACGCGTACTTCCATGTGTCCATCTTACCTCGACACAGACCGTTTCTTCGGTTTGCCTTCGAGGGCCAGGCTTATCAGTACGCCGTTCTCCCATTCGGGTTAGCTCTGTCCCCTCGCGTCTTCACGAAGATCGTCGAGGCAGCCCTTGTTCCCCTTCGCGAACACGGGGTTCGCATCCTGAATTATCTCGACGACTGGCTGATACTAGCACACTCTCGAGCTCAGCTTTGCGAACACAGAGACTTGGTGCTCCGGCACCTAGCCCGTCTGGGCCTTCGGGTCAACCGAGAAAAGAGCAAACTTTGCCCCGTGCAGAGGATCTCTTTTCTCGGCGTGGAGATAGACTCGGTCGCCATGTCCGCGCAGCTCACGATCGAGCGCGCGCACTCACTGCTGACTTGTCTTCGTCAGTTCGAGGGCAAGAGTGCGGTTCCACTGAAACTTTTTCAGAGGCTCCTGGGGCATATGGCATCCGCGGCCGCGGCAACGCCGCTCGGTTTGCTTCATATGAGACCGCTTCAGCTGTGGCTTCGCGATCGAGTCCCGAGGTGGGCATGGCATCGCGGCTCGCTCCGAGTCCCAGTGACTCCGACATGCCGGCGAACCTTCTTCCCGTGGTCGAACCTCAGCTTTTTACGGACGGGCGTCCCTATTCAGCGAGTTTCCAGGCATCTCATCGTCTCCACGGATGCATCTACCACGGGTTGGGGTGCCATGTGCAATGGGCATGCAGCCGCCGGCTCCTGGACGGGGGCCCAGCGCCTCATGCACATCAATTGCCTCGAGCTGCTGGCAGTACGGCTCGCCCTGCACCGCTTCAGAGCGTTGCTCAAGGGCCAGCATGTGCTTGTCCGCTCAGACAACACTACGGCTGTAGCGTACATCAACCACCAGGGGGGTCTACGCTCGCGCCGGTTGTCGCAGCTCGCCCGCCACCTCTTGATATGGAGTCAGAAGCACCTGAGGTCCCTTCGTGCAGTTCACATTCCTGGAGACCGGAACTGGGCAGCCGACGAGCTGTCTCGGGTCCGCCCTATCTCCGGCGAGTGGCGACTCCATCCCCAGTCGGTCCAGCTGATCTGGAAAGAGTTCGGGGAGGCACAGATAGATCTGTTCGCCTCCCGGGACTCAGCCCACTGCGCCCAGTTTTATTCTCTGACCTGGGGCACTCTCGGTTCGGATGCGCTGGCGCACAGCTGGCCACGGGGCCCACGCAAGTATGCGTTTCCCCCAGTGAGCCTCCTTGCACGGGTGTTGTGCAAGATCAAGGAGGATGAGGAGCAGGTCTTGCTGGTAGCCCCCTACTGGCCCACCAAGACGTGGTTCTCCGATCTCATGCTCCTCGCGACAGCACCTCCTTGGCCTATTCCTCTGAGACAAGACCTACTCTCTCAGAGACGGGGCACTCTGTGGCACCCTCGTCCCGATCTCTGGAGGCTGCACGTGTGGCTCCTGGACGGGACGAGGCAGGTTTGAGTTCGCTGCCACCTGCGGTGGCGGCAACCATCACTTCCGCAAGAGCGTTGTCCACGAGACACCTTTATGCGTTGAAGTGGAACCTCTTCGTCAATTGGTGCTCTTCTCGCGGAGAAGACCCCCGGAGATGTTCGATCAGTGTCGTGCTTTCCTTCCTGCAAGAGGGGTTGGAGCGCAGGCTGTCGCCCTCCACCCTTAAGGTTTACGTCGCGGCCATTGCCGCTTCTCATGAAGCAGTGGAAGGTAAGTCCTTAGGGAAGCACGACCTGGTCATCAGGTTCCTGAGGGGAGCGAGGAGGCTGCTTCCGCCTCGTCCTCCCCTCGTACCCTCTTGGGACCTCTCGGTAGTTTAAGTGCTCTGCAGAGGCATCCCTTTGAGCCTTTGCAATCAGTAGAGTTAAAGTTTCTGTCCATGAAGACAGCACTCCTGGTTGCATTGGCCTCCATCAAGAGGGTGGGGGACCTGCACGCATTCTCCGTTGACGAAGCGTGCCTGGAGTTCGGGCCGGCTTACTCTCACGTGATCCTGAGACCCCGGCCTGGATATGTGCCCAAGGTTCCCACCACTCCCTTCCGGGACCAGGTGGTGAACCTGCAAGCGCTGCCCCCGGAGGAGGCAGACCCAGCCTTGGCACTGCTCTGTCCGGTACGTGCTCTCCGCACCTATGTCGACAGAACGCAGTGTTTCAGGACCTCAGACCAGCTCTTTGTCTGTCATGGAGGGAGCCAGAAGGGAAGGGCTCTCTCAAAGCAACGGCTGTCCCACTGGATAGTGGATGCCATTGCTTTGTCTTACCAGCAGCAAGGCCTTCCGTGCCCCCTTGGTGTGACGGCCCATTCCACTCGGAGTGTAGCCTCCTCTTGGGCTTTAGCGCACGGCGCCTCGCTAACAGACATCTGCAGAGCTGCAGGCTGGGCGACACCCAACACCTTCGCCAGATTCTATAATCTGCGAATTGAGCCGGTATCCTCTCACGTACTCGTTTCGGCCAGTTCTGGATCCGCTCAGGTGTCTTCGCTTGCTCGCCACTCCACTCCCCGGACTGGATAAGTGCGATATTTCCTCAGTTCTTCCATTGAAGTCTTGAGTCCTCCAGCACCGACGATGCGGGCACCACTGCGTGGCTCTGGATGCTAGCTAGGTGCCTCCATGCGCACGGTTCCCCATGGTAACCGTCTCATGTGTATTATCCACTGTAAGCCTCTCTGAGCATGTGTCTTCCCTTGGCAAGCCATCTGCCACCCCTGGAGTTTAAATCAGTAGCCACCTGCGGTTGGTACTCCAGTGTTCCATATGTGTCCCTATGTGGCCATATGTGTATTCTTAAGTCCTCCCTTCGGTAGGCAGCTGGTAGCATGTCCCCTTCGGGATATGTTTCCCAGTGTACCTTGGTAATCCTGTGTCAAAGTCGGATCCCCAAAAAAAAAAAAAAAAAAAAAAGAGGTAAGGCTCGGGGGTTCAGTCTTTCGCAGGGCACTGGAAGACAGCTTGAAGATGGCGTGATGGCACAGACCCCCAATCTCCGTCACTTCTGACGTAACTCGAAGTGACTACGATAGGGAACGTCTCGGTTACGTATGTAACCCTCGTTCCCTGAGTAAGGGAACGGAGACGTTACGTCTCCCTGCCACTTCTGCTGTATCGCTGGGTAGAGGCCGAGTTCAGTCTTGGCTCCTCAGCGAAGACATACTGCGGTTGCGTTCACTTCCTCCTTTTATACTCACGGAGTAGGGCGGAGTACGCTATGCAAATTTCCGCAGCCCCAAGGCATTGCATGCCATTGGCTCGTGTTTTAATACTCGAAGAGGATTGGCTTTCTATGCGAAACCCCCAATCTCCGTCACTTCTGACGTAACGTCTCCGTTCCCTTACTCAGGGAACGAGGGTTACATACGTAACCGAGACGATTATGATAGAGGGCTGTGAGACTTTGACCTGAGTGCAAAAATGGATGATCTAGACCCTTCCAGAGCTGAGATATCAAACTTCAAAATTTCGACCCGAAAAAAAAACGACAGTGTTACCCCTTTTGTTTTTTTTCATTTTTGGGCGAAAAATTAAGTTTCTCCAATCTTCTCAAAACTCTGGATTATGATAGAGGGCTGTGAGACTTTGACCTGAGTGCAAAAATGGAGGCTCTAGACCCTTCCAGAGCTGAGATATCGAAACTCAAAATTTCGACCCGAAAAAAAAAACCACAGTGTTACCCCTTTTGTTTTTTTTCATTTTTGGGCGAAAAATTAAGTTTCTCCAATCTTCTCAAAACTCTGGATTATGATAGAGGGCTGTGAGACTTTGACCTGAGTGCAAAAATGGAGGCTCTAGACCCTTCCAGAGCTGAGATATCGAAACTCAAAATTTCGACCCGAAAAAAAAAACGACAGTGTTACCCCTTTCGTTTTTTTTCATTTTTGGGCGAAAAATTAAGTTTCTCCAATCTTCTCAAAACTCTGGATTATGATAGAGGGCTGTGAGACTTTGACCTGAGTGCAAAAATGGATGATCTAGACCCTTCCAGAGCTGAGATATCAAACTTCAAAATTTCGACCCGAAAAAAAAACGACAGTGTTACCCCTTTCGTTTTTTTTCATTTTTTGGCGAAAAATTAAGTTTCTCCAATCTTCTCAAAACTCTGGATTATGATAGAGGGCTGTGAGACTTTGACCTGAGTGCAAAAATGGATGATCTAGACCCTTCCAGAGCTGAGATATCAAACTTCAAAATTTCGACCCGAAAAAAAAAACGACAGTGTTACCCCTTTCGTTTTTTTTCATTTTTGGGCGAAAAATTAAGTTTCTCCAATCTTCTCAAAACTCTGGATTATGATAGAGGGCTGTGAGACTTTGACCTGAGTGCAAAAATGGAGGCTCTAGACCCTTCCAGAGCTGAGATATCGAAACTCAAAATTTCGACCCGAAAAAAAAAAAACGACAGTGTTACCCCTTTCGTTTTTTTTCTTTTTTGGGCGAAAAATTAAGTTTCTCCAATCTTCTCAAAACTCTGGATTATGATAGAGGGCTGTGAGACTTTGACCTGAGTGCAAAAATGGATGATCTAGACCCTTCCAGAACTGAGATATCAAACTTCAAAATTTCGACCCGAAAAAAAAAACGACAGTGTTACCCCTTTTGTTTTTTTTCATTTTTGGGCGAAAAATTAAGTTTCTCCAATCTTCTCAAAACTCTGGATTATGATAGAGGGCTGTGAGACTTAGACCTGAGTGCAAAAATGGAGGCTCTAGACCCTTCCAGAGCTGAGATATCGAAACACAAAATTTCGACCCGAAAAAAAAAACGACAGTGTTACCCCTTTTTTTTTTTATTCATTTTTGGGCGAAAAATTAAGTTTCTCCAATCTTCTCAAAACTCTAGATTATGATAGAGGGCTGTGAGACTTTGACCTGAGTGCAAAAATGGATGATCTAGACCCTTCCAGATCTGAGATATCAAACTTCAAAATTTCGACCCGAAAAAAAAACGACAGTGTTACCCCTTTCGTTTTTTTTTCATTTTGGGGCGAAAAATTAAGTTTCTCCAATCTTCTCAAAACTCTGGATTATGATAGAGGGCTGTGAGACTTTGACCTGAGTGCAAAAATGGAGGCTCTAGACCCTTCCAGAGCTGAGATATCAAACTTCAAAATTTCAACCCGAAAAAAAAACGACAGTGTTACCCCTTTTGTTTTTTTTTCATTTTTGGGCGAAAAATTAAGTTTCTCCAATCTTCTCAAAACTCTGGATTATGATAGAGGGCTGTGAGACTTTGACCTGAGTGCAAAAATGGATGATCTAGACCCTTCCAGAGCTGAGATATCAAACTTCAAAATTTCGACCCGAAAAAAAAACGACAGTGTTACCCCTTTCGTTTTTTTTCATTTTTGGGCGAAAAATTAAGTTTCTCCAATCTTCTCAAAACTCTGGATTATGATAGAGGGCTGTGAGACTTTGACCTGAGTGCAAAAATGGATGATCTAGACCCTTCCAGAGCTGAGATATCAAACTTCAAAATTTCGACCCGAAAAAAAAACGACAGTGTTACCCCTTTTGTTTTTTTTCATTTTGGGGCGAAAAATTAAGTTTCTCCAATCTTCTCAAAACTCTGGATTATGATAGAGGGCTGTGAGACTTTGACCTGAGTGCAAAAATGGATGATCTAGACCCTTCCAGAGCTGAAATATCAAACTTCAAAATTTCGACCCGAAAAAAAAACGACAGTGTTACCCCTTTTGTTTTTTTTTGTTTTTGGGCGAAAAATTAAGTTTCTCCAATCTTCTCAAAACTCTGGATTATGATAGAGGGCTGTGAGACTTTGACCTGAGTGCAAAAATGGATGATCTAGACCCTTCCAGAGCTGAGATATCAAACTTCAAAATTTCGACCCGAAAAAAAACACGACAGTGTTACCCCTTTCGTTTTTTTTCATTTTTGGGCGAAAAATTAAGTTTCTCCAATCTTCTCAAAACTCTGGATTATGATAGAGGGCTGTGAGACTTTGACCTGAGTGCAAAAATGGATGATCTAGACCCTTGCAGAGCTGAGATATCAAACTTCAAAATTTCGACCCGAAAAAAAAATGACAGTGTTACCCCTTTTGTTTTTTTCATTTTTGGGCGAAAAATTAAGTTTCTCCAATCTTCTCAAAACTCTGGATTATGATAGAGGGCTGTGAGACTTTGACCTGAGTGCAAAAATGGATGATCTAGACCCTTCCAGAGCTGAGATATCAAACTTCAAAATTTCGACCCGAAAAAAAAAAACAACAGTGTTACCCCTTTTGTTTTTTTTTTCATTTTTGGGCGAAAAATTAAGTTTCTCCAATCTTCTCAAAACTCTGGATTATGATAGAGGGCTGTGAGACTTTGACCTGAGTGCAAAAATGGATGATCTAGACCCTTCCAGAGCTGAGATATCAAACTTCAAAATTTCAACCCGAAAAAAAAACGACAGTGTTACCCCTTTTGTTTTGTTTTCATTTTTGGGCGAAAAATTAAGTTTGTCCAATCTTCTCAAAACTCTGGATTATGATAGAGGGCTGTGAGACTTTGACCTGAGTGCAAAAATGGATGATCTAGACCCTTCCAGAGCTGAGATATCAAACTTCAAAATTTCGACCCGAAAAAAAAACGACAGTGTTACCCCTTTTGTTTTTTTTCATTTTTGGGCGAAAAATTAAGTTTCTCCAATCTTCTCAAAACTCTGGATTATGATAGAAGGCTGTGAGACTTTGACCTGAGTGCAAAAATTGATGATCTAGACCCTTCCAGAGCTGAGATATCAAACTTCAAAATTTCGACCCGAAAAAAAAACGACAGTGTTACCCCTTTTGTTTTTTTTCATTTTTGGGCGAAAAATTAAGTTTCTCCAATCTTCTCAAAACTCTGGATTATGATAGAGGGCTGTGAGACTTTGAGCTGAGTGCAAAAATGGATGATCTAGACCCTTCCAGAGCTGAGATATCAAACTTCAAAATTTCGACCCGAAAAAAAAACGACAGTGTTACCCCTTTCGTTTTTTTTTTCATTTTTGGGCGAAAAATTAAGTTTCTCCAATCTTCTCAAAACTCTGGATTATGATAGAGGGCTGTGAGACATTGACCTGAGTGCAAAAATGGATGATCTAGACCCTTCCAGAGCTGAGATATCAAACTTCAAAATTTCGACCCGAAAAAAAAACGACAGTGTTACCCCTTTTGTTTTTTTTCATTTTTGGGCGAAAAATTAAGTTTCTCCAATCTTCTCAAAACTCTGGATTATGATAGAGGGCTGTGAGACTTTGACCTGAGTGCAAAAATGGAGGATCTAGACCCTTCCAGAGCTGAGATATGGAAATTCAAAATTTCGACCCGAAAAAAAAACGACAGTGTTACCCCTTTCGTTTTTTTTTTGGGCGAGAAATTAAGTTTCTCAAATCTTCTCAAAACTCTGGATTCTGATAGAGGGCCATGAGACTTAGATCTGAGTGCAAAAATGGAGGCTCTAGACCCTTCCAGAGCTGAGATATGGAAATTCAAAATTTCGACCCGAAAAAAAAAAAACGACAGTGTTACCCCTTTCGTTTTTTTTTTCGGGCGAGAAATTAAGTTTCTCCAATCTTCTCAAAACTCTGGATTCTGATAGAGGGCCGTGAGACTTAGACCTGAGTGCAAAAATGGAGGCTCTAGACCCTTCCAGAGCTGAGATATGGAAATTCAAAATTTCGACCCGAAAAAAAAAACGACAGTGTTACCCCTTTGGTTTTTTTTTTCTGGGCGAGAAATTAAGTTTCTCCAATCTTCTCAAAACTCTGGATTCTGATAGAGGGCCGTGAGACTTAGACCTGAGTGCATAAATGGAGGCTCTAGACCCTTCCAGAGCTGAGATATGGAAATTCAAAATTTCGACCCAAAAAAAAAAAACGACAGTGTTACCCCTTTCGTTTTTTTTTTTCGGGCGAGAAATTAAGTTTCTCCAATCTTCCCAAAACTCTGGATTCTGATAGAGGGTCGTGAGACTTAGAACTGAGTGGAAAAATGGAGGTTCTAGACCCTTCCAGAGCTGAGATATGGAAATTCTAAATTTCGACCCGAAAAAAAAAACGACAGTGTTACCCCTTTCGTTTTTTTTGGGGGGGGGGGGGGGGGCGAGAAATTAAGTTTCTCCAATCTTCTCAAAACTCTGGATTCTGATAGAGGGCCATGAGACTTAGACCTGAGTGCAAAAATGGAGGCTCTAGACCCTTCCAGAGCTGAGATATGGAAATTCAAAATTTCGACCCGAAAAAAAAAAACGACAGTGTTACCCCTTTCGTTTTTTTTTTTCGGGCGAGAAATTAAGTTTCTCCAATCTTCTCAAAACTCTGGATTCTGATAGAGGGCCGTGAGACTTAGACCTGAGTGCAAAAATGGAGGCTCTAGACCCTTCCAGAGCTGAGATATGGAAATTCAAAATTTCGACCCGAAAAAAAAAAAACGACAGTGTTACCCCTTTCGTTTTTTTTTTTCGGGCGAGAAATTAAGTTTCTCCAATCTTCTCAAAACTCTGGATTCTGATAGAGGGCCGTGAGACTTAGACCTGAGTGCAAAAATGGAGGCTCTAGACCCTTCCAGAGCTGAGATATGGAAATTCAAAATTTCGACCCGAAAAAAAAAAAACGACAGTGTTACCCCTTTCGTTTTTTTTTTTCGGGCGAGAAATTAAGTTTGTCCAATCTTCTCAAAACTCTGGATTCTGATAGAGGGTCGTGAGACTTAGAACTGAGTGGAAAAATGGAGGTTCTAGACCCTTCCAGAGCTGAGATATGGAAATTCAAAATTTCGACCCGAAAAAAAAAAACGACAGTGTTACCCCTTTCGTTTTTTTTTGGGGGGGGGGGGGGGGGGTGGCAGAAATTAAGTTTCTCCAATCTTCTCAAAACTCTGGATTCTGATAGAGGGCCATGAGACTTAGACCTGAGTTCAAAAATGGAGGCTCTAGACCCTTCCAGAGCTGAGATATGGAAATTCAAAATTTCGACCCGAAAAAAAAAAACGACAGTGTTACCCCTTTGGTTTTTTTTTTTCCGGGCGAGAAATTAAGTTTCTCCAATCTTCTCAAAACTCTGGATTCTGATAGAGGGCCGTGAGACTTAGACCTGAGTGCAAAAATGGAGGCTCTAGACCCTTCCAGAGCTGAGATATGGAAATTCAAAATTTCGACCCAAAAAAAAAAAAACGACAGTGTTACCCCTTTCGTTTTTTTTTTTCGGGCGAGAAATTAAGTTTCTCCAATCTTCTCAAAACTCTGGATTCTGATAGAGGGTCGTGAGACTTAGAACTGAGTGGAAAAATTGAGGTTCTAGACCCTTCCAGAGCTGAGATATGGAAATTCTAAATTTCGACCCGAAAAAAAGAAACGACAGTGTTACCCCTTTCGTTTTTTTTTGGGGGGGGGGGCGAGAAATTAAGTTTCTCCAATCTTCTCAAAACTCTGGATTCTGATAGAGGGCCATGAGACTTAGACCTGAGTGCAAAAATGGAGGCTCTAGACCCTTCCAGAGCTGAGATATGGAAATTCAAAATTTCGACCCGAAAAAAAAAAAACGACAGTGTTACCCCTTTCGTTTTTTTTTTTCGGGCGAGAAATTAAGTTTCTCCAATCTTCTCAAAACTCTGGATTCTGATAGAGGGCCGTGAGACTTAGACCTGAGTGCAAAAATGGAGGCTTTAGACCCTTCCAGAGCTGAGATATGGAAATTCAAAATTTCGACCCGAAAAAAAAAAAACGACAGTGTTACCCCTTTCGTTTTTTTTTTTCGGGCGAGAAATTAAGTTTCTTCAATCTTCTCAAAACTCTGGATTCTGATAGAGGGTCGTGAGACTTAGAACTGAGTGGAAAAATGGAGGTTCTAGACCCTTCCAGAGCTGAGAAATGGAAATGCAAAATTTCGACCCGAAAAAAAAAAAACGACAGTGTTACCCCTTTCGTTTTTTTTTTTTGGGGGGGGGGGGGGGGGCGAGAAATTAAGTTTCTCCAATCTTCTCAAAACTCTGGATTCTGATAGAGGGCCGTGAGACTTAGAACTGAGTGCAAAAATGGAGGTTCTAGACCCTTCCAGAGCTGAGATATGGAAATTCTAAATTTCGACCCGAAAAAAAGAAACGACAGTGTTACCCCTTTCGTTTTTTTTTGGGGGGGGGGGCGAGAAATTAAGTTTCTCCAATCTTCTCAAAACTCTGGATTCTGATAGAGGGCCATGAGACTTAGACCTGAGTGCAAAAATGGAGGCTCTAGACCCTTCCAGAGCTGAGATATGGAAATTCAAAATTTCGACCCAAAAAAAAAAAACGACAGTGTTACCCCTTTCGTTTTTTTTTGGGGGGGGGGGGGGGGGGGGGGGGGCGAGAAATTAAGTTTCTCCAATCTTCTCAAAACTCTGGATTCTGATAGAGGGCCATGAGACTTAGACCTGAGTGCAAAAATGGAGGCTCTAGACCCTTCCAGAGCTGAGATATGGAAATTCAAAATTTCGACCCGAAAAAAAAAAACGACAGTGTTACCCCTTTCGTTTTTTTTTTTCGGGCGAGAAATTAAGTTTCTCCAATCTTCTCAAAACTCTGGATTCTGATAGAGGACCGTGAGACTTAGACCTGAGTGCAAAAATGGAGGCTCTAGACCCTTCCAGAGCTGAGATATGGAAATTCAAAATTTCGACCCGAAAAAAAAAAAACGACAGTGTTACCCCTTTCGTTTTTTTTTTTCGGGCGAGAAATTAAGTTTCTCCAATCTTCTCAAAACTCTGGATTCTGATAGAGGGCCGTGAGACTTAGACCTGAGTGCAAAAATGGAGGCTCTAGACCCTTCCAGAGGTGAGATATGGAAATTCAAAATTTCGACCCGAAAAAAAAAAAACGACAGTGTTACCCCTTTCGTTTTTTTTTTTCGGGCGAGAAATTAAGTTTCTTCAATCTTCTCAAAACTCTGGATTCTGATAGAGGGTCGTGAGACTTAGAACTGAGTGGAAAATGGAGGTTCTAGACCCTTCCAGAGCTGAGAAATGGAAATGGAAAATTTCGACCCGAAAAAAAAAAAACGACAGTGTTACCCCTTTCGTTTTTTTTGGGGGGGGGGGGGGGGGGGGGGGCGAGAAATTAAGTTTCTCCAATCTTCTCAAAACTCTGGATTCTGATAGAGGGCCGTGAGACTTAGAACTGAGTGCAAAAATGGAGGCTCTAGACCCTTCCAGAGCTGAGATATGGAAATTCAAAATTTCGACCCAAAAAAAAAAAAACGACAGTGTTACCCCTTTCGTTTTTTTTTTTCGGGCGAGAAATTAAGTTTCTCCAATCTTCTCAAAACTCTGGATTCTGATAGAGGGTCGTGAGACTTAGAACTGAGTGGAAAAATTGAGGTTCTAGACCCTTCCAGAGCTGAGATATGAAAATTCTAAATTTCGACCCGAAAAAAAGAAACAACAGTGTTACCCCTTTCGTTTTTTTTTTGGGGGGGGGCGAGAAATTAAGTTTCTCCAATCTTCTCAAAACTCTGGATTCTGATAGAGGGCCATGAGACTTAGACCTGAGTGCAAAAATGGAGGCTCTAGACCCTTCCAGAGCTGAGATATGAAAATTCTAAATTTCGACCCGAAAAAAAAAAACGACAGTGTTACCCCTTTCGTTTTTTTTTTTCGGGCGAGAAATTAAGTTTCTCCAATCTTCTCAAAACTCTGGATTCTGATAGAGGGCCATGAGACTTAGACCTGAGTGCAAAAATGGAGGCTCTAGACCCTTCCAGAGCTGAGATATGGAAATTCAAAATTTCGACCCGAAAAAAAAAACGACAGTGTTACCCCTTTCGTTTTTTTTTTTCGGGCGAGAAATTAAGTTTCTCAAATCTTCTCAAAACTCTGGATTCTGATAGAGGGCCATGAGACTTAGACCTGAGTGCAAAAATGGAGGCTCTAGACCCTTCCAGAGCTGAGATATGGAAATTCAAAATTTCGACCCGAAAAAAAAACGACAGTGTTACCCCTTTCGTTTTTTTTTTTCGGGCGAGAAATTAAGTTTCTCCAATCTTCTCAAAACTCTGGATTCTGATAGAGGGTCGTGAGACTTAGAACTGAGTGGAAAAATGGAGGTTCTAGACCCTTCCAGAGCTGAGATATGGAAATTCAAAATTTCGACCCGAAAAAAAAAACGACAGTGTTACCCCTTTCGTTTTTTTTTTTTGGGCGAGAAATTAAGTTTCTCCAATCTTCTCAAAACTCTGGATTCTGATAGAGGGCCACGAGCCTTAGAACTGAGTGCAAAAATGGAGGTTCTAGACCCTTCCAGAGCTGAGATATGGAAATTCAACATTTCGACCCGGAAAAAAAAAAACGACAGTGTTACCCCTTTCGGTTTTTTTTTTTCGGGCGAGAAATTAAGTTTCTCCAATCTTCTCAAAACTCTGGATTCTGATAGAGGGCCATGAGACTTAGACCTGAGTGCAAAAATGGAGGCTCTAGACCCTTCCAGAGCTGAGATATGGAAATTCAAAATTTCGACCCGAAAAAAAAAACGACAATGTTACCCCTTTCGTTTTTTTTTTTCGGGCGAGAAATTAAGTTTCTCCAATTTTACTCAAAACTCTGGATTCTGATAGAGGGTCGCGAGACTTAGAACTGAGTGCAAAGAAGTAGGTTCTAGACCCTTCCAGAGCAGAGATATGGAAATTCAAAATTTCGACCCGAAAAAAAAAAAAAACGACAGTGTTACCCCTTTCATTTTTTTTTTGGGCGAGAAATTAAGTTTCTCCAATCTTCTCAAAACTCTGGATTCTGATAGAGGGCCATGAGACTTAGACCTGAGTGCAAAATGGAGGCTCTAGACCCTTCCAGAGCTGAGATATGGAAATTCAAAATTTCGACCCGAAAAAAAAAAACGACAGTGTTACCCCTTTCGTTTTTTTTTTCGGGCGAGAAATTAAGTTTCTCCAATCTTCTCAAAACTCTGGATTCTGATAGAGGGCCGTGAGACTTAGACCTGAGTGCAAAAATGGAGGCTCTAGACCCTTCCAGAGCTGAGATATGGAAATTCAAAATTTCGACCGAAAAAAAAAAACGACAGTGTTACCCCTTTCGGTTTTTTTTTTTCGGGCGAGAAATTAAGTTTCTCCAATCTTCTCAAAACTCTGGATTCTGATAGAGGGTCGTGAGACTTAGAACTGAGTGGAAAAATTGAGGTTCTAGACCCTTCCAGAGCTGAGATATGGAAATTCAAAATTTCGACCCGAAAAAAAAAAACGACAGTGTTACCCCTTTCGTTTTTTTTTTGGGGGGGGGGGGGGGGGGGGCGAGAAATTAAGTTTCTCCAATCTTCTCAAAACTCTGGATTCTGATAGAGGGTCGTGAGACTTAGAACTGAGTGGAAAAATGGAGGTTCTAGGCCCTTCCAGAGCTGAGATATGGAAATTCAATTTTTCGACCCGAAAAAAAAAACGACAGTGTTACCCCTTTCGTTTTTTTTTTTTGGGCGAGAAATTAAGTTTCTCCAATCTTCTCAAAACTCTGGATTCTGATAGAGGGCCACAAGCCTTAGAACTGAGTTCAAAAATGGAGGTTCTAGACCCTTCCAGAGCTGAGATATGGAAATTCAAAATTTCGACCCGAAAAAAAAAAAACGACAGTGTTACCCCTTTCATTTTTTTTTTGGGCGAGAAAATAAGTTTCTCCAATCTTCTTAGACCTGAGTGCAAAAATGGAGGCTCTAGACCCTTCCAGAGCTGAGATATGGAAATTCAACATTTGGACCCGGGAAAAAAAAAAACGACAGTGTTACCCCTTTCGTTTTTTTTTTCGGGCGAGAAATTAAGTTTCTCCAATCTTTTCAAAACTCTGGATTCTGATAGAGGGCCATGAGACTTAGACCTGAGTGCAAAAATGGAGGCTCTAGACCCTTCCAGAGCTGAGATATGGAAATTCAAAATTTCGACCCGAAAAAAAAAACGACAATGTTACCCCTTTCGTTTTTTTTTCTCGGGCGAGAAATTAAGTTTCTCCAATTTTCTCAAAACTCTGGATTCTGATAGAGGGTCGCGAGACTTAGAACTGAGTGGAAAAATGGAGGTTCTAGACCCTTCCAGAGCTGAGATATGGAAATTCAAAATTTCGACCCGAAAAAAAAACGACAGTGTTACCCCTTTTGTTTTTGTTTTTTGGGCAAGAAATTAAGTTTCTCCAATCTTCTCAAAACTCTGGATTCTGATAGAGGGCCACGAGACTTTGAACTGAGTGCAAAAATGGAGGGTCTAGACCCTTCCAGAGCTGAGATATGGAAATTCAAAATTTCGACCCGAAAAAAAACGACAGTGTTACCCCTTTCGTTTTTTTTTTTTCGGGCGAGAAATTAAGTTTCTCCAATCTTCTCAAAACTCTGGATTCTGATAGAGGGTCGTGAGACTTAGAACTGAGTGGAAAAATTGAGGTTCTAGACCCTTCCAGAGCTGAGATATGGAAATTCAAAATTTCGACCCGAAAAAAAAAAAACGACAGTGTTACCCCTTTCGTTTTTTTTTGGGGGGGGGGGGGGGGGGCGAGAAATTAAGTTTCTCCAATCTTCTCAAAACTCTGGATTCTGATAGAGGGTCGTGAGACTTAGAACTGAGTGGAAAAATGGAGGTTCTAGGCCCTTCCAGAGCTGAGATATGGAAATTCAATTTTTCGACCCGAAAAAAAAACGACAGTGTTACCCCTTTCGTTTTTTTTTTTGGGGCGAGAAATTAAGTTTCTCCAATCTTCTCAAAACTCTGGATTCTGATAGAGGGCCACAAGCCTTAGAACTGAGTTCAAAAATGGAGGTTCTAGACCCTTCCAGAGCTGAGATATGGAAATTCAAAATTTCGACCCGAAAAAAAAAAAAACGACAGTGTTACCCCTTTCATTTTTTTTTTGGGCGAGAAAATACGTTTCTCCAATCTTCTTAGACCTGAGTGCAAAAATGGAGGCTCTAGACCCTTCCAGAGCTGAGATATGGAAATTCAACATTTGGACCCGGGAAAAAAAAAAACGACAGTGTTACCCCTTTCGTTTTTTTTTTCGGGCGAGAAATTAAGTTTCTCCAATCTTTTCAAAACTCTGGATTCTGATAGAGGGCCATGAGACTTAGACCTGAGTGCAAAAATGGAGGCTCTAGACCCTTCCAGAGCTGAGATATGGAAATTCAAAATTTCGACCCGAAAAAAAAAACGACAATGTTACCCCTTTCGTTTTTTTTTCTCGGGCGAGAAATTAAGTTTCTCCAATTTTCTCAAAACTCTGGATTCTGATAGAGGGTCGCGAGACTTAGAACTGAGTGGAAAAATGGAGGTTCTAGACCCTTCCAGAGCTGAGATATGGAAATTCAAAATTTCGACCCGAAAAAAAAACGACAGTGTTACCCCTTTTGTTTTTGTTTTTTGGGCAAGAAATTAAGTTTCTCCAATCTTCTCAAAACTCTGGATTCTGATAGAGGGCCACGAGACTTTGAACTGAGTGCAAAAATGGAGGGTCTAGACCCTTCCAGAGCTGAGATATGGAAATTCAAAATTTCGACCCGAAAAAAAACGACAGTGTTACCCCTTTCGTTTTTTTTTTTTTTTGGGCGAGAAATTAAGTTTCTCCAATCTTCTCAAAACTCTGGATTCTGATAGAGGGTCGCGAGACTTAGAACTGAGTGCAAAAATGGAGTTTCTAGACCCTTCCAGAGCTGAGATATGGAAATTCAAAATTTCGACCCGAAAAAAAAACGACAGTGTTACCCCTTTCGTTTTTTTTTTTTTGGGCGAGAAATTAAGTTTCTCCAATCTTCTCAAAACTCTGGATTCTAATAGAGGGCCATGAGACTTAGACCTGAGTGCAAAAATGGAGGCTCTAGACCCTTCCAGAGCTGAGATATGGAAATTCAAAATTTCGACCCGAAAAAAAAAAACGACAGTGTTACCCCTTTCGTTTTTTTTTTTTGGGCGAGAAATTAAGTTTCTCCAATCTTCTCAAAACTCTGGATTCTGTTAGAGGGCCATGAGACTTAGACCTGAGTGCAAAAATGGAGGTTCTAGACCCTTCCAGAGCTGAGATATGGAAATTCAAAATTTCGACCCGAAAAAAACCCGACAGTGTTACCCCTTTCGTTTTTTTTTTTTTGGGGGCGAGAAATTAAGTTTCTCCAATCTTCTCAAAACTCTGGATTCTGATAGAGGGTCGTGAGACTTAGAACTGAGTGCAAAAATGGAGGTTCTAGACCCTTCCAGAGCAGAGATATGGAAATTCAAAATTTAGACCCGAAAAAAAAAACGACAGTGTTACCCCTTTCGTTTTTTTTTTTTGGGCGAGAAATTAAGTTTCTCAAATCTTCTCAAAACTCTGGATTCTGATAGAGGGCCATGAGACTTAGACCTGAGTGCAAAAATGGAGGCTCTAGACCCTTCCAGAACTGAGATATGGAAATTCAAAATTTCGACCCGAAAAAAAAAAACGACAGTGTTACCCCTTTCGTTTTTTTGGGGGGGGGGGGGGGGGGGGGGGGGCGAGAAATTAAGTTTCTCCAATCTTCTCAAAACTCTGGATTCTGATAGAGGGCCATGAGACTTAGACCTGAGTGCAAAAATGGAGGCTCTAGACCCTTCCAGAGCTGAGATATGGAAATTAAAAATTTCGACCCGAAAAAAAAAAACGACAGTGTTACCCCTTTCGTTTTTTTTTTTTCGGGCGAGAAATTAAGTTTCTCAAATCTTCTCAAAACTCTGGATTCTGATAGAGGGCCATGAGACTTAGACCTGAGTGCAAAAATGGAGGCTCTAGACCCTTCCAGAGCTGAGATATGGAAATTCAAAATTTCGACCCGAAAAAAAAAACGACAGTGTTTCGCTTTCGTTTTTTTTTTTGGGCGAGAAATTAAGTTTCTCCAATCTTCTCAAAACTCTGGATTCTGATAGAGGGTCGTGAGACTTAGAACTGAGTGGAAAAATGAAGGTTCTAGACCCTTCCAGAGCTGAGATATGGAAATTCAAAATTTCGACCCGAAAAAAAACGACAGTGTTACCCCTTTCTTTTTTTGGGGGGGGGGCGAGAAATTAAGTTTCTCCAATCTTCTCAAAACTCTGGATTCTGATAGAGGGCCATGAGACTTAGACCTGAGTGCAAAAATGGAGGCTCTAGACCCTTCCAGAGCTGAGATATGGAAATTCAAAATTTCGACCCGAAAAAAAAAAACGACAGTGTTTCGCTTTCGTTTTTTTTTTTGGGCGAGAAATTAAGTTTCTCCAATCTTCTCAAAACTCTGGATTCTGATAGAGGGTCGTGAGACTTAGAACTGAGTGGAAAAATGAAGGTTCTAGACCCTTCCAGAGCTGAGATATGGAAATTCAAAATTTCGACCCGAAAAAAAAACGACAGTGTTACCCCTTTCGTTTTTTTTGGGGGGGGGCGAGAAATTAAGTTTCTCCAATCTTCTCAAAACTCTGGATTCTGATAGAGGGCCATGAGACTTAGACCTGAGTGCAAAAATGGAGGTTCTAGACCCTTCCAGAGCTGAGATATGGAAATTCAAAATTTCGACCCGAAAAAAAAAAACACGACAGTTTTACCCCTTTCGTATTTTTTTTTTTCGGGCGAAAAATTAAGTTTCTCCAATCTTCTCAAAACTCTGGATTCTGATAGAGGGCCATGAGACTTAGACCTGAGTGCAAAAATGGAGGCTCTAGACCCTTCCAGAGCTGAGATATGGAAATTAAAAATTTCGACCCAAAATAAAAAACCACAGTGTTACCCCTTTCGTTTTTTGTTTTTTTTTTTTGGGCGAGAAATTAAGTTTCTCCAATGTTCTGATAGAGGGCCATGAGACTTAAACCTGAGTGCAAAAATGGAGGCTCTAGACCCTTCCAGAGCTGAGATATGGAAATTCAAAATTTCAACCACGCCGAAGAAAACGTCTAAATGTCACGTTTTTAATGAAGCAGCCTAATGAGTAAAATGTCTATTTCTCCGGTGTCCCCCAGCTCCTCGTTTGAGCAAAAGGTACGCTAAAACAACGTATTACATCGACGTTAAGCCGCGTTAACCTTGTTAACCATCATAGACATATACACTAGACCTCACCTTGGATACGGCAGTTCATTGGAACGAATGCGTCAATACGCCTTATTCACGGCAGCGCCATCTTTGATTTTTAATGAGAATGAAAGCGAGGCTGTGAGGGATAGACTTGCATCTCTTCAATGGGCTGTATACTGTTATTTAATGTGTTTTCGGATTGTTCTGCTCATGAAACACTGGAAAAATATCTTTCCAAGAAATGTCAGTTGACAAAAAAATCCCGATAATGTAAGCTGTGGAAAATTGTAAGTAATCCAGCCGCTTTATTCAGCTTTTTACAGCGGATGCCACTGGAAACATGGTAAGTCTATCCCTCACAGCCTCACTTTCATACCTGTCATGGCGCTGCTCTGAATAAGGTCAATAGAGCCGCCATCTTGAAACAGGGGAGCCCCTCCACTTTAATGCATCAGCGTCAATGTAGTAGACACAGGTCTAACGCAAATAAAATCACCATAAATCATCATGAATGCGATTTTTCTTGTTTTTTTGGTTTGTTCCAACGGTCAGACATGTATTTATCATTGATTCCAGAAAGAATTTTTTTTTTTTTAAACATTCTTCCTTGTTCAGATTTCATCCTTGAACTTCATACGCTGCACAAAAGTCTGCCACCATCAATGAATTCGAAGTAAAGGCAGAGATAGCAGCGTTACCTAGCTACTTCCTATGACAAGACCCCTGTTCCAAGATGGCGGCGGTTTTGACGCATGCTTACAACCCCCAGGTGAGGTCTAGTGTATATGTCTATGGTTAACCATAACCTTTTAAATACTCGACCAAGTTCCGTTGCTTAGCAACGGGAAGAAACTCCTGTTACTTCAGTGCACAACCCGGTATCACGACAAGACGTGAAATAATCACGTTGGTCCACTTTGGAAAACGTGTAGATGTCACGGTTTAACTGTGATAGTTTAAACTCAACACCATAAATAGGGCTATACTGCCCTCTTATGTCAAATTATATTTCTATATTTATTTTTCCAACAAATAAAAACCATCCAATAAACCCTTGAAGTCAACAGACTCAGTGGCTCAGTTGATAAAGCGTTGGGCTTAAATCAAAAAGACCTGGGTTCAAATCCCATTCTTGCTTACGTTAAATTGTTGTGTTTATATCAAACAAATTGGCCAAAACAACATTTCTCCAGCAGACAAGACTAATCACGTTAGGAAAACTTTGGAAAATGTTTAGATGTCATGGTTTCACTCCCTCAAACGTGAAACTTTTAAACTTACCATAACGACCAATTGGTTTTGATTAAACCGAGAAAAATGGGATTTTGTTTTATTGACGATTACTGAGAAATTGTCTATTGTTTAAAATGCAAAAAAAAAAAAAAAAAAACATTTATTATTTTCAAGGTGAAAAGGATTCATTTGCCTCGATCCACGCCGAAACAAAACGTCTAAATGTCACGTTTTTAATGAAGCAGCCTAATTAGTGACATAACGAATCCTAAAAATGTACATAAACCCAACCCCTGGGACAATCATTACATGTTGAAAAGAGGAAGAGTTGTTGTATAAGAGAACGTTTGTGAGTCAGCTCAAACTTTAGCATCCATCTTTTCACATGCAAAAGAAAGTCACTCAGTGTGCATCTCACACAAACACTCTGGGGACTTCAGATATTTATTTTACATCTTGTGAAAATGGCATTTTTCCACCCCTTTAAAAACAGATCAAGTTATGACAACATTAGCTTTACATTGCTTTACTTATTAAAATAAGCCATTTTCATCCTTTTGATGTTGCACGATTCAACTAATTAAAAATTAAGTCCGTTTACTGTCATTTAAGTTTAAATGACTTAATCATCCATGTTGATTGTACTTAATTTAAGACAGTGTACTAAAATAAAATTTGATCATGGAACTTGACAAGAAAAAGCTTTCACAACAAGTGATCATTTCTGTTCATTTATTAAAAACAGGCAACATTACCAAAAGGTTATTTAAATACAAATCTTTATTTAGCATTTTAATCTTGATTTACAGTAATTGCTGTTCATTGTTCAGGTTTTAATACAGATGAAAATTAATGCAGTAGAAACACTTTAAAAAACACAATTTTAGTGCTTCGAAGAGTTAAAAATGAGTTGCATTAAAGAAAACATCTTGATGTCCTTTAAACAACTATCATTATTAGTAGGTTTTAACCTGATGGCGTTCCACTTTACTGGAATATTTTAAGTTAGAACAAATACAGTACAATGACACAAGCACATTACATTTTCAAGTTTATTGTTTTTTTTTTCTAAAGTACATTATTTGGCAAGAATAGAATGTTAGAATCTAGGGTGAAAAACAGTCATCACATGTAGAATTGGTTTAGTGCTGTTCTGAATTGTCTTGGATATCAATTGAAAATAAACCACGCCTGATAAACTCTGTTTTTTTTTTCTCTCATAATAGTTTGATTATCACCGTCGGTGTATGAGTGTATGAATGGGTGAATGTGAGGTAATATGTAAAGAGCTTTGGTGGCCATGGGTCTGTTGAAAGTGCAATATATTTCTATTTTCAATCCTATTTTCAATCAATTCACCAAGATTGACAAATACTGAACTAAATTGAGATTTACCTTCTCTGAATGATGTCAAATGTAGTTTAAGACACTCACATACGCACCATAAAACTCACACATGTGCAAGAAAGTGTGCAAGAATGATGAAATTGATAAAGATAAAGGGGGTGTGTCCTGAACTGGAGGGGGCGGAGCCATGGAGATCATGTCCACACAGAGCGCGCTCCAAAAGCAGGTGTGTCTCAGGTGTAACGCCTGCAACACACACACATTACTGCAAAACTGACAAAACACTAATTTAACATACTAATTAAACTTTCTAAATATATAAATAATACTAAAATAACACTAATAATTGATAACAGGGATGTATTAGACTTGTATACAATTTTTTACACAAATTTGGGTCAAACAACCTCATCGCATATAGCCTATCTGAGTTTTTCTGTGACAACAATGTAGACAACACATGATCCTTCAGAAATCACTCTGATATGATGACATTTATGTTTCTTGAGAACAGTTGAACTGCTTCATATTTTTGTGGAAATAAGAAAGAAATAGAATAGAAAGCCCAAAATAACAGCATTTATTTAACATCTAAATCTTCGTTAACGTTATAAATGTACTTTCTGTACTTTTTGATCCATTTAATGCATCCTTGCTGAAACAGTAGCCTATTAATTTCTTTCAGAAAAATCTTTGTGACCCCAAACTTTTGTATGAGTCTGTCTGTATATCTGAGTCTCAAGCTATTATTTAGGGGTCTTTAGCCTTCATTTTTTGAAAACCACTGTCCTTTCTTATCTGTAAATCAATAATTCCCACCCATATATGCACCATTATTGATGAGTAGTGTCCTGTTTCCGTCATTACACAATCAGTCGATATGCGCATGTCAGCTTGGAGCAAAATGGGGGCAAAAACATTTTTTCGTTTATTTACATGCAGGTTATTAAAAGTATTTCAGGACACGAATGAGTGAGAAACTCACTGTGTTGTGACCATTCCTCCCAGAGATGCTGAAGTTCCTCGTCATGTTCATGATCATGAGAGTGATCTGAGGTAAAACACATCGTCATCCAGCAAAAAAAAAAAAAAAAAAAAAAAGATTAGCAAAATTTCACATTGCTGAACTTAAGGGATAGTTTACCCCAAAATTATATATTTTTTTCATCATTTACTCACCCTTCAGTTGTTCCAAACCTGTATCTTCAACTCCTATTGTCCAACACCTCTTCCTTCAACTCATATTCTTCAAAATATCTTATTTTGAGTTCAGCAGAAGACAGGCATTCATACAGGTTAGGAACAATATGAGGGTAAGTAATGATACAATTTTTGAGTGAACTTTTAACATTTACACAAATCTGACAGAAAAAAAGATCCAATATTTTCATTGTGCTAAATGAAGGGTTAACATACAAGGCTTAAACTATAGTCCCAAATTTAAATACATGTTTGAGCTGTTTTAACTGAAAGCAACTTGCACTGATAAATCTTATAATATGTCAGTGTCATTGTTTTGTCTCAAGATGATCACCAGTAATGTTTTTTCCCCCCCCAAGGCACGTCTAAATGCTACTTAATTGAACTAAGGCCTCCTAAACCCTGTCAGTGAAACAGATGATAAATGCAGGGTTGAAGGGTAGCCACCGTCGCTGTGCTGGAACAGGAGCTGCCTCAGCTCCCTCAGGGCTCTGGTCAGGTTCTCCAGCTGGTCGTGGAGGTGGATGTTCTCCTCGATCAGTGCGTGGATGGTGTCCTGAAGCTCAAACGCTCGAGTACACACGGCCAGCAGCAGCACACACACACAAACACACACACAGCGCAGAGCCCGCGAGCGACGCATCCTCAATACGCACTCTCACACACACCTGCTGTCCTCACAACGACATCTTTTGTCACACACTCGCCGTAGAACTTTTGCTGGCTGCTCACACACACTCATCACTCATCTGGCAGTCTAATTCTGTGAAACAGACAGAGTGAGAGAGAGAGAGAGAGAGAGAGAGCTCTACTTTATCCTGATCAATTCAATCATTGAGTGAACTCATGAACGCGCTCATAGATTATCCTGATGAAACACGATAAAACACTCCAGCTGCACTGCAGTATTAGCACATAAAACCAGCGAGAACCACAGGCTGTGTGTGGGTTTACGGTTTAGCAAGAGTTTATGACCAAAAACCATTAACTCATTCTCAATGACCAAAAAAGCTCACAAGTGTTGTTATAGTTAACTAAAATGATTACAAACTGTTTAGAGTGGGCTAAACTAAATTAAGACAAACAAAATAAAATGCAAACGATATGAAATTGATAAACTGAAAGTAAAACAGACATTTTTGGAAATGTTTCCTTATAAAACTACAAGGCTGTAGACATGTAAAATAATTAAAAATAAATAATTAAAATGACAAAAACACACAATTAAAACAAACTAAAATATAAAAATCTGAAAGTAAATGTTTATTCAATGTTAATAGATACTTAGTATATAAATAACACCACTCATTTGCTATTCCAATCAAATGAGATATGAGAGCTGCAGCAAAGATTTGTAAAGGGGTCATGAACTGGCTTTTTAATTTTTTTTTATATTGTTGTCTGAGGTCAACTTATGACGTTCGCTTGGTTTTTACAAAAAAAAAACAAAAAAAACATCAAAATAAATAAGTAATAGGTTATTTTCTACCCTAGTTTTGAGCCTAGCTCAAAAACGCTTGGTTTTTATGGGCGTGTGTCGCATTGAAGACTTAATGGGAACGCCCAATGCTGGGGATAACAGTTGTGCATATTATAATGAGTTTTTATTATAAATATTATATATATATTACAGATTATATTATAAATCTTCGTTAAAGCATTTAAATAAAAACTAACCAGAGACAAACATTAAAAGCTTGATTTTACCCAAAGGGTGATTCAAGTGAATAACAAACAAAAAGTTTATAATGACATGTAAATGTTTTTTTACATTACATTTACATGGCAATTTTGGGTGACCCGAGTTTTCTGTTGACTGGCTTTCAGACTTGGGAGAGCCAAAATGAATAACAAGGCCACTCATAGGACATCTCAGATGCATGTGCATCTATTATACTTAAAATTTGTCCATACACACCTTCATGTAAAGAGAGGCACAGCAATATATGGATAAACATTTTACAGCAGCAATGTTTAGTGGATAGCACTACCATTAAATACTATTAAAAAAAAAAAAGAAAAAAAGTAATGGTAGTCAGAAAAACAGTGGCTTAATGCTTAATTACCTTGAAATTGAGTGTTGATTTAATGGGAAAATCCTGATAATCCCTTAAACAATCTGCTTTTAATCCAATCCCATAGACTAGGAAAACTTCAAACCGCTTTTTCTCTTCAGGAAAAGTTTCTCTTCTATTCAAACTTGCTTCATAAGTACAGTGAAGTTCAAAGGTTAAACTCAGTGACTTTAATGTTTTGTGAGGGTAAACCAATTAAAAATGAGACCTGCAGGTAAAGGAAGTTTGACCAAAAGCATTTTATTAAGTCAGAAGCTATAAACGCAACTATTTATGAACTCTTGGGAGCCCTGGCGCGCTTCTTCTTCACCACTACAGGTTTCTGACTCCTCAGGATGGCGCTCACGCGTCTCACAGCCGCCTGGAGGACAGAGACAGAACATCAGTCTCCTGCACAGCTGAAGTGCATTCATTCCATACTAGCAGTATGTTTTGAACTCATGCAGATTCATCTACTGTGGCGCTGTAGAGCTCTTCTGCATTACACAAACGCCAAACTAAAAGTTCAAACCTATTTCCCAGAGGGAAATTGTGTCCCATAACAAATGACTAAAGTAAACTCATGATAAATCCTTCATGCCTTTGTGTAGCCGTGTAAACTCACCATGCGCAGGTCTCTCCTGTATTTATTTTTGCGGATGATGTTCCTCACGCTGGCGAGGGTGGCGCGAGAGTTCTTGTTGATGGTGATCTTCTCGTATGAGGTGGCAGGTTTACGCTGACCTGAAACACATGCAACCTATAAGCTTAGTAAAAGAACACCAGCGGATGTGTAAAAAGATGATTCAGCGCAGATGAATGGTTTATTCCAGAGATAAATCACATTACATTGAGACCAATAGAATCTAATCCCAAAACAAATGTCTTATGCAACTACTGCGTCATACAAACAACTAGCATCTGAACGATTCTAATAAGCAACCTCATATTTTCTGGGGATTTAAAAGTTGGATTCTTGAAAAAAAAAAAAAAAAAGTCACCGTTGTCCATCAGCTTGTCAAAAAACTAGCAGAGCCTCACTCACCTGCACGTTTCTTCAGGACGACGACCACACCTTTGCCATCAGCAGCCGGCTCGATGCCAACAGTCTTCTTATGAATGAGACCATTGAAGCGGAACGAATTCCTGGCTTTTAGGTTATTTGGTTCCTGACCATGAGAGAAAGAATATACAAGATTAGAAGAATTATAAATGTATAACAAAAAACACTGGAAATGTTCAGCAGGACAACTATAGAAGTGTTCGGACAGCAGAAGAGACACAAATGCCAATAATTAAACTGGATAAGATAGTAAAATTACACAAATTATAAGATAGCCAGGTTACGGCATTCCTCATTCCTAAGATATTAAAAAAATATCGTGTCAGGCCAGTAAATTACACTTCCGTTTACGCAGTCAAAACTGTCAGTTTTCCTACTCATGTTCATTTGGTATGCTGGATCACAGCAGCACAAGGAAATATTAAGACATTTTAGAAATGGAAACTCCTAAAGCAAAATCAGACTAGATAACAACTACATATGAAAGGATGGGACGGAAACAAACTACTTTTCTTAACTAAACTAATCTCTAAGCCTGCATCCATTCTCAAATCAGTATTTCTGCATTATTGCAGAATATTGTTTGTGTTCTGCATTAGAACACAAACAATATCAGCTTAATAGTGTGAAAACTAAACCCATTAAATGGTTAGGTCACTTTAAATTGTCATCATTTACACACATGTTGTTCCAAACACTTAAGACTTTCGTTAATCTTCAGAACATAAAATGAAGATCATTTTAATGTAACATTGACTCGCGGTGTTTCGAACGGCTGAAAATTTCTACTCACTGTGTTTCGGGAAGTATGAGGAGTCATTTCTAATATATAATGCATACATTTTAACAACTATAAGCTGGGTTGGTCAGAAGCAAAAGAGGATGAGGCAAAGATGACATCTATATATATATATATAAATACTTCACGGTCTTGGCATCTATATAGATGCCCAGACCGTGAAGTATTTATTTATAGAATTTGTGGAAAACGGTCTAGTGTCCGGAATACCGTGATGTCCAGAATGCAGTGAGTCTACGTTAATCTGAGAGATTTCCCCCAGAAAGGAAGTAAAGAAATCACCTCAATTTTATGAAGGGATGTGAAAGCTTTACTCACGCAAAAAAAAACAAATTATCACTATATTTTCAAAATATTTATCTCCAATGCACGTTCACGCAACATCTGATCTTGTCAACAACACGTAGGTATTGGCTGCTCTTGTGAACACATATTAGAGATTGATATTTAAGGGTTCGGAACAACATGAGGATGAGTAATTAATGACAAAATTTTCATTTTATGTTTAATAATCCCAAAATGCCAGTCACATCAGCAGTGTGTAGCTGAACTGCAGTGGCTTACAGTGCTGTACGTCTGTTTGTTCCTCTTGATAAGGAAACTGGAGGTGTTCCTGATGACCATCCACTGCAGGTGGGACGATGCCATAGTGACTCCTGAATGAAACAAGGCAACAAATGAGAAGAAACAGTCTACAATTAGACATCTACAAAACCACGTAACCCAACATCCTATAATAAAACGATCATTTAGAAATAATACATACACGCACACAAATACATTATTATACAGAAACACAATTTGCGTCTTTAATACTATCAAAACTCAACCTTTTAATGAAGCTACAGAGCTGCAAAACAGCAACAACAGGATACTTAACACAGGTAACGTTCAATATGAGAGAGATTTTTTTTTATTTTTTTTTTGTTATCAGTCGATGCTGACATTAACATGTTTAGCGGTGTGGTGCTTGTCTCACTCACTGCAGGCCCCGCTAAGCAACACCAATAGCGTTTTTAATGAAATATCTTCCTCTTTATTTTCTCTACATCGAAGATTACAGCTCATAAGCAACTTATACACATTCGATGCCCTTATATGAACATTTAATGCTGAAATGTGCGTTATACAGTATTTAATCGAGCTTTGAAAAGTCACACACGACGACCACGTTACCTTTTCGGCAGAGGAAGAGAGAAGGAAAGGAATGAGTTCCAGTTCCGGCGGTTCTTACGTAGATTCTTACGCATATACGAGGAATTAGTAATTTAGTCATTTACATTCGATTCAGAGTGTAGTAAATGAAAAAAATATATATATTTCAGATGTCTTTTCAAAAAGTCTCAGGAAAAGTTTTAAAAGCCTTTCTTTAAAAAAATGTTTTAAACAGAACTATATGTTTGCTGGACAGTGCGGATGAACATTAAGCCCGCGGACGCGGGTGAGGCAGTTTGAGTACGTCACACGATCTGTGTGTGCTCTTCGTCATTTTCATGCGTTCTCTAAACAACCACAACAACCCAGCTCTCCAAATGCATTATGATTATTATTTGAGGATTGTTAAACAATGTAAATGACAGCGGAGCCCAGATAGATAAGATTATTATTCGAATGATTTGAAATAACCTGTTAATCTTTATCAGCCAATGCTGCAGTGATGGAGAATGATGAAGATCAGGAGACTCTGGGAGAGAAACTGTATGATCTGATTTATCCTAAATACTCTGAGATGACACCTAAACTTACAGGTGACTATCTATCTATCTATCTATCTATCTATCTATCTATCTATCTATCTATCTATCTATCTATCTATCTATCTATCTATCTATCTATCTATCTATCTATCTATCTATCTATCTATCTATCTATCTATCTATCTATCTATCTATCTATCTATCTATCATCTATCTATCTGTTTAACTTAAGTCATGTCATAGCATATCTATCTATCTATCTATCTATCTATCTATCTATCTATCTATCTATCTATCTATCTATCTATCTATCTATCTATCTATCTATCTATCTATCTATCTATCTATCTATCTATCTATCTATCTATCTATCTATCTATCTGTTTAACTTAAGTCATGTCATGCAGGTATGCTGCTGGAGTTGCCTGTTTCTGTTGTGGCTCAGATGTTACATGATGAAGCTCTCCTGAATAAAGCATTGGAGAGAGCACTGACCGCTCTCACATCATCTGACCATAGGTATCACACAGCACTGCCACTTGACAAACAAACATACAACTACTTAAAATATTTCTAAATTAATATTAAATACTTTTTCACATATTAGGTATAGTACATGGTGCATAACCTCTGTTGGATTCTCTTCCTAGTGAACCTGTGTCTCACACTGATGATGCGGTGTCTGTGTCCTCCGACTCTCTGGGTGAACAGCTGTATGACCTCATTGACCTCTACAACACTGGACATACACAGAAAATAACTGGTACATTTATTGACACTGCAAAAAAAAAAAAAAAAAAAAACACACACACACACACACACCAAATGTGGGAATTTAAAGTCTGTTACAATAGTAACATTGCCTTGGCAACTGTGCAGGCATGTTATTGGAGCAGAAGAAGGAGGCGGTGCTTCAGCTGCTGTCGGATCATGTGCTCCTCGAGGAACGGGTCAAGATTGCCTTGAAAACCTTGCAGGAGTAGGTGTCTTTGAATTGTTTTTATTATCAGTGTCGGACAGATTTCAGAATTCACTTCATAGAGTTAAAATTTCAATGAATTAGAGAATGTTGAATTGTAATGAGAAATTGCAATTCCAAAACATCCAAAAAATGTGAAGAAAAAAAAACACTGATTATTCTCAATTCAATTCTGAATGATGCCCTGATTATTAATGTTTGACAATCTCATGTTATACTAGCAAGAATGACTATAAAGTGTTAAATATGCTAGAAACAGATGTGCTCTATCTGCGGCATAGGCAGGGTGACGAGGCGACAGACGTGAGTGACGGCTCAGACCGAGAGGAAGTGGAATCCATTGGCGAGACACTTTTCAGTTTTGTGCATCAGTTAGACCCCGCCCACTCTGCTGACATCACAGGTGAGTTATCAAGCACATTTGAATACAGGTTTCTTGATCGAGAGATGCTGCGTCCGAACTTGACTACTTCCCTACCATAAAGTATGCGGAAAACATATCGGACAGAGTAGTATGTCCGAATACATATTCAAAAAGCAGACGGCGGATGACCTGCTACTTCAATGGTCACTTTACTATCCCATGAGGCAGAATGCAATTTCGGACGCAGGCAGCAAGTGTTTTTGTACACACTATGTGATATATATTAATGTGTAATCGTGTGCAGGGATGCTACTGGAGATGGATTCTGGAACTCTGCGACAGATTCTGTCCGACCGGAGCATGTTGGAAGTTGCAGTTCAGAGAGCAAAAAGTGCACTGGTACTTCAACCAAATATACACACACATTCAGAGCTGCAGTTCATGCACTCCCTGTCGAAGGATGTGTTTGTGCTTTTAAGCTATTATATCGCTCACAACCATAACTTTGAGTTACAGAACTTTTAAAGGGACAGTTCACCCAAAAATGAAATTTCTATCATCATTTACTCACCCTCAAGTTGTTCCAAACCTGTATGAGTTTCTTCAGTTGAACACAAAAGAAGATATTTTGAAGAATGTCTGTAATCAAACAGTTGATGATGGACCCCATTGACTTCTATATGATTTTTTTTGTCTTCTCCACACTGTGGAATTCATTCATGGGTGAACTATCCCTTTAAGTTTTAAGCTGGTAAATAATGAACAAGGAAGAGCTCAAGGAGTTTCCTGGACTGAATAATTAATAATAATTTTCTCTTTCCACAGGAGGGGGTTTTGAGTAGAGGCTGACATTTTTTCGGGAATCCCACGGGTCCCGGGATTCCCGTGGGATTCCCGCAGGATGGGAGTCATCTTTGCTATTAATCACGGGATTTGGACGGTACAGGATAAATGGTTAACGGGAGCAGACGGGAGCGGGAATCAACCAATAGCAAAGACGACAAAAAAAAAAGCAAAAAGTAAATGCACCATTTTGTAGTTTCCTTTTAATACGCCTAAAATGTAGCGAAATTAAAAAATAACTACACGACCCAGCCGTTCCAGAAGCCATCAGTGCTTTTTGTCACGGCTTACCGCCGGAATTCAAAGAGCAGTGATTGAGGGACAGACACAGAATGTGTTCGAATTTTAAAGATTCTGCGCGGCGCTGAGCTTCTCGTCCGGTGTGCGACCCCCCTTTAGTCAAGTAGCAAGTGATTCAGGGATGAGCGGTCTGAAGAGGGACGCAAATTCAGGAAAGAATAAGCCATGTTGCAGCCTACACAGCAACATATAACTAAAATTTGTCTCATTATGCAAGAGCATAATTGATGAAAATCGTTTAAAATGTAATTTAAAAAAACTATAAATGTAAACTGTAAATGTATTGTTTACTCAACAATAAATGAGTAAAATGCAGCTTTATGTGCTGTTTGGGTTTATTAAATTGTAGACATGGTGTGATGTACTGTTTTTCTTTTATTTACTGTCTTCCATTTTCTGGAGAAAATCTAGAAACTGGGGCTCAGCAGCTGGTCTAAAACAGGATGGATTGGAGAGGATGCAGAATTGCAGATTAAATCAAATTCTATGTATTAACTAAACATTAATTGAAGAAAAAATATATATGGGAGCGGTACAGGAGTGGGAGTCAGTTTAAACAGGAGTGGGATGGGAGTGGGAGTCAATTTACCAGGAGCGGGATGGGATGGGATTATTTTTTAAACTTTGGTCTGGGAGTGGGACGGGACAAGATTTCTTTCTATGGGAGTGGGACGGGACAGGAGTGAAAATCCACTCCCGTGTCATCCTCTAGTTTTGAGCCCAACACACACACAAATGTCAGAATGAGGAATGGAATGACTTGAGGAACTCTCTACTTGGGACTTTTGGGCCCAAATTGCTGTACATTTTACATGTATATTTCAAAACTATGTTTACATGGACTTCTTTTCATGGATTATTTTTTTATGATTTTTGCCACTTTTTATTGATAGGAATAGGGAAGATAAAATTACTGTGAAAGAAAAAGGGTGGAATTGCATCAGGAAAACAAACAGGCCGGATCTGAACCTGCATGAGAGACTAAGCTAGATGTGTCCGGACTCTAGAGCATCTGCACTAAACATTAGTTCATGGTTTCGGCATTCCAGGGGCGGCTGCACATTTACATTCTTCTGTTGATTTGTGTCGTATAAATCAGCTATAAAATAATATATGTCTGTAAATAAAGAATAAAGAGTTTCATACTCTAGTTTTGTATGAGATTCATGTAAATTCTACTAATATTACAGCCATGCAGATAATAAAGACGACATGATGAAATGCTTTTAAGTACACGGTTTTCAACTGTTTGGTTCGTCGGTTTGTCCTTTTTTAATGTAAAAAAAAAAATTGCTATCTGCTTTAGCTAGTCGATATTACCCAAAAACACAGTAGTAATTAAAAGTTTGGGGTCACTAAGATTAAAAAAAAAATTGTATTACTTCAATTCAGCAAGGATTCATTAAATCGACTGCAAGTGACAGTAAAGACATTTATATTGTAAAATATTTCTAATAATATTTCAAATAAATTGTGTTTTATTTTACTTTCTATTAATCAAAGAATCCCCAAAAAATATTAACAACTGTTTTCAACATTGTTAATAATCAGAAATGTTTCTTACTGTGTAAATCATCATATTAGAGTGATTTCTGAATGATCATGTGACAAGGAATAAATTACATTTTAAATAAATTGTAATAATAGCTCACAATATAACTCTTTTTAACTATTTTGATCAAATATATGCAGCTTTGGTGAGCATGAGAGAATACATATATATAAAAAATAAAAAAAATCCTCACCAACCCCAAACCTTTCAGTAATGGTTGTAGATGCGTGTTTAGTACTAATGTATCTACACTGTTTAAAAACTATTATGCAAATTACTTTATAATATTAAGCATGCATATATAAGCAGCTCATAGTAAAAGAGACAGAATGCTTCTACCTCTTTAAAGCGAAAAACCATTCTGAAGTATTAAAGAGCTCAAAAATATCTTTATTGTCACTTTATCAAGAATTGTACAGTCAATTTCTAAACACATTGGAAAAGTCTGAGCTTCCTTCAAACAGAGCTGACCTTTGGAATTACAAAACCCCGCTGTTACCATGGGAACAAGGACCCGGAACGAGCAAAGGAATAGCGGTGTGTGATTAAGAGACATGATGACGATCAATCAGAGAGCGAGATGAAGTCAGCGAAAAATAATGAGATATTTTATGAGCAAAACACACAAATGATCACAGGGATTTGGGTAAATCATAAAAATGTGTGATTCTTCGCTACTGGCAAAATCAAGGATTCGATCAGGAGATGGTAGAAGAGATTTGTTTAGCACATTATGGCGATGCGTACACAAACTCGCACTGATATACGGATCCTGTCCGGTCTCATTTAGACAGGAGGCTTAATAAATAACTAAAACATTCTGGTACGCTGCACTGCTCCCATGACAACAGGCCAGACCGCCCTCTAACACATGCATTGGCTGCCTTTAATCAGCAAGACACGCCCACATTTCCTCCCCACACACGCACGCACGCACGCGTTCATACACACTCGCATACACCCTGCTGAAATGAGCAGACTACACTAAGGGAAATCAAACTACACAGGGCTAAAAATCGCAATATTGCACTTGTATTCACACTGCTCACGCTGAGGACGCGCCGCTGGTCCGTACAAACTCAGAGTTAGACCGCAACGGGTATGAGAAGTCTAGAATGACCGGAGTCTGATCCATTCGTTCCAACTTCAGCACAGATGGGAAAACCACAATTATTTTTTCACGGCGGGACAATGTTATTTGGGAGGCTGAGGGCTGCTAGTAGTCCAGGCAGAAAGCAAACTTCAGTCCGATCTGGTCTAGAAGCACAGATTGATCTAGAACTACAGCGATTCTGTTACTTCACTGTGGGGTATCCTCTCTGTCCCAAACGCCCAGGTCGAGCATGGCTGCTGGGAACAGACTGAAGAAGACAGAAAAAGACATTTGTGTCAGTTTCTTTATGTGACAACATCCACAACATTCACCCTAAAATGAAAACCAAGTCATCATTTACTCACCCTGGTGTTATTCTAATAAAGCCATATACCATTCTTTCTTTTATGGGCCACAAATTCATTTTTCTAAACAAATGTCCCTTTTTAAAGGAGCTGTATGTAAGAAATTTATTTCAAAATAGTCATAAAATGGCCCTGATATGTCACTAGACATTAAGAATTTCAAATACTTATATCACTGACAACAGTAGCCCGGCCACGATATTGTCATTTATAAAGTGAAGTTGCAGCCCTTGACTGATGTTGATGTTGTCATGTTGTGTTTTGGTCTGATGCTCCACCCTCCACATATCTACCAATCACGAAGTCAGTAGTGTTGCAGCATCCCGGTTGCCAGCTCTGCTCTAGTTTCCACAGCTACAGATACAAACGTGTGGGATACATTTTTTTTTTTTGGATCCTGCAACCTATTATCTGGTAACCTTGAGTCAGGGGGAGGGGGAGGGGATACACCGCTCTGCAGTAATTTGAAAGTGATTGCAGTACCAGTTTTGGTCACAATCTTACATACGGCTCCTTTAAGCTTTTTAAAAAAGACACAAAAATGTCACAGAATGAACCCATGCTTCAAATGTAATTTTGAGGGAATACGAGTGGGTTTGGAATTGAATTTGACCTCAGCCGTTGATCTGTGCTCGACTGCGCATTCATGAGTCTATCAGCACCGCAGTTCAATTTGTGAGAAATCAAGATAATAAAAATGCGGCATGAAATACATCTTATGAACCCTCTCCTTTGAGGTAAATAGACCCATTTTGTTGGTCGCAATGAAGTTATGGTGTTCACATCTGTCAGACAAACGGAGTTCCAGTGCAGCGATACTCAGTGAAGAAAGAACACAGATACATTTTTAGGATTTTCTAGGCATTGTATTTCATGTTTTATTTTTGGTAAACTTGATTTCTCACAAATCGTCTCTAATAGAAGACCAACAGCCAAGGACAAGAATTTCATTAAATAATACGTTAAATTTCTGTTGAAATTTCTGTTTTTCACTAAACCCTATACACGCATCGCATTCTATGACACTTTTGCATCTTTTTTAAGTCACTATTTGCTGCCATTATTTGGATAAGCACGAGCGGGTCATGCGGCATTAGAACAACACCAGGGTGGGTAAACGATGACTTTATTTTCATTTTATGGTGAACTATCTCTTGAAGGCAATACACTATAGGGAAAACAGCCAAAACACACATTTAAGTGTTTATTACACTATCTTTTTGCATCTGTAGATTTCAAAAACAAGACATATCTTTAAATGCTGTTTTCTCAAAATGAGTTTTTTCTCCTGCACTGAGCCAGAAATCTCCATTTCAGCAGCATCTTAGATCATATCTATATTCTACTTTACAGAGGAGTTTGTTCAAATATCATTCGCCTGATTTACATAACCTTTTCTTTCTATTCAACCATAAAACTGGTAATTAGAAACAATTGTCTTAATGTAATGTGATGAATAAACTAGGGAACTATGGTGATATCTATTAGTATTTATTTTTTGTTGCCTGTGGTAAATATTTCTGTTTATTACTGTTTTGATACAAATATCATTTTTCATGTTAATTTAGAAAATTTGCATTAACTAAATTTTACTGTTTTATTTGAAAATGCATTTTTTACAGTAAAAAAACACTTTTATAAAAATAAAAAAATAAAGTAAAAGTAAAATAAAGTTGAAATATCAAGAGCAAAAATGCAATAGAAAATAAAACTGGCTATTGTATTAAAATAAAATCGTATAAAAAAAAAGAAAAAAACATTTTATTTCAGCTAGTAGCAAAAGCAACATTTTGTAATGTTTATTTATTTTATACTAATATTGTTTCAATTAACAAAAACGATTTTTAAATCATTTTAGTTTTGGTTAAAAAAAAAAAAAAAATCAAATAACATCCCTTGTGAATCCTACCTGTGCAAACTGGGAGGGGTTATAAAAGGTCACGCCCCCGGCAGGTGGAGCTGCTTGCGCTGGCGGCTGAGCGGGAACCTATGAGAACACACTTGTGGTTACCATAGGAACAGAAAAGCAACATCACCACCATGGATGCGGACGGCCATGTCCACTGAAAGTCATGATTAGCATGCAGCATGTGATTGGTTAATGTATGCATGCACCAAAAGGGGGCGGAGCCTCAATCTTCAGCACGCCTCTGAAAGCCCTTCCTATTGGCCATGTACTCAGTCAGGGCTGCTGATAACACAAAGGTGTCGTGCTGGAGGTGTGGCTGCAAGTGCGTGATGTTAGAGGCGTGCAGACAGCATGTGTGCTCATGTTTTCCTATGCAGCATTAGAAAGCACTGCATAGCACTGTTGTTTTACCATTGCAGTGTGTGGAGAAGGTGTGTGTTTCAGATAAGAACCAGCTGAAAGTACCTGATTTAAATGCTGACTCACTTCTCGAGATAGAGAACTCATTGAGCTAGAACGTGACAGCTAGAAGAGCAGGAATGAACGAAACAAACAAAAACACCACAAACCCAAATTAATCTCATGCATCGCTTAAATCACACATCTCTTGTCAATCATTACAATATGATTACATCACGAAAAGTGGTCTCCATGGCAACACCTCACTAGCATGTAATCCTTTAACATGCGTTCTCACTCTCAAACACACTCGCACACACTCATGAACTTTGTGTCACCAGATCTCAGATAATAATCAAAACCCATAATCATGGAATACAAGTAGAGAAGCAAGATCAAGTGTATGTGTGTGTTTCAGAAGCAGTAAGTATACATGTCAGCATATGTGTTGTTAAAATTATGTTAATCTGCATTAATGGGTGAAGGAGCAGGGCATGACAGAATGAAGTGGCTTTAAAGAAAAAGCTGAAAGAATGATCTGACCTCTCCAGACTGGGTTCCCTCCGGGCCGGGAGGCAAAGCATTCGGATTAAACATCTAGATGGAAAACACACAATCATTATAGCGGAATGCATTTCTGTGAATGCATTTCTGTGAGATGGTAGTGCTGACACGTTATCTGATATTAGAATTCATTAAATAAATAAATGCCAATCAAGAAATCGTCAAGAACCAAATGTTAGTTGAAAAGCCTCAGTTGAATAAAATAAGTTGAGATGTCAAGAGCAAAAATGCAATATGAAATAAAGTGGCTCTATAAATAAATAAAATTAAAATAAAATGGCCAAATGCAAGAAAAAACAAACAAACAAACAAACTGGTGAGTAAATAAAATGTTAAAAAATAATTAATACAATTTATTTTATTTAAAGTAAATAAAATGTGAAAATAAATCAAATACATTTTATTTACCTTTCTGTTTTTATTTATTTTTATTACTCACCAAAGCAATATTAGCAAATCAAATGAAAGAGATACACAATGTCAACAACACAAAAGCTCAAAGAATGCTGTGCGGCTCGAATTTGCAAGAAAAATATGGCTAAACAAGTCCGGTTGTGATCAAACTGAATTCTGGACACAGTCTGTGTGTTTATATGTGGTGTGTGTTGCAGGGCAGATGTGTGTACCTGTGGCACGGTGGCACTAGTCTGCTGTGTGTTTTCACCACTGGCGTCTGGAATGCTTCCCTCCATCGGCTGCTGCTCACCTGGGGCTGAAAAGAGCAGTGTTAGACTTCACACATACATAGACTGATGCACATAAACACACTGATGTACACACACACACACACCTGCAGCTGGTGTAAAGAGGTTGGTTGGCATGGCCATGGGTGCGAGAGGAGCAAACAGGTCAGCAGGTGGTGGAACAGCAGCGGTGGGTTTAGATCCTCCACGACCAGGATTCAACACATCCACATAACGGCTCTTTGTGCCTGAAACAAACACACTTACTAAACAGCCAATAGAGTTTTGGTTGGGGGTGCGACAGATTTAAGATAGAGAGACTTCTTTTTAATAGCGTCTTTGGGTTTAAACCGCTTTAGCTCAAATATAAATAGATTTCAGAAGTTGGATTCATGCTTATTAATCATTTTAATTCATTTCAAAGAATTGCTTCATTGATTAGTCCCTGTGAACCATTTTATGTTATTAATATTAAAAATATAAAATATTCATAGATAAATGATGTTCTTTACTATGTTTTGTTGTATTGGTATATAACAAATATCATTCTTCTTGGTGTTCATTTAGTGTAAAACATGCCTTGAATATTTTTAAATAGGTTTTTACTATTTTAGTTTCATTTAAAAATGTATAAACATTGTATGGTATTTGGCTATTTTAGTATTTTACATACCAGTCTAATTTTTATAAATATTTTGAATTTCTTCTTCATTTTAATCTGAAGTCTTCAACTCCCAACAGCTTCAACTGGATCGCGAGGGAGGCTGGAGATATTGAGTCTGAGTGGACCATGTTCTCCACCTCCATTGTCTACAAGGCCGCTCAGAGCTGTGGCCGTAAGGTCTCTGGTGCCTGTAGAGGCGGCAATCCCCGGACCTGGAGGTAAGGAATGCCGTCAAGCTGAAGGAGTTCTATCAGGCCTGTCTGGCTCGTGGGACTCCTGAGGTAATTGACAGGTCTCAGCAGCCCAAGCAGACTGCGGCCCGGGTGGTTGTGGAGCCAAAAAAATTGGGCCTGCGAGGGCTTTGGTGAGGCTATGGAGAAGGACTATCGGCTGGCCTTGAAGAGATTCTGGCAAACTGTCCCTTGCCTCAGGAGAGGGAAGCAGTGCCCTACCAATGCCGTTTACAGTGGAGGTTGGCGGCTGTTGACCTCAAATGGGGATGTCGTCAGGCCGTGGAAGGAATACTTAGAGGATCTCCTCAATCCCGCCGTCACATCTTCCACTGAGGAAGCAGAAGCTGAGGGCTCAAAGTTAAACTCGTCCATCACTCAAGCTGAAGTCACAGATGTAGTCAAGAAACTCCTCGGTGGCAAGACACCGGGGGTGGATGAGATCCGCCCTGAATACCTCAAGTCTCTGGATGTTGTGGGGCTGTCTTGGTTGACACGCATCTGCAGCATCGCGTGGCGGTTGGGACACTTCTCAGCCTGCCCGTAAAAGTCTATGCCAGGGTACTGGAGAGGAGAATACGGTCGATAATAGAACCTTGAATTCAGGAGAAACAGTGTGGTTTTCGTCCCAGCCATTGAGGGTGTTGGAGGGTTCATGGTAATTTGCCCAACCAAACCACATGTGCTTTTGTGGATTTGGAGAAGGCATTCGACTGCGTTTCCTCTGTGGAGGGTGCTCCGGGAGTATGGAGTCCGGAGTTCTTTGCTAAGGGCTGCCCAGTCCCTGTATGACCGAAGCACGAGCTTGTTCCGCATTGCCGGCAGTAAGTCAGACTTGTTTCCTATGCGTGTTGGACTCCGGCAGGGCTGTCCTTTGTCACCAGTTCTGTTCATAACTTTTATGGACAGAATTTCTAGGTGCAGCCAAGGGCCGGAGGGTGTCAGGTTTGGGGACCACACGATTGTCTCTACTTTGCGGATGATGTTGTTGTGCTGGCCCCTTCAGACCAGGACCTTCACTGGGACGGTTTGCAGCCGAGCAGCGCCTTCAAATCCGAGGCCATGGCCCTCAGTCAGAAAAAGGGTGGCTTGCCCACTTCAGGTTGGTGGAGAGCTCCTGCCTCAAGTGGAGGAGTTTAGTTTCTTGGGGTTTTGTTCACGAGTGAGGGAAGGATGGAACGGGAGATTAACAGACGGATCGTGCAGCTTCTGCAGTAATGTGGTCGATGTACCGGTCTGTTGTGGTGAAGAAGTTCTCGATTTACCGGTCAATCTATGTTCCTACTTTGAGCTTTGGGTCATGCAGGGGTGGTGATGGCGCAGTGGATAAGACACATGCCTTTGGTGTAAGAGACCCGGGTTCGAATCCACTGCGAGACACCAATGTGTCCCTGAGCAAGACACTTAAGCCCTAGTTGCTCCAGAGGCGTGCGACCTCTGACTAATGGCGCTTTTCTATTACCAGTACCAGCTGGACTCGATTCAGCTCGCTTTTTATTCCGTTTTCCATTGCAGACATGACCGCCACAAATAGTACCCGGTCGTCATAGCGATGCCTTTCGTTCCTCGTTGCCCTATCAATCTCTCGCAGGATCCTCTCTTCGGCCACCAAACAAAGGAAAGTGCACCTTCTCGTTTAACCACGGCGTAATCTTCCAAGTTGCCATAATAATAGTAGTTAGTTCAGTAACTATCTCTGGCCAAACTATTTAAAAATAGCGGGGTTATTCTGGATACTCCATCTGGTGCATGTTATGATGACGATTCTCTCTGACCAATCAGCAGTCGGCATTGTTTTCACGCGACATTTTAGTATCGCCTTAGCTCGTTCAGAACCTCGCCGGAGGTGGTACAAAAAATGCTAAGTAAATTAACCGGCCCCAGATAAGCAGAAGATGCTGGATGGATAGATTTTAATAATTCTGAAAGTTTTAGTAATTTTATGTGCTTTTGTCATTTGAATACATTTTTTTTTTATATTTCTATTTATTTTAGATTTCATTTATTTTTAGATTTCATTTATATTTTTCCACAAATTTGTGAACTTCTTTTGAAGTTTTGAAATTTTACAACTTCTTTTATTTCAGTTCTATTTTGAGCCAAAGCAAAGGTTTTTAAATGTGATATTCAATTAAACTTTATTTTAGCTTTATTTCAATTCACTAATTATTTTTAGTAGTTTTAGTTCGCGACATCAGCAATGACCTTTTTGGTCCAAATTATGATTCCTCAAGAAAAATAACACCCTTTTATTTAATATATGAATTTATGCGTTTAATATCTATTCTGACTCCCCATGTGACTGGTGATATACCTGCTCTCCTGGAGAACATATTGACTGGTGGCCCCATCGCTGGACCCCCTGCTCCTGGTGGCCCCATCCCTAGGCTGCCCATCGGAGCTTTGGGGAAGCTGGTAGGTGGAGGGGGAGGGGGTTTGCTCTGAAACACAAACAAATTCCATCTTTCACAGTCATACATGCATGTAAGTTTACAGCATTTGAAATGCATGAACTAATTAATCTGCTGTACCTCTTCCTCCGGCTCATCTAGATTCACCCATTTCTGTTTCTTTTCATCCCAAACAATCTGAAAAATAAACGCAATCTCTTAATCAATGCCATGAAACAAGACGGGTATTGATAAAGAGCAGGAATATGTTGGAAGTATGTGCCTACAGTTTTGTTCTTGTCATCTGGAAGGTGCGCTTCATTCTTCCGTTTTGGATACAGCCAAGTCAGCCAGCCGCTGCCACCCGCTCCCTAATGAAGAAAGAAAACGTAATAAGACTATGCAAAATTCATTAGAATCATGAAAGATTTCCTAGTCCATATCCAGTAGGTCTCTGTATATGTTTATATGCAAGTATGTACCTTTTTGGGAGAGTCTTTCTTTGTCTTCTTGGATTCATCTTGTGTTGGAGCCTCTGGGATAGGTGGGGGAGGAGGAGAACCCTGATTGGCTAGCGAACTGCTGCGGTCCCGTCCAGAATGATTGGACGATTCTGACATAGTGCGAGACCGACGACCCGATGTCTGCAAATAAGGACAGAATCAGAGATGTAACACACAATGCAAGGTTAAAACTAAGTACTCTACTGATCAAAAGTTTGGGTGGGTAAGATTTTAAAAATGTTTTTGAAAGTCTCTTTCACTCCCCAAGGCAGCATTTATTTGATCGAAACCGTAATTTTGTGAAATATTTTTAAAGTTTAAAATAACCGTTTCCTGTTTCAATAGGTTTTCAAAATGTAATTTATTCCTGTAAATCAAAGCTGAATTTTTTAGCATTATTACTCCAGTCTTCAGTGTCACATGATCCTTCAGAAATCACTCTAATATGTTGATTTGCTGCTCAAACATTTCTGATTATTATCAATGTTGAAAACAATTGAGCTACTTCATTTTTTTTTTTTTTTTGGAAACAGTGATACATTTTTTTAGGATTCTTTGAAGAAAAGAAAGTTCAAAAGAACAGCATTTATTTATATTTTTTTATTACACGTATTTTATTATACGTATATTATTATACGTATTTTTATATTTTTTATTTATACGTATTTTCGGTCACTTTTGATCACATTAATGCATCCTTGATGAATAAAGGTAATAATTTCTTGAAATAAAACTGTACATAATCTTACTATATACAGACCGACTGTACCATGTGTATCGATGATGACTGTGAAGTGGTTCTCGATCTTCTGCCTGGGCCCTAAAACAAACAACAACAGGAACCAGTTTAATACATTAAAATTCCATTAAAAAAAAAAGTAACATAACTAGCTACTTTATGTAGGAGCAATGTAACAAATGTAACGCAGGGTGCAGGAAGTAAAGATGGACTAACAGCTGTTACATTTCAAAGTATTTCATGTCATGATAAATACAACTGAAAACCCAAGTAAACGTAAAAACTAAAGCAAACAATGTTTTACATTCCATAAAAAGTAATGATGCAAATTAATTAGCTACATTTTTGCAATGTAACATTCCTTTAAAAAGTAATAACAGCCAGAGTTAGTTGTAATAAATATGGAATTCTGGGTTTCTAGGTTATTATAACTCACCATGCGCGCCATTTCATCATAAAAGTCCTTCCCTTGTGGAGGGGGGCCACTGAATGTCGGCGATAACTGAGGAAACTGCTGAGGAGAGGAAGGGGCAGAGCCATGTTCAGAACCATGCACCTGATGTTGCCCTCCCATGGGCATCTGATGTTGCCCTCCCATGGGCATCTGATGTTGCCCTCCCATGGGCATCTGATGTTGCCCTCCCATGGGCATCTGATGTTGCCCTCCCATGGGCATCTGATGTTGCCCTCCCATGGGCATCTGATGTTGCCCTCCTGGCGGCATCTGATGTTGCCCTCCTGGCGGCATCTGATGTTGCCCTCCTGGCGGCATCTGATGTTGCCCTCCTGGCGGCATCTGATGTTGCCCTCCTGGTGGCATCTGATGTTGCCCTCCTGGCGGCATCATTTCTGTAGAGTTGTACGTTGGCATTTGTGGGGGTATTTGCTGGGGAATTTGTGGGGGTATTTGCTGGGGCATGGGTGTGTACTGCTCATGTGTTTCAGGTTGGTACGTTGCCACAAAGTTTGTTTGTGGTGGCCCTGGGTAGAATGGAACACTTTCACTTGGAGGCGGGGCTTGCTGCGGAGGGACCGCCCCATCCTGAAGAATAGTAGGAGGGGCTAAAGGAGACAGTAAAATAGATGGTGAATGATAAAGGAATCAAAATAGATTCTTCTCAGGTTCACATTACACACTGAATCATACCTGGTGGCATGAGTTGAACACCACCTTGCGGCACAACGGAGGCCATGAGAGGATTGTGGGGATCAGGGGTCAGAGTTGAGGGGTCAGGTGGGCTGCAGTGGTCTTCTGAACTGGGCGTGCTACAGGGATAAAGCTGTGGGGTGCTGCGATCCGCACGGAAATTGATCACACCGTCCTGAATGGGACAATAACATGAATGTGATCAGAACATCTAATGTGATTTTTCTGAAAAAATAATGATTGCAATATATAATGCTGCAGGTTGGCTGTGCTTCTTTTGTAGGACTGCACAATTCAGTCAAATATTTTGCAATTATATATTATTTATATATAATTATATTATATTGTATAATTTATATTGTATTCTTTTCACCAAGCCATATCACGATTTCGATTTTATTTAGATGAATCAACCCTATCTAGAATTATGCCATAAACTTAAAAAAGAAAATCTTTAATTTACTGGTACTATGCATGCAGGAATAGAGTATTACATTTTCATAATGTGCATCACTAGCATGGGGACTTTACTTTTAGATAAAAGAAAAGACACACACCTTGATCTGTCCATCCAGTTGTCTGAGATGCAGTAACCAATCAGGCTCTATAAACAACTCCTGCTCTGGTCTCTCCTTCAGCTGAGGGTCAAAAAACCTCAACCTCAGAGACATCTGTAAAGAGACACAGGAAGAAAGATTAGACACCAAAGAAATGCAAACGTAGAATCCATAGTCTTGGTTTATGTACCTGTATGAGCTGACTGATGAACACAGGCGAGTAGTACTCAGGTAGGTTCAACAGAGTGCGTGAAATGACCTCACAGTAATGGAAGGCTTGAGCACAGAGTCCCGACTCCGCCAGTCGACATGCGTAGATGAATTTGAACACCTGTGCAGGTCAAAGGGTAAAAGGTCATGACCTTCTTGGATTTGTTCAGAAGGTACAGATAGGTCCAGCATGCCTAATTAAAGAGGCCACAGAATGGTTTTTAATGGTTTCCTTTAGTATGTGTAACTTATCTGTGCATGAATGAGATCTGCAAAGTTACAAAGCTCATAATCTCACACAAAAGGGATTTATTCTATTTAACAGAGAACAATGCTCCAGACCTGCCTAAAATGCCTTGATCGAAGTCCAGATATTATGTCCATAAACGTCTGAGACATAATTTGAAATATTAGCAGAATGCCTGTCTAAATGCATAAGCAAAGAAGAGTATTGCTTCAGTGAACTGTAGTGTTGTTACCATGTCGCAATTATGTTAAGGGGCATTACATTTACACCACACAACTGAGGTGTTGGGCCAATCACAATGCATTGGGTTAAAAAACAGGAACTAAGTGTTTGACAGACTGGGAATATAGAGTTACTGCAAAAATGCACAGTATGTGAAACTTTTGGGGTTTTTTTAACATTAAAGCATGTTAACTTATTCTAGTGCAATAAGTTAACATGCAATGGCTTTTTAAAATAGCAAAAACTTAAAATAAAGTAGTATTAGGGTAAAGTAATAACGAAAAAGACATTTAGAAAAAAAAAAAATCAAACAAAATAATAAATAATACTAATTAAAAATATTAACAAATACTATAATAGTATGTTAATGATAATTTAAAAAAAAAAGTTTTTGATAACGCCCCAACACGTTAGTGATGAAAACATCCCTAATCGAGTGAGTGCATGTGTAAGTGTTCATCTCACTTGGAAGTTGGGCAAAGAGAGGGCGTGAGAGCCAAGGGACTGGGCGTACTCGTACGATTCTGTACGCTGAATTGCCTCTGACGAGCAGAACTTCAAAAACGGCATGCTGATAGAGAGAAGAGAGAGAGAGAGAGAGATAATGGATGTTAATGCAAATAAATGTGTCCACTGTTTGCATGTATATCACTAATCAACTGTACGTGTCATTACACACCTGTGATTGGAGCTGATGAGGACCATCTTGGTGCTTTTCTTAGTATAAACACCAAAGCCCACCTGAGCCATCAGGTAACAGAAATGGGCTGCATCCACTAGACCTTTAGATGCTATAACAAACAGAAGATTGTTGACTACAGATCCAGTGCGGCACCCACAATATGCGTGTTCACCTACATGACAATACGTTTATTTACCTAATGTGTCCCCCATGGTTGAAATGGTGCGGGTGTCAAGATCCAGAGTGTGTGTGAGGTTGGACAGCACCATGGCCAGATGAGGGCGCCAATCGCCCCATTTTTCATCTCCGCAACACTGCCAGAAAAAAAAAAAAAGATGACTCACTTGAAGAAAAGAAATGTATACATGACTGTATTAACATCCACAAAGTCTCTCGTACAGTAGCAGCAGCCGGCATTCGTCCTGACATGAGCTGGTAAACCGTCTGAAGAGGGTCGTTAATAGGCAGGCTGTTGGCAAACCTGGCAACGACAAGAAGAACCACAATTTAAGCAAAAACTGTGTGTTGCTTTAAAAGCATAGGTTGGTGTAAGTGGAGGTGGTTTACCTGGTCATGACACGGGCGTGTGTTCTGTTGTCCATCTTACTAGCCAGTAACAGCGCATGTCCCCACAAGCCTTTCTTCATAGCAGACTCTAGAGCATCCTAACAAACATATACAAATTATATACAAATTTTTCAAATGTCTTTCCACTTTTAACATATGGTTTTGTCAGTCTGGAAAACTCTCATCTAAAAACATAAGTATTGTTGAATTGATAAAAATTCAACAAACCAATGAAGAAATATATTACTTGCAATAATATTATTGTACTGTAAACTATTGTTTTAATTTAATAATTATAAAAATTGTATCATTATTCTTATTAATATTTTATAATTATTCAAAATCATATTTGTATGTATTATTATTTAAATGTTACAAAATGAAGGGAAAAAAATATATAAGAAATATCCCTGTAAAAAAAAATAAAAAAATAAATTAATTAATAGCAATAATAAATGAAGGTTACACTTTAGTTTAGGGTCCAATTCTCACTATTAACTAGTTGCTTATTAACACGCATATTACTAGGATATTGGCCGTTTATTAATACTTATAAAGCACATATTAATGCCTTATATGCCTAATACTGTCCCTCCCCATACCTAATTTTTTTACTGCTTATTAATACAAACTATTAATAAGCAGTAATTAGGAGTTAATAGCAAGTTAACAGTGAAAATTGGACCCTAATCTAAAGTGTGACATCATTTTATTTTACAGAACAGAAAAATTACTTAAAAAAAAAATACTAAAACACAGAAAAATCACAAGCATGTGCAACCGTAACTGGCCATAACCACAAATTAACATAATCTGAAGTCAAACAGGATATTTAACAAGAAACAATGTTGGCCACGACTTTCAACATTTGAAAAGGAAAGACATGTTTTGTCTTGCCTTCTTGCGGCCGAATAGTAGCAGTTCTCTGAAGCGCTCCGTCTCCTTGCCGACATTCTCGGGCACGCCCATGAAAGTGTCTGATAGGAGGGATATTGGCCCCGCCTCATCCGCTTCAGCATGCTCTATTGCCTCGTTGTTGAAGTCGATGAGATTAGCCTCATTGGGGGATTTTCCCGGCAACCAAACAGAGCGATGCTCTTTTAGCAACAGGTCAGCAATGTCCGTTCCCACTACAGTCTAAAACAAACAAAGCTCACAATTATTAATGGTTTCTATTACACTAATCACATGACTACATGCCAAATAAATATATAAATTAACATTAAATATTAATTTAACTGATCTCGAACTTGGGTTTGGACAAGCAACCGAACACGATTCACACTCTTAGTTAAGTTAAGGCCTGCACAACCACTCACCCCATTCTGGCGACACAGCAGCACAATGAACTCCCAGATGAGGAAGGCGGAGTCTTTGTCGATGAGGTCATCGTTCCGCAAACACTCTTGGGCTTTGTTCTGAGCAAACTTTATGACATCCACCTTATGAGTCTCCTCTCTGTTGACACAAACACACACGAGATGAAGACTGTTATTTGACTGTGTACGTGGCTTTGACAGTGTCAGACTATACGCGTGTACACCTTTATTCAATAAATAAAGGATGATTCTTACTTGACGAGTGGGCCAGGGAATGAACGCATTTCTGCCTGCTCTGAAGAGTCCTGCAGAATCGTCTGGAAATAACATCACAGGCAAGATATCAGATGCAAATAATTTCATTGAGCAATTATCATGGAGCTATTTATAACCAATCACAAAACTACACTCTGGAGGAGTGCTGGGAAATAATAATAATAATTCATTACATTTATATAGTGCTTTTCTAGGCACTGAAAGCACTTTACATAGAAGGGGGGATCTCTTGACCGCCCACCACACACCAGCTTATTGGTGGAGAGGAGACAGAATGATGAAGCCAATTAGTATGGAATTTTTTTTTGTGAGTCAGGACCACGATTTAACGTCTCATTCAAAGGACGGTGCTCTTTGACTGTATAGTGTCCCCATCACTACACTGGGGTGTTAGGACCATAGACAGTAAAAGAAATGGCTAACGATACACCTAAAGTTACAGGGTATTCCACCATTTGGGGCATTAAGCTCATTTTTCACCGCCCCTCGAGTAAAACAATTGTTCCTTTACCGTTTAGGAAACCATTTAGCCGATCTCCAGATATGGCGGTACCACTTTCACCATAGCTTAACGTAATTCATAGTATGGCAACAATACTAGGGGTGGAACAGTACACAGAAGTCACAGTTCAGTTCAGACATCACGGTTCGGTACGATTTCGGTAAAATGGAGTGAAAAGCAAATCAGAAATCTAGAAGGCATTTCTATAAATGTCTTAAGCCTTTTATGTTTTAAATAAGTTTTATTAATAAAGACATAGAACCAGTTTATTTATAGTGCACTGATAATAGTTTCATATAATTAGTTTATAAATTAAACTAATAATAAAAAAAAACTTTGATATATGTTTGGTAATTGTACCTGTATGAATTTAAAATGAATTTGCTATATTGCAGATCAATATATTTGTTTTCCTTAACTTTAATTAACCCTAACTTTATTCTCATCAGAATTATAAATAATTGATTTCCGTATAAAATAATAATAATACCAACACATTTGATTGTTTTTAATCAACGCATAACTTAAAAATAAACAGATTAGTGCCCTGTTTTGAGGACGAGAAATGAAAACCAATGCGATGTGATGAATGTCCAAAAGATGGAACTCTGAAACGGCCACCTAGTGTTAAGTATGTCATTTGTCAAACAATAATCAAAATGAGAAATAATCATTGAACACATTTTTTTTTAGCTGCACCCATGGTTAAATTATTTCGAATATGGCGAAAATGTTTAAGATTAAATTTGACTACCTGTGCTACTTTTTTTTTTAAACAAAGTGTTGGATCAAGGACTACCCCAAGATATTTAAATTCAGATACTAAATCAAGTCCCACTCCATTCAGAAAGACATTTGATCTTATTATTTTAACAGTGCGTTTTGAGAAGCACATGCATACATGTTTTTCTAGTGTTCAGCATGAGTCATGAATCCTCCTTAACCTTCCTCCACATAAACCAAAGCCGCTGTACGATCAGCAGCTGCTTGTTGGATGGTTAATTAATTAGATAAACAAGTTGTTTTTAGAATTAATGTCCTGGAAAAATGCTTGAAATCATTAGATACGAGTGAGTACTTGCAATTGATGATTTATATGTCAGGGAATTCACACTCTGTTCCAGTTGTTACCTCCATGCTGTGGATTTCCACAAGTGTGGGCTGACCAGCAGAGGGCAGATTGGGTTGGACAAGGATCAGTTGACCAGCCGGACCAAACCGAGCACAGCGGTGTGGAATAGAATACTTCTCTGGGGTCAACGGCCTTGGAGGAGCTGAAAAAAAGGGTGAGAGAAGACACAGAGGAAGAAAGGAAGCTTCTATTAATGGTAGAGCATGTGGATGTGAATTTCATGCTTTATGTATTTTAGTGATACAGGGAATGCTGGGAAACACTTTTTCGTTAAATAAAACCATATTCCTTACTTGAAATAAAGCAACATTTCTCAATTTCGTTGAAGTATTAAAATATACTAAAACTATATAGAAAAAAAGAATAAAATAACAAAAAAACAAAACAGTTACTAAAAAAATAAATAAATAAATAAAAAATAATAATAAAAATACTAACAAAAACTAATAATAATTCTAAAATACCACTGTGTCAAGCAATTAACCTCTAAACTACATAAATGAGTGGTATTTTATAGCAAGTTTTGTACCTAAAACACAGAAACTGAAAAGAAAATCCCAATATTAATTGCAACATTATGGTGGATTTATGGCAAGCTTATGATGACTGCTTTGTGTTTGTGTGTAATACTTACGCTGATCTGTGGCAGTCCAGGTGTTGTCAGCAGGGTTGTAAGGAATCTGACTGTAATTTGCAGTATCTGAGGGGTTAGTATACTGGCTGTAGGTGTAATCCACTGGAAGAGTGGTCCCAGTGGTATCATAGGCTGCACTGACCAAGTCTGGTTGACTTCTGTACACCTGACTCTGCAGAAAGAAGAAATTTGTTAAATACATTATGCAGATACACACATTAAACCACACCTAAACCACACAAACACAGACCTGCTGTGACCGTGAACTGAAGCTACTGCGTCGACTGTGTGATGAATGTACACTGTGCGCTGATTGTTCACTGTGAACCGAACGGCGGTCAAATTCATCTGCGTACGGGTCACGCCGGCGGCTGTCATCATCAAAGCTGGAGTCATAACCAGGGTAATACCGCCATGGATCATCATACCCCTCTCGTCCCCTGGTAATGATTACGATGAAAACTCAGTTAGAGATGTGTTAGCATGTAAAAAGAGATATAATGTAAGGGATTGTACCTGTTTTGATATTGTTGGTTGTAATATGCCTCTCCTTTTCTGTAGCCATCAAGATCATAGTACCAGCCATATGTCGGATCATAGTAGGCTTTATAGCGTGGATCATAAGCAGCATTTGGATCATACCACCTGCTCTTATCTGCATACACAAACACACACCCATAAGAAAAAAGTAGAAACACCACATTCAGCCCTTGGATGCATAGAGAGCAGCTGTCTGTAGTGCAGAACAGTCTTTACCTCCATAGGCATCATACTGTCTCTTATAGTAGTTTGCATAGTATTCATCATAGGCACTACGGCTGGATCTAGAAAGGTCTTCTTGATACCCCTGTCTAAGATCAAAAATTAGAGAGAAAGACAAGGGAATCATGTTACTGATTGTCAAAAACAGATTTGAGAATGCTTTGAAACCAGGGCTTTTGGTGCAACCCAGTTCTGATGTTATCACTGGTTTTCTTAACACAGCTGCACACCACCAAACCACATCAGACACTAGGTCTGATTGAAACATTGGTCTATGTTTGGTCTAAGTGGTGTGCTCAAAAGCCATCCTGTGAACCCAAAAGTGGACAGAGATCTGCAGGGTCAGAGGGGTAGATACAAACTCGGATTGCAACCAAGCAAATTGAACTAAGTGTAAAAACACTCTTTCACCTGGAGTTGGGTCTGTCAGAGTATTGGCTGGTTCTAGAACTCGGCCTCTCTGGTTGGCGCTCAGCCTCCCGGTATCCAGGATTTTGACCATCATACCAGGCATATCGAGGATCTCTACGGTAGGGATCATCCTACAAAATCAAAATAAACAGGACTAAAGTAAGGATATTTTAAGAAGTCAAGTTGGTACAAGGTGTGCTAGCATTTAGAAGCTTCAATAGAAAGGGTAGAAACACATTAGATAACACTGCACCTGATAGTAGTTTTGAGCTCTAGGATCTATAGGGTACTGGGGTGGGTACGGCAACCTTCCATCGTGGTACTCAGGGTAGGCTCCTGGGTAGTATCCCGCATAGCCCGGAGCAGGGGGAATCGCAGAAGGAGCCCCATAACCTGACTGACCACCTAGAGATGAAGGAGGTCTTTGTGGTTCCTGAAGTGGCTGGGGGGCATAGTTTCCAGATTGGGGTGGGTAAGATAACGGTGGGGCAGATCCAGGTCCAGTAGGAGGGGCACCAGGATGAGTTGGAGGGACCTGTGGAGGAAGCTGGTGTTGAGCTGGAGGTGGATATGGAGGTTGGGAGGTGCGAGTTGGATCATTGTCGGGATGGTTGCTGGAGGGTCGTGGGGGGTTAGAGATCTGCTGAAGGGGCAGAGCCTCGTTGTCAGACTGCCCACCCAGCTGTGCATCTTTGGTGACCTGCAGGTAAAAGCCAGGTGTGTTATTCACCAAGCCCGCAGGATGAGCTTTTTGAGACACCGCGGGTACTGATGTAACCTGATTTGTGGACTGTGGTTGATGCATAGAAAAATCAAGTAACTCATAATTTGAAGGTTGATTGTGATTAGTGGCGGCAGCAGCAGAAGGCGGAGCTTGAGAAATAGAAGGCAGAAAAGATTGGGCATCATCTCTAAGAGACTGGCCCCTTGAGAGAACAGGTCGGGCTGCTTGAACAGAGGGCTGAACATCTTGGGCCTCTCGTGCTAGATTCAAGAGGTCTTGAGTGGAAGAAGGGTTGAAGTTTACTGGTGTCTGAGAAAAAAGAGGCTGCAGCTGATTTGTTGGAGGAGAAATCTGAGGCATTTGACTGATCACAGAAGACTGAACAGGTGTTGCTGTCTCTTGAGGACTTTTCTGATTTAAAGGTTGCGAGAGGTTTGTAGAGGAAACCAAACTGTAATTAGAGGAAGGTGGCGCAATCAACACAGGCTGGTTCAGAGCCTCTACGGGAGGCGAAGTTACTAGCAAGGAGGCATATCCTAAACTTGCCTGAGGCATTGAGTCTGGCGGAATCTCTAGGTTTTCAGAGGGAGGTTGTGGATCTGGCTTAGCTGAATGTAAATCAAGAGGGCCATCCTCAGGTGGCTGGATGACTTCAGATGGATGTGCTGGAACAAATGTTGCCGCCAAAGAGGGTGCTGCAGGGGCTAACAGTATGTTAGCACCTAGACTGGCAGTATCATTTTGAGCCCAGAGTGTAGTAGCGGGACTCTCAATGGGGCGTCGTGCTCCCTGAGCCCGAGATGAGGGTCTGCGTTCCGAGAGGTAAATGGTCTCCAAGTTGTCTGGGGGTTGTTCTAAGTTGCCATGCTGCACATCACTTCCACCCTTTTCCATTACCATACGTGCACGATCAACCTCAGCAGGTCGAACTCCTACACCGTGTGATCGGACAGGCTCAAAGGAGGAATTTGCACTTGCCTGGAACACACCAACTGGTTTAGGTGGGCTAGGAGTTGGGAAAGTAGCACTTGCCTCTGCAGCTGGGTTGGAGTCTATTTGTTCAAAATATCCACCAGTGGAGGAATGCAAAGGAGGGTGATCTGGTGGCCGAGGACTCTCCTGTTGGATGAACGTCCCCACTAAACCTTGCTGTCGCCGCGGGATGTGGCCACTGCTGTGAGGACCATGTCCACTGCTGTGACTGACGTTGCTGTAGCTGGATGAGACACTTGCAGAGCGGGCAAGATGAGGAGCAGAGTCAGGTGTCTCCAAGTTAGCCCCCCCCTCAAAGGCATGGCTTGAGGGTGGCTCATTAGGCAGCACTTCCTGGTTTGGAACACATTCCAGATTCTCCACCGAATCACATGGCCCTGCCCCAGCTCGAATGTTACCACTGTCATTCAAATACGGACCGGAGAACTCAGTCATCGAATGGAGAGGGTGAAGAATCCCATTTACACGCCCCTCTCCTGACAGTGTTTCTTCATTTTCAACATCATTTCCCCCAAAGAACATTGAGAGAGTTCCAGAGTCACTGGGGACTTCAGAGTAGGGGACAGGGCAGGCACGCTGAGACTGATCCTGGGGACTCTGATTGAACCATGGCTCTGAGGGTCCACCTGACTGACTGAAATAATTCTGAGCAGGGAAGTGGGAGTTCTGTTGCAGAGTTGCACAGGGCCCAATCACATTCGGTTGAGCAAACTGACCTTGATACTGAGATGCTGTCAAAGGTGGGGCTGTGTGGGGAGAGGGGGCAGAGGGTGGGGCTGTATGGGGAGAAGGGACAGAGGGTGGGGCTATGTGGGGAGAGGGGACAGAGGGTGGGACTTGAGCTTGGAAATGCTGAGATGGGTGATCACTGGTTGGCTGAAAGTAGTTTTGAACGGAAGGTGGACGGCTTCCATGGTCAGGAACCCAGTGAGAGGGTAGGGGAGGCGTTGGCTGAGATTGAAAAGGAGTCTGGGATTGAACTGGAGGTGTTGGGGCAGTGGAGGGTTGATGTGATGGACTAGAACTGAAAGGAGGAGCAGGGTTAGGCAACTGTGCAATATAGGGCATTGATTCTTGTGAATTAAAGTATCCTGGTTCTGCAGGAGGAGGGTTGGAGCTTGGTGATGGCTCTAGGGGAACAGGTTGCGGTGTAAAAATTCTTGGTGGTGGGCCAGGAGAGGCTGCCTGCGCTGTTCCTGGAGGCGGCCCTTGTAGTGGAGCCATCGAGTTGAACCCTGGCAGGGGAGGGCCTTGCATGGGAAGTGGGTTGCTGTTTGTGGGTGGAGCTTGGCTGCCCCCTGCCATGGGCAAAAAGCTTTGTCTCCCAAAGGCAAAAGGATCTGTCACTGGCTGGGTGGGTGGGGTAGCCTGTGTCATAGCAGCTGCAGCCACATGTTTGTGGGGTCTGTTTCTTCTGAAGGCATTGGGGCCACCAGAGGAAGGCGGGGGTCCACTGGCTCCAGGAGGGGCTGCCCGAGGAGAAGGCTGCATCTTTTACACTCACAGGTCTCCAAAGTGTCTTTACTTACTGGAGATCTCACTATAACAGAAAAACACAGATAAATGTCATATCTTGGTGCAAAGATTGTATGGTTACACCACAGGGTTTCCCCGTTATCAATATGCATCATAAGAAAACATATCCAAAGTTCAGCTGCGCATCTAAAATAATAATGAGCATTCTGCTTTACACATCATGCATGCAGTCTATACTGTATAAGAACATAAAAAGGTGTCACTAGTGCACACAAACATAGCACTTCACCCATTCATGAAGAGGGAATTCACATGTACGTAAATAGTGTCGATTTTGATTTCATGCTGACTTTATACACAAGTTTCTTCTCTTGAACAAAAATATCATCACTCCATCTAGGCCTAATTTTCATAAGCCTTAGGATGAGCAGGTGTGACTGTGAAGTCAGCTGTACTCTACTATGTTGGCATATAAACAGTCACAACACTCAGAAACCAGATATCAGACACACTGTGGGCCGGGTGTTAGAAAGAAATGTGCATTAAGTTACATTGAACTTTGAAACCTGTCAGACATTTCTTAAAGCAGGGGGCCTCACCTCTACAAGTGGATAGTTAAATCGACAACCGTAAAGGTTTATAAGTTTATAAAAATACAATGTTTATTATTAAACAACAATGTAAACACTACACGCTATCATAGCTTTAGTGAACTGTCTAAACCTACGTCATAGTGACAAACAGCATTGGACAAATGTTTGGGCACTCTTACTGTAACGTACTGAATATAATGTTTCCCATGATCTTTGAAACCTTTTGATTTAAAAGCTGATGCATAAATGCTTTAGATTAATTTGCTATAACTTTTGAAAACAGTTTATTATTCAAAGGTTTCTTAAGCACTAAATCAGCATATTATAATGATGACTTTTCAATTTTCAAAGACATTTCAACTTGGAATTGTGGAATTCTAATTGACAATATTTAAAAAAAAAAAATCCATTACAAAAACGTTATTTTAAATTAAAAATTATATTTCAAAATATTACTCCATAACTGTGTTTTTGATCAAATAAATGCCCCAAACTTTTGAACACTACTAGTGTATTTGCACTTGCATGAATGTCTTTACAAAGCTCTTTGCAAAGCTGGAATCTAAGCAATTGAAGAAGCTCAAATATATGGTGATTTTGATTTGTTAACTTTTGTAACATAACATTATAGTTACTTCACATACGGATGTAGCATATGTGTGTCGTTTCATACTTTTGATATAAAACATGGGAAATAGTAATAATCAGGAATGAGTAGGTGTCCAAACAGTGATACTGTCTCTGCTTACAATTTTAACCTTTATGGAACACAAAGATATAACACTGCATATGGCAGTTAACGATACTGCAGCAAGATAAGGAGGACAGTGGAATTTCTGGAGCCCAAGGGATGATAATTCAGATGTTAAGGTTACGGATGACAGTCTTAATTGTGTTGCCACATAGTGGACTACTTTTCTTAGTCATTTACAGGCCCAGATGGAATCTGCTGACTTTTTGTTCTGTCTGCACTGATTTTGACATGTAATGACAGCATCATAGTCATATTATCCTAAATGTTTTTAATCAAACACATGCAAGGTTAGATAATATATAATGACAGGTGTCAGGTTCCATCGAGTGACTGAAAATTTGTCATATATTTACATTTATATTTTACATTAATTTATACTGCATTATATCCGGCTCTAATGCGGACACGTATAGCGTTGGATTGGATTTACCCACTGATGTCACATCCTGCTCTTTAATTCCTGTCTCTTCAACTAGATCAGCAAATGCAGATAAGAGAGGTCTTGTACTAAAGTATTTTAAACAAACAAAAATAAAGACATTGTGATAATGTGGATCATGGTTCAGAGTAGAATGAGTAGGCAATAAAGTCAAAACAAAACACACACACGATGAACTTACAGCAGTGTAAAGCAAGCAAGGCAAAACAAATATAAAAAAAGCAGTAACGTTAGCTAAAACACAACATAACGAATCAATAGAACCTGCAAATTAAAATACGCACCCTGATAGAGATTAAATGGACATGTCACGAAAAGAAACACAAAATAATAAACATAAAAAATGTAAATAAGAGGATGCGAAGAATTACAGATGACAGCTGACTGGGCCACTAGCCGTTAGCATGCTAACAATTCTATTTAATCCCTCGAAACATAGGACTCTCTAAGACCAAACATACAGCTCCACATGGGATCCCTTACCTGTTATCTTCCAGTCGAGATGCCCAGATACAAACAAAACTTGATAAGAGTGCGGCTGAAGCTGAGATTCTCAAAAAAGTGCAGGACACAGCGGCTGACACTTATCCGCCATCTTGGCCGAGCGCGTCCTGCTTGGCTACGTGTACATGTGACGTCAGGAATAGTTCCCGTTGGCCCCGCCCCATTCACGATAAAAAAAAAAACATAAAATATTGCATGGCCACCACAATCTGATCAATGTGGGCTGTGATATTTGTTAAAAACAGACAGTAATAAAATTATGCTATTAAAAGTTTACAGTACCGTTATTACGAAGACATGATGGACAGACTGGCCTATAGCTAAATACCGCCCCCTCTTTGTGTCGGAGTGTAATTGAGGATTTAAAGAGATTTAAAAAAAAAGTATTTTCGTTTATTCACCCTCATGTTGTTACAAACATGTATGAGTTTCTTTCTTTTTGATTACAAAAGAAGATATTTAGAAGAATACACCCACAAGACACAAGACAAGACAAGACACCCACTGACTTCAATACTATTGGAAATCAGTTGGTATCGTCAACTGTCTGGTTACCAACATTCTTCTAAATATCTTCTTTTGTGCTCAACGGAAGAAAGAAACTCAGGTCTGGAACAACTTGAGGGTAAGTAAGTGATGACAAAACTTTCATTTTTGGGTGAACTAACCCTAATATTGCACATAAATAAAGTGGGCAGGCTTCAAAATTTATTTAGATGCACAACACAATTAAGAAATATTTCTCTAAAATAAGTTCTATACTGTCAAAACACCAGGTTTTATGTCTGACATAGTCACAAACTTTTATCTATCTTTTTCGATTACTTTATCAAAGATGGATTTTAGAGGATAAAGAGGATTTCAAACTTATTTTTTAACAATCTTTATCAAAAATATATTATTACTTGTTATATTTTAATCAAACTGAGTAAATGACTCGAAATTTTTTAAATTTCCCTCTATGAAATCTTCCAAATGAAGTTTCATTTATGAAATGCAAGTAAAATACCAGTTCTTCATCATTTGTTTAATTCAGTTTCTAAACCTGAAATTGGTATTTAACAGGCATGATCAGATACAAGTAGCTGATTTTCTTAATTGGTGTTTCGCTTTTAACATAACACTCCCAATTTTTTTTTACCAAATAAATAATAATACAAAACAAGTCAGAAAAGTTTTTACACAATCTGGAATATTTGGAAAAACCTTGCAGGGACTGCAACAGCTTTAACATAACTAGTATTAAATGTAGCCTATACATTACACAAACTAAAATAAGGGAAGGGGGGGGGGGGGGATTTAAGCATGCAGCAGAAAACATGAGATTTGCATTAAATACCAGGAGAAAGTAAGCATGTACAGAAAATATACAAAATATACTTAGTAGAGGTCCTGGGTAAGATTTGCACTTCATTTAGCGGAAAATATCTCAACTGTTATAGACTAATATGACCCCATTGAACAACATGTGATGTGTGCCAAAATCTCTAACCGGGACGAAAGTCCTGAAAATGACCACAATAGGTGACACTTATATCACAATAGAAGTGAAAGGAACATTTATTTTTATTTTTATAGAAATTCTCATACATGTCTACCAGTTTAATCTTCATATTAAGAGAAATACCTTTTGTATTACACTTTATCTTAAAAATTAAATATGCAAATTAGGCAATATCTCATCATTGAATACGCGTACATACAACCTCTTGAAGCTACAGATTTTCTGAGGTGATCACAATGTTCACAATGACCATGTAGTGTAAGTGTTATACCTTTCTCACCAATGCCATGAAGTCGATAATGATTGCGTGTGTTTGCGGGTATGAAATGCCAAAGCTGACTTAATTAAAAATAAATACATAAATAAATATACGAAGAGATATGAAATATTGCCTATTTTTAGACAAAGTGTAATACAAAAAGTATTTCTCTTAATATGAAGATTAATCTGTTTTTGAAATTTATGAGGATATCTATAAAGGGAAGAAAAAGTCCCATTCACCTGTGGTGCCATTATAGTGTCACCTATTGTGGTCATTTTCAGGACTTTCGTCCCGGTTAGAGAATTTTGCACACATACGTTGTTCAATGGAGTCATATTAGTCTATAACAGTTGAGATATTCTCCACTAAATAAAGTGCACACAAATCTTACCCAGGACCTCTACTAACAAGAAAAAATGCACACATCTGAAAGTAAACACAAGACAAGGTCCATTTAGAATCATTTTTTTTTATTATTTTTGCATTTATCTAGATGGATATTTTAACAAAATGTATAAAACCAACAGAGGGTAAAGCAAACTAAGATGTCCGAAAACACAGAAATAAACAAACACATCATTCTAAAACTATAATAAATAGTGAAACATCAAAGCAGGATTCTATGACGGGTTTTGCATTTTTGTTTGCATAAAGAAACACTCCCGATTCAGGAAGCGTCTGAATTACACACATACACATACCTACCTACGTCTAATGATATCCCCTGTTTTGGTCCAGTAATCATGAAAGGATCTCTCATATCAGGCGTAACGTTTGTACAGAGATCCTGTGTTTACAGTAGTGTACCTTGAGCTGCAACCGCTGATTTTGGTCACTATATTGGGCCTGAATCACTATGTGAACGCAAACAAGAGTATATATTGTTCTGTATCTATGTGTTGGTGTGCATGTATGTATACAGACATTTGTGTATAAGCATTTAGTCTATATCCAGGTCGCTGTCTGAATCGGTAGGGTGAGTGACAGCGGCATTTCGAATAGACGAGTGTGTGTTTGGCTGGTTGTATTTCTCTGGAAGAAGGCCGAATTCCTGCAGCAGAGCTTCGACGTCTGTGGCGTAGAAATCATCTCCAAGCTGATCGGACACACGCACCAGATTCCCCACCAGCTCTCCTCCGCGGTACAGCAGCAGCGCCGGAAGAGCCGAACTGCGGAAGAGAGCGCTAGTGCCGACCGCAGAGCCGCGCACACGGCAGAACTTCACCTGCGGGTCACACACAGGAACAGAGAAATGAGCAGAAACCTTCCTCATGCATACCACTGATGTTCCATAAGCACTGAAACATTCATAACATGTGATAATGAGATAATGAGATTCGAGAGATATGGCAGAGGGGAATGTTTTTAATTTAGTTCTGGTCTGTTCCTCATACAAAGCCATCAAATTACTGAGGTGTTATTTTAGTATCACTGAGACACTATTAGGTTGTTACTTTTATTCATTTACTTATATTTCATAAATTAATTTAGTTTTATTAATATTTTTAGTTTTTCCACTTTAATTTTACTTAAAAGGTTTAGACATTTTGTTGTGTTTTATTAGTTTTCAGTTAAAAAAAATAAATAAATATTAAAAATTAAAAAAATTAAAAATGGAGAATTAAATTTCGCTGCCGATATTCGGCAGATATCCTCAGCAAAGAACCAGACAAGTCCTCACTCACAGACCTATGACCAGCTTTGCCTATGTGTGATGAATCTGATCTTCAAGCAATTCATTTAATTAATTCAATAAAATTCAATTTCAGGTTTAATACGTGCACTTTAATTATTTACATGCATGTGTAAATTGTACACATGCATGTACAATTTAACCGAATATCTATACATGCTTTTACAATATCTATACATCTATTTACAAAAAAATGTAAATAGATTTTCCTCATTTAAATGGTTGCTGAAATTATATATAAATATATAAATATATAAATATATATATATATATATATATATATATATATATATATATATATATAATTTCAGCAACCATTTAAATAAGGAAAATCTATTTACATTTTTTTTTTACCTTTAATTAACTACAATAACCCTGCTGACAAGTCATTTTATCTGAAAAAAAAAAAAGCATGTATAGATATTCGGTTAAAAATCTCCTTTTGCAATTCATAGAACAAAAAGTCATTTGAGTATGGAAAAACATGAGTGTGAATAAATGATAATCACTTCAATACTAAAGAGTACTACTACAAATAATAATGATAATAGTACTCATCAATATTACTGTTAATAATAATAATAAAATATTATTCTTGTTAACTATTCAATTGCTAAACTGACCAGCATTAAACATATATGATAAACATTATAAAACATCAAGACAAATGAAAGCCCAAAGATGACACAATCCCTTCATCTGTTACCATTGGGTACTGCAGTGCCAGGCAGGTCAGGCTGCCGTCCATGGCCTGGCAGGCGGGCACCTCTGGCTCATAGATGTGCACCAGCACCAGAGTGTTCTTGCCCTCCTCGTCCACAGCGCGCAGGAACTCCTCTCCCGACGAGATGTCAACGACCTTTTCAAAGCGCCGCCCTCCACACAGCTGTCGCCGCAACGCCTCCATGCGCTGCATACGATACTGCTGGAGGAAGGCCTCATCATCATCATCCTCCTCCTCCTCTTCATCCACACGGAGGTTCACCTGAAGATAGAAGAAAATTAAAAATGGAGAATTTAATTTCGCTGCTGATATTCGGCAGATATCCTCAGCAAAGAACCAGACAAGTCCTCACTCACAGACCTATGACCAGCTTTGCCTACGTGTGATGAATCTGATCTTCAAGCAATTCATTGAATTAATTAAATAAAATTCGATTTCAGGTTTAATACGTGCACTTTAATTATTTACATGCATGTAAAAAAAATGCTGTGAGTTTGGGTTGCTTAAAACGTTCATCTGGGAACGCAACGTGCACCATTTCTTCAGATTTGTAATGTAAATCATTTATAAACCTATGCCAACATGGGTGAATATATCACTATATTTCTAAATATGCAAACTATTCATCAAGATTTCAAAATAAAAGTTTTAACCCTCGGAGTTTGCATGTTTTGATGTCCACTAGAGCCCGACCGATAAAGGATTTTGAAAGCCGATACCGATACAAATATTTGTTGATTTTAAAATCCGATATTCCGATATATCGGCCGATATTTAATTTTTTTTTATTTCAGAAACGATGATACGCGTCATTGTGTAGAGTGCCCTCTGGTGGACAAACTCTACAACTCCAACACTCATGACATGGTTCAAGCGAGTTTCGTCCATTTTTTTTTTTTTTGAAATATTCATTTATCGGCCATTATAACTGCCGATACCGATAGTTTGGAAAATGCCTAATATCGGCCGATAAAATCGGCCTGCCGATATATCGGTCTGGCTCTAATGTCCACATATTATTGTTCAAGGAATTACAGCGTCTGTAGCAATTCTATCATAAAGAAGTGGCCAAACTTTAAAGATTAAGTGGACATGTAAATTAAATGTGGTTTGGCCAATATGAAACAAGGATTTGATCAGCTGTAAAGTGTAACAACACCAGGCTGTTGGCGCCCTCTGCAGGCATTTGTTATAATAAGTAATGTACATGAGATCATTGTTTATATTATGTATAATATGCATTTTAAAAGTGTTGTTCAATAAAACCATCATTACTTGCTTTTGATACTTTATTTGTAAGAAAAATTATTTCCTCATTATTATATGAATTTTAAGTTGTTTTAAAGGCTTAGGTCTATTTTTAATTCCACAAAAAAAAATATCCGATGATACTGGATTAATCATCAAAATAAACCGCTTGATTACTCGATTACCAAAATAATGGTTAGTGACAGCCCAAGTATAGAGTGATTCTTACTTTGCCTGCGATTTTATCCTGCAGGTCCTTCTCTTTCTTTTTGTCGGCTTCTTCCTCCAGATGTGACTTGCATGTCATGCTGAGTTTCTTGATGAGCCGCTCCATCTCTTTCTGTTGCTCCACGCGCTGCTCGTTCTCCATCTGCTTGTATTTACGCCAGTCATTGATCACACCCTTCGGCCCTGTGGGAGACACACACACACACACTGAGTCAGATGTCTCAACGGTCTTTACGGATGTGTTGTTGATGAACATGGAGGCAGTATCATTTGCTTTCAAGTGAATAAAAATTAGGCTGTTGGGAATAAAAGTGCAAATTTGTTTGCGACACAAGCGTACCGGTGTTGACCGAACTGCCATCTGCACTGTAGTCGAGTTCCACATCCAGCACCTCTTGGTCACGGATGGTTTTGGACGCGTTCTCCTCTTCCTCGTGGTCGCTCTCTTCATCTTCACTGCTGCTGTAGTAATACTGCAGCTTTTCTCCAAGAATCTTATCATCCAGTGTCGTCATGACTACACACTGAGACACAGTGTGAGATACACACACAGTTAGAGATATAACACTAAAAAAGATATAACACTTTTTTTTCAAAGAGCACAGACAAATTCCCATGACACAACTTAATTCTACTCTAAATAATTAAAGGTAACATTTTACAAGATTTAAATGGTTAACATTAGTTATGTCAGTCCTTTTTTTGGCAAGTCATGTGACTGGCAACGCCTCCGGGCCATCAGCTAAAGAGCTGTTCTTACCACAGATATATAATGTTGTTAACTTGTTAACATAACGGTTGCAAATTCATTTTAATTTTTACTTTACAAAAAAGCTTTTAAAATATGCATCAGCATGTATGCGTGTCTCAACTTTAAAACTTTGGACCCTACATAACCTAACATTTATTGTGAAACTTTTCTTTATGAAAATTTAAACATAAAATGAAACAATTTGTATAGCGTCACTGATGAAAGATAAGTATCTTTCCCATGTTCTTATTCTCTATCTTTTTTATTTATTTATTTTAGTTTTCATCTCATTGTTCTTTTCTCATGTGTATTCTGATGACATTGAACAAATTGTTAATACATCTTGTATATTGTATAAAATGTAATCTCTGTATGTTTTGCAAAAATAAATAAATAAATACATAAAGTAGAATTTAAAGCAGTAAGCCCCAGCACACCCCAGCCGGGTTCGTCACTTATTTGGTTCCCCTGGAAACATTTCTGTTGTGGTCTGTGTTGTTTACAGCGTGTTTCTGTATTTGTGTTGTGAGCTTTTGCAGCACGTTTCTGTATTTGGGTGGTGTTGTGAGTATTTGGAGCTTACGTGTGTTGTGAAACTGATGAAGATGTTTTCTTAATTTGCTTGCGGGTGTTTTTTCTATTTTGCATGCGTTTTTTTTTCAGTAGCAGCACGTTAGTTATGCATATTAGGTATCATGAACAATAAACAACAGCAATATATCATTTATTAATCTAGGTTAATGTTATTTTATAAATAATACACGTGTTGTAAACATATGTATAAATTAACTTTACTGTACTTGAAATGTTAAGTGCATTGATTAGTATATCAATAAATTAACATTAATGTAATACATTCTGTAAAAGTATTTCTTAATAGTACAACAATTGCATACCAATATTTATTTTATATATTAAATGTATAATATAATGCAATAAATAAAACATCAGTCTAATATAATATCCAGGTATATTAGTTTAAAAAATATTTTCTAAAAGTACCTATGTGACGCATTCATGTCATATTTGTTTACAAAATCTGGGTACTCCCCTCTCATGCTTCTGGATTACTTTACCTTTTCTAGGTCATTTAAACAATAAAAAAATACACAAACCATACACTAACACTATCCTTTTGCTGCCCCATCCAGTGTTGGATATTCTTCCTTTAAAAAAAAATCTAGTTCAAAATAACCCCATGAGGGAAAGAGACAGGAGCTGGCGAGAAATCCAATTAAGTTAGCCCTCATCCCCTCTGGAGCTCATATCTAGGACTTATGGTTTTAAAAAAAATTTTTAACATGTAATAACTTTAATGTGAATGCATACTATTATAGATTATATTTCGTAAGAAATATCTAACGTTATACATCTGACAGCTAATCTGTCAAACACATGATCTGCTAACGTTACCTTGCTAAGTTATATACATCAGATTATGTTTAAGAAACATCAAACTATCTAAAAGAATATTCAGTACCATTCACTCACAGAGCTTCTGTAATCTCAAAAACTAGATTATAAAAATGAGATTTTTGATGAATGTTTGTTAGCATGATATGTTAACATGCTAGTACACTAGCTAGTCGGTTAACGTAACACAACACGGTACTACTAACAAAATAAAGTATAAGTATTATAAATAAGAGGTGTTTTATGATAACTAAAGCATTCAAAATCTGGGAACCCGATTGAATCTTACCAAAATCCGGCTTCTTTTTCGTAGCTAATCGCTGAAAGCAGCCACTTCAGATTCTACACTGGCTCTGCAGCGCAAGTACGCGTACTGACCAATCACAGTGCAGAAGAGATGACTGACATGAGTATACGCCAATGAGAGATTCAAGCGATTGACAGAAGGCGTTTCAAATATGTTCTTGTTTTTCAACCTTCTATGTTTTGTTTTCATTTCAACCTTGTAGACCCCCAACCATCTGTCATGACATTTGGTTTATATTGCCAGAAAATTTTAAGTACATGCAAATACAGAATAGAATTACACCACCAAAGTAATAGCAAAAAATAAACAAACAAAAGAGAAACAAAGAGAGGAAAAAACTCTCATAGTATAAGTAAGTATAAACAATTACAATTATATACAACTAATAATATGTAAAATAGAGGAAAACAAATAGTGCCCCCATTAAGAACAATGTAGATTTACAGTAACATATTAAGATATAAGTTTAGCATGTGCATGATGATAGTACATAAGCCAATGAGTTTATTGAGAAACGTTTGATAATTTGGTTGTTATAGCACAACATGCCAAATATTAAAAGTGGGTTGTATGGACCCTACTTTAGGTTAAAAAAAGCCCTCCTTTTTGACAATTTATTTGAATAACCACGGACAAAGCAGAATCCCAGTAAAAAGATTTATCTGCAAGGTAAAAATATTCTTTCACTTATATGCAGTCATGTAGACATGGAGAAATGAGAAATGACCCAGTTCTCTTTACATTCACATGTCTGGTCCTCAGGCTTCACCACCCTGGCCGCCCAAGGGTTCTGCACCGCAAACAGTTAGCAAAACAGCCATCATTAACGGCCTTCAAACCACTTTGTTCACAGAGACTTTAGCTGCTTTAGTGGGCTAAACTAAATGTAATAAGCATCAGATGGATATAGACCATTTCACAAGACGTAAACAACACTGGTCCAGAAGCACTTCCTGTTTCAGTTTTTTAACACTACATAAAAGCTGGGATAAAATACAACCAACAGAACATTTAAAACTGAATCAAAAAGTTAAACAAACATCTTTAAGATGTTTTCTTTACATGTGAAATAAAGAAAACAGTTACAAACTGAAACAGAAAGTGCTTCTGGGCCATGTTGTTTACATCTTGTGAAATGGTCTATAGATAAAATTGACATTACTGCAGAAGCTGCATCAATCCGTCTGTCGATCTCCCGTTCCATCCTTCCATCACTCATGAACAAAACCCCAAGATACTTAAACTCCTTGAGGCAGGATCTCTCCACCAACCTGAAGTGGGCAAGCCATCCTTTTCCGACTGAGGATCATGGCCTCGGATTTGAAGGTGCTGATTCTCATCTCAGCTGCTTCACGTTCACACTCGGCTGAAAAACCGTCCCAGTGCATTCCGAAGGTCCTGGTCTGAAGGGGCCAACACGACATTATCCACAAAGAGCAGAGAGGAAATCATGTGGTCCCCAAACCTGACACCCTCCGGCCCCTGGCTGCGCCTAGAAATTCTGTCCATAAAAGTTATGAACAGAACCGTCCAACATGCACTGGGAAGAAATTACATTCTCAGACCTAATTTTTCTCTCATGAGTGAGAGAAAGTCTTTTGTCAGAAGATACTGTTATAGTGTAGCAAATATGCTCATTACCACTGCAATGCAATTTGGCCAAGGATGCTGAATGTATTAGTTTATTTACTGTAATTGACAGTATACTTTATTGTATTGCAATTCCAAGTTCATGTTCAATTCTTTGGTATTTAAACTTTTTTCAAATGCATATCTATCTGGCCTTTCTGATTGTGAGATCTTTCGGCTCGATTTTCTCACAAATGTGTCCAGGCAGATTTTCTCATAAATGCAGATGAGTAATTTCTCTTCTAAAACAGCAGATGGCGCTAAAATACGCTGATTTGAAACGCCCTTGCCTTTGCCTACAGCTGAGCAAAAAGTTTGTCTTTATTTATAATAAACATCTTGAGGTTTTCATTTGTTAAATGTTTATTACAAGATACATTAACAACATTTTAATTCAATTTAACATTGTTGAGGACAAAATGTCACATGAACAAAAGGTAATTAGATCTGTGATTTTTCACAGATATGAGGCAACATATGAGAACAAAAGAAATAGACTCGGTCAGTGTAGACATAATCACTAATTAAGTAATTTCCTGCGCGTCCAATGAAGAAAAAAAATGCAAAAAGCAACATATGATGGCAGAGCTTTCAGCTTAGACTCCCAGAGAAAGTGAACTGCACATGAATGTTACATAATTTTACAATTATGAATTGAAAATAGGCCAATACAATTGTGAAATTAGTTTATTAGTTTGCCTGATTATTTTTGTTGGTCATTTAAAACAGCTGTCAATTATGAAATGTTTAGCTACAGCACTTGCATCTTAGCTCACACTTTATGACCATTGACAAATTATCTTGATGCTGTGGAATATCCTTGCAGTACTAAAGTCAATAATTTCACAACCTTTATTATACACACCTCTAAAAAATAAAGAGGTCCAGACCTCGGTGACCTCATAGCTGGCTATACAACATGCTTGTAGTACGTTCCTACAAAACTTAGATTTTGAAATGTCCCCCCATGTATAGCCTAATGGCTCCTACATGGTTGTGATCATACTCTCCAAGAGCAGAATATTCTGGAGAGAGCACCATCCTGAAATATGGGTGATGCTCAAACCACTCTCGGACCAGAATGGTGAAATTGGAAATAGTCCCAAACAACTACACAATTTCACTCCATTTGCTCCTAATAAGGTTTTATTAACAAAGTTCGAGAGAAGCACGTTCAGATTAACACGGGTGGAGAGCACTGATAAGAGGTGTATAATATAAGCATTAAACTTTACTACCTCTAAGTGTGAACTTGGGATGTCAGAAGCCTTTTTTGTGTTGCTCCAAAACAGGGTTGTGTGCAACAGTGGATTGCAGCTTATTGTCTATAGGCACATTGACTGTGGCACGATGTGTACACTGGCCTGAGCTCTGTCCAGTTTTTCTCAAGGAAGGCCATAATTTATGGTCAATTAGGGTGGCTCTGATTTAATCTGAAACCCGTCACCTATCTCTTCTCTTACACATTTCTTTCCCCTTTCCCTCTGTCCATGTCTTCTTATATTTTCTTCTCTTGCTCTTTCCACTAATATACATTACCATCTTACCATCTCTTCTCCCTCTTTCTACATCCTCAATCTCCTCTTACTATACCATAATTCCTTTACCTTAATCTCTTTCAATGTCTTCCACTGTTCCTCTCCCTCTCAATATTACCCTTCCTACCTCTCCAAAGTCTTTGAGTCTTAATTTTCTTCCTTTTCCCATTCCTCTTTATATAGTTTTTGTAATTGAGATAGCTGTGTAAACAATTAGGAATTAGGAAATTTGCATTTCCTGTGTGATGTGTGTATTACGGTAAAACTGGCAGATATTTATGTGGAGATAATTGAGAAAATTGAGAATTAAAAAAATAACAAAAGAAAATTCTGTTTTTTCCTGAGATATTAAACTTTTGGTTGGCTGTTTGAACTAATGTGAAAACATCTGAAAATGTGATTTGTAATTTGCATGAAATAAAGGAACATTTTTACAACCTGTTTGAGACAATTACAAAGCGTTCAGATCACTGATCACAATGGATTTTTTTCTCTTGCAAAACAAGTAACTGTAAAAAAGGAAACCACCACAATACTTCTTTAAACATGTTTGTCGCAATGCAATATTGCATGGAAGGACAAAAGGTTGAATTGAAGTCACAATAAAAAAAATGACATTTTTTATTTACTTTTTGGTCACAAATCCCTAAACCTGTAAACTAAATGATATATGATTTTCTTTCTCCTGCAGAACACAAGACTTTTTACTTTCTTCTATTTCCATGTATACTGAGGAAAAAAGTCAAACTTTCATTCATTGTTAAGTGGCAAGTAAATTGTGTAATCTTTTCTGCTTCTCCACTTTCCTTCTACCATAAAGACCCTCCCCCTCTGATAAAATGGCACAGAAACAGGCATGATGTTTAACTCTCCTCCTGATCAAAGATGGATCTGCAAATCTCAATTTTTCTTCTCTTCGTTATTTTCACTGCAGGTAAGACCAGTAGTGTTTGTGACCTATATATAATTTTTTTTTCTTTGGATCTCTCTCACTGTCTCTCCGTTTTATTAGGACACTCTCTCAGCTGTTATGAGTGCACGGGTCTGACAGGTTCTTGTGCGGATCAGAAGTTAAAAACATGTCCCGGTGGATCTTCCAAGTGCTTGAGTTTAACAGCGGTATCACAAGGTATGAAGACCAGCACGACGAGTGGTGTAAATGTAACTTCTTATATAACTCTGACTTGTTTTCTTGGCAGAATTTATTAAATCAATCACAAAATATTCTATTTATTTCTGCTGTTTAATTTGTTTTATATCTGATTGTTTTGCTAACAATGGCAATTGTATTAAAAAACCTTTTTTACATATTTTTAATTATTCCATCAAAACGGTACTTGTCTTTTCTGTATCGTTCATATTTTAGGTCAAATTAGTGTAAAAGTGAAGACTAAAGATTGTGCTGTTGACTGTCATAGTGGGTCCATGAACTTCGGCATTTCAAAGGTCTCTTCTTCCTGCTGTAACACAGACCAGTGTAACGTCCAAGATGCTCCAGGTATTGTGCTTTAATGATCTCGTGCAAATGATCTTCTTTAAATTCAACATTCATTTTACTTGCAAAGTACATTCAATCAGGAAATAAAAAGCAGGGTGTGGCTTGTATGTTGTGAACTGATTAAAGGGAGTAGGGAGTGTTGTTTCATTAGATTATATTTTATACAGAAAATAGAATTAATCAAATAAATGTTTTTTTTTTTTCTGTAGATCCTCCTAACACCCCCAATGGAAAGAAATGTTTCTACTGTGATGATAAGAGCTGCTCAAACACAGTGAACTGTTCAGGGACTGAAGATCGCTGCATTACAGCAACAGGTGAGAATCTGGAAAAGGACAAAGATTGTTGTTGTTTTTGTTTCTCCACCATCAATTTAAATATTTGATACAAATCACAAATAGCACCTACCAGCTTAGACTAACCTTTGTTTTCTTTCTCTTCATCAGGGGCTAATGGAGACCAAGTATTGGTTGTAAAAGGCTGTGCGTCTAAATCTATTTGTGACGCCACTTCATTTATTCCTAATGTCGAGGGCATCTCGTGTTGTGAGGGGAACCTGTGTAACGGGTCTCAGAGTGTCACTCAGAGCGTCCTGTTCCTCTCCTTTTCTCTGCTCTCATACTTCCTGATGCACTGAATACAGCAGATCTTCACATTCTACAATCAAGACACTCTTTACTGAATATATAGCTTGTGTTTTCTCTGTACTAGATTGTGTTCAGATGTAATAATAAACTGAATTTATACAGGAAAATGTATGTATTCATCACCTTATTTCAGTATTTCGGGTCATTTTTTAAATTTTTCATGATGTAAAAAGTCCAGAAAAAAACAAGCATTATTTTATTAAATTGTTCAAAAAGGAATATTTTCACTAACAAAATTTCCACTAAATGCAAAAAAAAAAAAAAAAAAAAAATGCTGATTACTTTTGCTCAATACTTTTAACCTGTTTATCACCAGTGCTACCGGGGGCAAACACCTTGTTATGGTGTTCGTACATTCTTTTTAAATACTTCCAAATAAGGTATAATCATATTCATGGTATCATTTGAAAGCTTAGAATCTAAAATAATCAAAGAATACCATCACTTTCGTTTTTATGATACATATCAAATTAAAATATTAGCTTAAACTCCTCTGCTTTAACCGAGGAGTTTAAGTGTAAGAGCAAGGTCAGACTGGAAATGACCTTAATAGAGTCACATGACAAATGTGTAAGGGAGGCAGCCCCTGTGTTAAAAACTGGTAGAAAGTGGCCAGCAAAGACATCTGTAGAAGAGGCAAATGCTGCCCTTCAAATTGGGGATATCGTGGGACAGGTACAGCAGGGATCAGTTTAGCTCCTTCTAAATGGCACAAGGCAGGCCCAGCCCAGGAGGAGAGGATGAGGTGTATAAAGGCCATTTCCCAGGCCAAGCAGGGAGAGTGGATGAGATGGGAGAGTGTGGAACAACGCAAGATGGGCTGGCAAGACCTTTGGTCAATGGAAGAGAGCAGGATCAGTTTCCTTATTAGGTCAACATATAATGTCCTCCCATCACCGCAGAACCTAAACCTCTGGGTAGGAGAGGATCCCTCTTGTCCTTTGTGTTTATCACCTGCCACTTTAAGGCACATTCTGACAGGATGTAAAGTGGCTCTTAGCCAAGGTCGGTTTACTTGGCGCCATGACAAAGTACTGCGATGTTTGGTTTTAGCATTGGAAGGCAAGTGTAGTATGACCAATAAGTTGCCGCCTGCAAAACATTACGCGCAGAAGACAATATTCCTCCGCCTAGGCGAGCAACCACCAAGAAAATGTGTTAACACCAATTCTCGCCCAGGACAGCTGAAAGCTGCTAGGGACTGGAAGATGCTGGCTGATCTTGATCAACGGCTTATTTTTCCACCTGAGATTGCCACCACTTCCTTTACGACCAGATATTGTTTTGTGGTCTGGATCAGCACGCATTGTTCAGCTAATAGAGCTAACAGTGCCAAGGGAGGATGCGGTAGATGAGGCATTTGAGAGGAAGAAACTGCGATATGCTCATCTGGCCACTGAAGAAGAACAGCGAGGATGGAGAGTCCAAGTTTATCCAGTGGAAGAGGGTTGTCGAGGTTTTGTGGCACACTCTACAACCCGGTTCCTCAGAGACGTCGAATTCAGTGGCCAAGAGTTGCGTCGCACAGTAAAGAACTTATCTGAAGCAGCAGAAAGGAGCAGCAACCGGCTGTGATTGAGACAGAAAGATTCTAGCTGCTGTGTACAGGCCGCCTTTCTACGGTTTCGTCGAATTATTGAAGAGTCTGTTTGTGTAGGTTGCATTGTATTTACAGTCATTACGTTCCTGTGTATATTGTTTGAATGACGGGTGGTTAGCCAGATATTGTGTTTTGCGGTAGACGGTATGCCATACGGAACCGTTGCCTCTGAAACTGCTCGACAGCCTGAGGGTGTATTCACACCAGGAAAGTCCGATAGTTCACTTGCTTTGGTCCGAACCAAATAAATTATTTATTTAATTTTTTTTGGTACGGTTCGCTTTCACACTGCTCTTTTTGCTAGTGAACCAAAATTTGTAAGCAAAAACCACAGGTCGTCTTAGGTCGTCCATTAATTGGACAAGGATTCTCAAGTAGGGAAATCAGGAAGTGCAAAAAAGGCTCAGCAAGGAGATCTTTCCTACTGCAATATTTGTTCTTTTACTAATTTTGTGTTGTTCTGTACAAACGCAACATGAAGAAACTAATGAGTATCATATGATGTCATCTATACGATGTTGTAGCTAATTCGGATTTTGAGAATATGACGAGTGTAACGTTTGAGTGGCTCTATTAAACGCGGGGAAATATGACAACTCTCGTCTCTCGTGCATCTTTTCATTCGACCATCTACTGTTTTTATCTCTGGGCAACATCTTAACTTTGCGTTACAAGTGGTACTGCACAGAAGACAATAATGATATTCTTATACTGCTAACAAGTGCTGTCAACGTTAAAGCTTGCGATTAAGTTTGTTCAGTTTAACGTAAATTAACGCAGCATCATCATTGTATTGTAACTAACCTTACATTATGAACTGCAAATGCTTTTTTTGCATGTATGTGCATTTAGACTTCTATTCCAATGATGCACACACGACACACTGAAAGACGCGCAACAGTATCATGTAGACAGTGCGCCGGAATATTCTCTTTCGACGCAGTGCTTTCATGTTTACACCGTTCGCAAATCCCCTCATAAATAACAAAGTATAGACGTGATATAAATAAGAGATTCCCTGTGCAGTGCGGACAACTTCAGCGTTTATGATGATGAGTGTTTTAGTGAGAGTGCAGAACGCGGTAAGTCAGTCATGGCTTAAAGGGAGCGATATTGGCTATATAAATAATCATTTTGTTTTACTACGGCAGCTGGTTTAGTCCAAAAATGCGCAGTTATTTGGCAGTTGGGTCTGTTCGAGGTCGGATCACGTTCTCACCACAAACGAACCGCTCCAGAGTTCTCGGTACGCTTGTTTTGGTTCGCTTTTGGTGCACACCCGAGTACGACTGCTGCTTTCACACCTGCCCAAACGAACCGCACCAAGAGGGAAAACGATCTCTAGTGCGATTCAACCAAACTAAATGAGGCAGGTGTGAAAGCACCCTTAGTCAAACGGGTTGGCGCGTATGGTTGGGTTACGGAGAGATTGTGAGATTGTCGGTAGGTCGCAGCAGCAGGAGGGATGTGGAGGTCAGTAAGCTGCGCTGAGTTGAGTGGGGGATGGAGGGGGGTGACTCTGGGACGCCAGAGTCACTGTCGAGCTCTTTTGACCCCGTTTACACCTGGTATTAAAATGCGATCTGTATCCAGATAAGTTATCCGGATAATAAAAAACGCATGTTAATGCAAGGTGTAAACGCGTTGTGATCGGATCGTGATCGGATCTGCCTGACCACATCTGGAGGTAGTCTGGCTCGCATTGTGTCCGGATCTTTACTAGGTGTAAACGCAATCTGGTTGTTGAAACCACATATGTATATTTTACTCCTCCCAAAAATGCTAAAAAATAAACGAGTGAGAGCGTGTTATATAGGCTATATGTCATGTTATAGTCTAGTCACGACACGCATCACCGCAGATGAGCAGCTGAGCGTCTTCAACGTGCAAACATCGCAAATAAAAGTGAAAGTAAGTCACAGACGCAGTTAACACATCTTCAAGTAAAGAAACGAAATTATCTTACCAGGCCTGTTGCCACTCTCTCTTATTGATGTCTCTGATTTGGAAATTAGCTGATGATCAATAAAATGCCGCTCAGATCTGTTGCTTTTGGTGGCGTGCAATCCATTAAATCTGCATATAACGCAGGAGGTGAAGATCGGATTTATATCCGTTTTGCAAAAACACATTTATGTGGCCAGGTGTAAATGGAATCAGTACTTATTATCCGGATAACTTATCTGGATACAGATCGCATTTTAATACCAGGTGTAAACGGGGTCTTTGAGGTGTCGTGGGCTAGTTGACGAAACACTGAGGACGGAAGGTGCCCACTTGAAGACCCTAGAGATGTCCCCTACTCGGCTCAATCCAGAGGGCTGTCGTGGTGGTCCACTAGGGAGACCACACTGTAGTTGCAGCCATCGTGTGTGCTGACGCGGCAAGTACACTGCAGCCGTTAACGCCGGACAGGGGAGTCACACCACCATTTGGAAAGAAGCGTAAATGGATGGAGAAGCATAGTTTATTGTAAAGCTACGTCTTAGTTTTGCTTATCTTGGCCAAAGCCAAGTACAAATCAGCATGAAGTTTTAACATCTACTCTCGTGTAATGGAAATCATGTTTTAAGTGTGTAACTAGCAAGCAGAGCAGTGTTCATACTGCATTAGAACAACACCAGGGTGAGTAAATGATTTTCATGTTGTGATCTACCCCTTTAAGAAATGAGATATTTTTATTGCGGTTTTATCAGAATTATTTACAGCATGACATGCTTTATTAAATATGACTGCAGGAAAAAGGTGATAGAGTATTTTTATTTCATAAAATGTCACATCCGCATTATACAGAAAAACAAATAATAATAATCAGAACATCAATGGTAGTATAGTACAAAGAAATGCACGCTACATATTCAGTACTGTGTCTGATTGTAAAATGTGAAGATCTGCTGTATTCAGTGCATCAGGAAGTATGAGAGCAGAGAACCGCAGAGGATCAGGACACTGTGGGTGACACTCTGAGACCCGTTACACAGGTTCCCCTCACAACACGAGATGCCCTGAACATTACTAACTGATGTTGTGGCGTCACAAATAGATTTAGAGACACAGCCTTTTACAACCAATGTCTGGCCTCCAAAGGTCCCTGATGAAAAGAAAGAAAACAAAGGTTGATTCAGTCTAAGCTGGACATTGATCTACTGTATGTGATCTTTATCAAATGATTAAACCTAAGACAGTTTAAAAGATAATGACTTTAATCTTGATCCGTTTCCAGATTCGCACCTGTTGCTTTAATGCAGCGATCTTCAGTCCCTGAACAGCTCACTGTGTTTGAGCAGCTCTTATCATCACAAGAGAAACATTGCTTTCCATTGGGGATGTTAGGGGGATCTACAAGAGGAAAACAAGTATCCTTTTATTTTAATTTCTGTACAAAATAAATATGTAATGAAACAACACTCTGTGCAGCTCCATTCAATCAAGTTCACCACAAACAAGCCACACCCTGCTTTTTATTTTCTGAATGAATCTCATTTGGAAGTCAAATGAATGTTGAAAGAAGATGATCATTAAAGCACAATACCTGGAGCATCTTGGACGTTACACCGGTCTGTGTTACAGCAGGAAGAAGAGACCTTTGAAATGCCGAGATTCATAGACCCACTTTGACAGTCAACAGCACAATCTTTAACCTTCACTTTAGAAATAATGTCACCTAAAAATATGAATGAGGAAGAGGAGTTCAACTGGATATTAGTTTAATGGTAAATGTATTTATAAATATCAAAATTTAGCTTTTTTTTTTCATTTGAAAGTGCATTGCAGAACCAGTCAATTATAGAACCATCTCCATCAGTCAAATAACTACATTTCAATCATATTGGACTTACCAGCTTGTGCTACTGCTGTTACACTCTGGCACTGAGAAGATCCAAAAGGACATGTTTTAACTGTTTGTTCTGCACAAGAACCCGTCAGACCCACGCACTCATAACAGCTGAGAGAATGTCCTATAAAACAGAGAGAATGAGACATCAATTATCTGTTTTTGTACCCAGTAACATCACAAACACTATTTGTCTTCATACCTGCAGTGAAGAGAATGAACAGAAGAAAAACTGAGAGTTGCAGATCCATCTTTGATCAGGAGGAGAGTGGAATAACGTGTCTGTTTCAGTGCCATTTATAGTTTATCAAAAGGGGAGGGTCTTTATGAGAAAATGAAAGTTTAACAGGTAAACTTTTCTTGAAACAGAAACTTAATCTTACAAAATGTACTTGCCAATTGAAGATAAAGAAAAATGATTAAGAATTGCGAGAAATGTAGGTCTACTTGAACCAACCAAGTGATGGTTGACCCAAACATGGAAATTCTGTCATAATTACTCATCCTCATGTCATTAAAAACCTGTATAAATTTCTGTCTTCTGTAGAATACACAGGTATCTTCTTTTTTTCTGCAGAAGTAAATTTAATTTAAATGAAAAGTCTTTAGGGATTACCATTCAGCGAGGAGAATGGGGAAGTTAATGAGAAGCCAGGACGCAAGCTCAAACAATAAAGTATTACAAACACTGTAGTTGTCACAGTCTGTCGTCCTCACCTGTTTTGTCCCGTCATCTGCACCACACTTCCCCGGATCCTTTTGTTCCTCTCCCGGACTCACTTCCCCAATCAGCCACCTGTTCCTCGTCCTGTCATGATCATTTTCACCTGTGTTCACCCCAATCAGCCTTATTCCTCTGTGTATTTAGTTCAGTTCTGTTTGATTCTGTTTTGTCGGTCAATGTTTAATGTTACGGAGTTTTCCCGTCTTCCTGTCTGGATTTGATTAATAAATCAATGTTATTCGTGAGCCTGAACTCTGCCCGTTCTTCTGCCTGAACCCACACCGTGACAGATTGACCGACCCCAAAAATGGATTACTTTGCAGCAGTAGCACTGCTTTGTTTGGAGCAAGAAGATCGTTCCTTGGAGGACCATCTGGAGGATTTCCTCAACCTCGTCCCCTCTACCACCTTCCCGGACGACAGCCTCTGCAGCTTTTTATATGCTGGCCTCAACACCGCCACCAGAGAGCAGTTGTCCGGGGAGGGCTGCCAGTTGAGCTTCGCGGCTTATGTGGAGTGGGTGCTGGTAAGCTGTGGATCATCTTTCACCGTCGATGACGTCACCAGCCCCACTCCAACACCAGAGCCCGTGACCGTCCAGCCAGAGCCAGAGCCCGTGACCGTCCAGCCAGAGCCAGAGCCCGAGACCGTCCAGCCAGAGCCAGAGCCCGAGACCGTCCAGCCAGAGCCAGAGCCCGAGACCGTCCAGCCAGAGCCAGAGCCCGAGACCGTCCAGCCAGAGCCAGAGCCCGAGACCGTCCAGCCAGAGCCCGAGACCGTCCAGCCAGAGCCAGAGCCCGAGACCGTCCAGCCAGAGCCAGAGCCCGAGACCGTCCAGCCAGAGCCAGAGCCCGAGACCGTCCAGCCAGAGCCAGAGCCCGAGACCGTCCAGCCAGAGCCAGAGCCCGAGACCGTCCAGCCAGAGCCCGAGACCGTCCAGCCAGAGCCAGAGCCCGAGACCGTCCAGCCAGAGCCAGAGCCAGAGCCCGAGACCGTCCAGCCAGAGCCAGAGCCCGAGACCGTCCAGCCAGAGCCAGAGCCCGAGACCGTCCAGCCAGAGCCAGAGCCCGAGACCGTCCAGCCAGAGCCAGAGCCCGAGACCGTCCAGCCAGAGCCAGAGCCCGAGACCGTCCAGCCAGAGCCAGAGCCCGAGACCGTCCAGCCAGAGCCCGAGACCGTCCAGCCAGAGCCAGAGCCCGAGACCGTCCAGCCAGAGCCCGAGACCAGGATCCCACCCAGCCTCCCTCTCCCGCCTCCTCTCATCTGTCCTCGCTCTGCTCTCCTGCCCTTCAGCTCCCCTGACCCAGCCTGGTCCTTGGATCCCCGGTCTTCGCCTCACACCTCCTCCTCTGAGACACTTCCTCGGCCCCCGGTCCCATCGGCTCCCCCGTGGCTGCTACCTCCCTCAGCTCCTCCATGGTCCCACAGTCCACCAGCTCGGCCAGGCTCCCTCGTCCCTCCGAATTCCCTGCACTCCCTCGTCATCCTCCCCTCACCTATGGACTTCCTTACTTTGGCTCCGCCCCGTTTTGTCACCCCTTCGGTTCAGTTGGACTCCTCACTCCCTCCAGTCACCCGTCAGCCCTCACGCCCTCTGACCTCACCGTGTCCCTCCGTGCCCCTGTCATCACTTCGGTCACCAGAGCCTACGGTATCACCATGTTCCCTCAGTCCCTCATCAGCACCACATGTCGTCAGTCACTCAGCTTCACCCTGGTCTCCCCTCCCATCCGCTCCGCCCCTGTCAGTCGGCCCCCTGGTGTTGTCAGCCCCACTACCATCGGCTCCACCAGGGGTCCTCCCTCCAGCTGCTCCGCCCTGGTCTCGCCCTCAGCCTGCTCCGCCCTGGTCTCACCCTCAGCCTGCTCCGCCCTGGCCACGCCCTCAGCCTGCTCCGCCCTGGTCTCGCCCTCAGCCTGCTCCGCCCTGGTCTCGCCCTCAGCCTGCTCCGCCCTGGTCTCGCCCTCAGCCTGCTCCGCCCTGGTCTCGCCCTCAGCCTGCTCCGCCCTGGCCACGCCCTCAGCCTGCTCCGCCCTGGCCACGCCCTCAGCCTGCTCCGCCCTGGCCTCGCCCTCATCCTGCTCCGCCCTGGGGGGCTGTCTCCTCCTGACGACGCCCTCCACAGCCTCCAGGGTGCCCACCCCCCCCTCCCCTTGATGTTATGGCGTGAGGCCACGCCTTCCGGGAGGGGGGAGTAATGTCACAGTCTGTCGTCCTCACCTGTTTTGTCCCGTCATCTGCACCACACTTCCCCGGATCCTTTTGTTCCTCTCCCGGACTCACTTCCCCAATCAGCCACCTGTTCCTCGTCCTGTCATGATCATTTTCACCTGTGTTCACCCCAATCAGCCTTATTCCTCTGTGTATTTAGTTCAGTTCTGTTTGATTCTGTTTTGTCGGTCAATGTTTAATGTTACGGAGTTTTCCCGTCTTCCTGTCTGGATTTGATTAATAAATCAATGTTATTCGTGAGCCTGAACTCTGCCCGTTCTTCTGCCTGAACCCACACCGTGACAGATTGACCGACCCCAAAAATGGATTACTTTGCAGCAGTAGCACTGCTTTGTTTGGAGCAAGAAGATCGTTCCTTGGAGGACCATCTGGAGGATTTCCTCAACCTCGTCCCCTCTACCACCTTCCCGGACGACAGCCTCTGCAGCTTTTTATATGCTGGCCTCAACACCGCCACCAGAGAGCAGTTGTCCGGGGAGGGCTGCCAGTTGAGCTTCGCGGCTTATGTGGAGTGGGTGCTGGTAAGCTGTGGATCATCTTTCACCGTCGATGACGTCACCAGCCCCACTCCAACACCAGAGCCCGTGACCGTCCAGCCAGAGCCAGAGCCCGTGACCGTCCAGCCAGAGCCAGAGCCCGAGACCGTCCAGCCAGAGCCAGAGCCCGAGACCGTCCAGCCAGAGCCAGAGCCCGAGACCGTCCAGCCAGAGCCAGAGCCCGAGACCGTCCAGCCAGAGCCAGAGCCCGAGACCGTCCAGCCAGAGCCCGAGACCGTCCAGCCAGAGCCAGAGACCGTCCAGCCAGAGCCAGAGCCCGAGACCGTCCAGCCAGAGCCAGAGCCCGAGACCGTCCAGCCAGAGCCAGAGCCCGAGACCGTCCAGCCAGAGCCAGAGCCCGAGACCGTCCAGCCAGAGCCCGAGACCGTCCAGCCAGAGCCAGAGCCCGAGACCGTCCAGCCAGAGCCAGAGCCCGAGACCGTCCAGCCAGAGCCAGAGCCAGAGCCCGAGACCGTCCAGCCAGAGCCAGAGCCCGAGACCGTCCAGCCAGAGCCAGAGCCCGAGACCGTCCAGCCAGAGCCAGAGCCCGAGACCGTCCAGCCAGAGCCAGAGCCCGAGACCGTCCAGCCAGAGCCAGAGCCCGAGACCGTCCAGCCAGAGCCCGAGACCGTCCAGCCAGAGCCAGAGCCCGAGACCGTCCAGCCAGAGCCCGAGACCAGGATCCCACCCAGCCTCCCTCTCCCGCCTCCTCTCATCTGTCCTCGCTCTGCTCTCCTGCCCTTCAGCTCCCCTGACCCAGCCTGGTCCTTGGATCCCCGGTCTTCGCCTCACACCTCCTCCTCTGAGACACTTCCTCGGCCCCCGGTCCCATCGGCTCCCCCGTGGCTGCTACCTCCCTCAGCTCCTCCATGGTCCCACAGTCCACCAGCTCGGCCAGGCTCCCTCGTCCCTCCGAATTCCCTGCACTCCCTCGTCATCCTCCCCTCACCTATGGACTTCCTTACTTTGGCTCCGCCCCGTTTTGTCACCCCTTCGGTTCAGTTGGACTCCTCACTCCCTCCAGTCACCCGTCAGCCCTCACGCCCTCTGACCTCACCGTGTCCCTCCGTGCCCCTGTCATCACTTCGGTCACCAGAGCCTACGGTATCACCATGTTCCCTCAGTCCCTCATCAGCACCACATGTCGTCAGTCACTCAGCTTCACCCTGGTCTCCCCTCCCATCCGCTCCGCCCCTGTCAGTCGGCCCCCTGGTGTTGTCAGCCCCACTACCATCGGCTCCACCAGGGGTCCTCCCTCCAGCTGCTCCGCCCTGGTCTCACCCTCAGCCTGCTCCGCCCTGGCCACGCCCTCAGCCTGCTCCGCCCTGGTCTCGCCCTCAGCCTGCTCCGCCCTGGTCTCGCCCTCAGCCTGCTCCGCCCTGGTCTCGCCCTCAGCCTGCTCCGCCCTGGTCTCGCCCTCAGCCTGCTCCGCCCTGGCCACGCCCTCAGCCTGCTCCGCCCTGGCCACGCCCTCAGCCTGCTCCGCCCTGGCCTCGCCCTCATCCTGCTCCGCCCTGGGGGGCTGTCTCCTCCTGACGACGCCCTCCACAGCCTCCAGGGTGCCCACCCCCCCCTCCCCTTGATGTTATGGCGTGAGGCCACGCCTTCCGGGAGGGGGGAGTAATGTCACAGTCTGTCGTCCTCACCTGTTTTGTCCCGTCATCTGCACCACACTTCCCCGGATCCTTTTGTTCCTCTCCCGGACTCACTTCCCCAATCAGCCACCTGTTCCTCGTCCTGTCATGATCATTTTCACCTGTGTTCACCCCAATCAGCCTTATTCCTCTGTGTATTTAGTTCAGTTCTGTTTGATTCTGTTTTGTCGGTCAATGTTTAATGTTACGGAGTTTTCCCGTCTTCCTGTCTGGATTTGATTAATAAATCAATGTTATTCGTGAGCCTGAACTCTGCCCGTTCTTCTGCCTGAACCCACACCGTGACAGTAGTTTAGTATTAACCCTACACACCTGTGGGATATGATGCAACCTGTTTATAACAGAATCATAAGTTTCATTTACTCTGAAATTATGAACTAGACCTGAGACATTGTGAAAGACAAAACCTGAATCTTTAATAAACACTTCAGAGTGAGTTTCATTATTTTGATCACATTCTCAAGCAAGAGGATTAGGCTATATATATAATTTTGTAATTTATATGATGATCACCATACGTTTAAAATGATTAAGTTTAATCAAATGATCTGTCAGTGCCATAGACTGTAAAAAGGTCTGTGCATGTGATTTGCATCTCTACAAAATGTAAAGGACGTATAGGGGTGGTTTCTTTTCCTTTAATAATTAGCCTATTTGTTTTGCAAAAAAAAAAAAAGTCAGTCACACCTAGTAGACAGTAGTAGAACCAACACAGTAATAGAACCAACCTAAAAAAAAGAAGCTAATCTGTTATATTTGTTTATTTTAAATGAAATAGCATCCATATTCAAGAGAACAAGTACATGCTGGGCCCTATTTTGACAAATTCCTAAAGAATAAATGACTCTTGCGTTCGATGCAAATCTAAAATGGGTTGGTCTGATGTAACTACATTACTCATAAGTGTGATTTTAACATTTCTCCATTGTCTTTAAATGTCCCCTGACATGAAATTTTCACTTACTGAGGTTTTTTAACATTAACATGAGTTCCCCAAGCCATGTATATGGTCCCCCAGTGGCTAGAAATTTCAATCGGTGTAAACCGAGCTTTGGCTATCTTTCTTTGCCTTTGAGAAAATGAAAGCTCAGACGCGCTGATCTTGAATCTCCCATAGACAGTAAAAGAAATGGACACAGCGACCCAATTGATTTCAACGGAAAAGACTGATGCACTTACTGTCTATTGTCTGAGCGACTGCGCAGGCTCAAACTGAGCGTGACGACAGTCTGACAGTTGTAAATCTTCTAGTAGCTGTGCCAAGCCAAATCTGAATCACCTAACTCCTCAAAAACGTTGTTGAAATATTTTGTCCCGTTGCTTTTATGGACTCTCTATTTATGGGTTTCCACCTTGACTTTGTGCCTTCATGTCCCCCTGATTGCCTCATAGACAGTAAAAGATTGCCTGCGAGCTTCATTACCTGTCTATACGGTAATGTCTCTATTGTGCCACAGAAAGTCCCGTGGTTATGACGCAATCTTTAGCCTATTTTTACCAAAACAGCTTCTACGGGGCTGTAATGTAAGATACAAAGTAATGGAGCAATTTATACATTCTTGTGTTTCTTTACAAATAAATAATGGACAAAAAAGTATTTGGACGCCTCAGATGTAAAGTTATTCGCTGTCAAAGTGACGCCAAAATGAATGGGAGTCAATGGGATGCTAACAGCAGGTGAAGTTCTGCTACAATGGCGGCTCCCGCGAGGCTTCAACTTCCGGCTGATGGATTACCCTTCTTGGAATCTCCCCGTGTGACAGACCTATACAAAGGTAACCTCCCCTTTCTCTGCTTTTCGCTCGGCCATGAGAAAGTTTGGCTCGCCAATGAGAAAGTGAGCTAGGAAGTAAGAACGTGCAAGCGCAATTTAAGTTTTTCCTCGAGAGATTTAATGGCATGCAAACAAGCGAAGCATGGCAGTTGATCAGTGTTCGGATGTACAAAGAACACAAAAGTATGTGCTTCACAACTTCCCAAAGTATATATCATATAAAATCAAATATGGGTTATGCCGAGCACCCAGTGTTCAAACCGGAAAATGGGTATAAGCTTTTCCGGTTTGTAGTGGTTAGGTGATTTCCGAGGTAACTTAAAGGATTAGTTTAACTCAAAAGGAACATTTCCTGATAATTTACTCACCCCAAAGCCATTCAAGATGTTCATGTCTTTCTTTCTTCAGTGGAAAAGAAATTTAACGTTTTTTAGAAAAATGTTTAAAGGGCACCTATTATGTCCCTTTTTACAAGATGTAATATTGTTCTCGGGTGTCCCCAGAATGTATTTGTGAAGTTTCAGCACAATTAACCCCACACTTCATTTATTATAACCAATTGAAAATGTCATTTTTGGGGGCTGTTTTAAAATGAGCTGTTTTGGTGTATACGACCTTAAATGCAAATGAGCTGCATATCCCCACCCTGCCTTTGGATGAGGGCGTAACTTGCATACCTATGCCAGTCGGTCTTATCAGAAGGGCTGAGAGTGAGAGACCCGCTGTCATTCAGCCGTACATGTTTGAATCGGAATATATAAATAATCTCTGATCAGACCCAGATGACGAAGAGACTCCGGCAGAATAAACACATGAGAATGGACCAGTACGTCTCGGTATGGTGCAACACACACACACAGACAAACACAAACACTAACGTTGGCACATTTTTTTGAAACTACAAACACATACTGTGATAAAGTTTGCTACGTACAAGCGAAATTACATTTATGCGAGGGACCTGTTGCGTCATGTTTACATGTCATACAGGTGCTTCTGTGGCAAATGTGAGAAGATGGCTAACTTACAGAACAAGAACATATATGCAGTTTTAATACAATATCTTTAAAAATATATATGTTTATAAACATGTGGTTACACACTTTACAAACAAGGTTTATATTATATACACAGACACCCACACTTGAGGATTAACTTTGAAGCAAGACCTGCTTTGAATTGACCGCTCGAACATAAACTTATTTACGAAGGAAAGGCGCCACTTAAACTTCCAAAATACATCCACTGTGCTTTCAGTGGCTCTGATGTCATAAGTGATAAGTGAAACTATGTATGAAATTATGCCACCTATGGCATATGAAACTATGTATGTCCATAGGCGGAGTTTGACATTCGGGCAAAAAAAATAAAATAAATAAAATTATACAAATTCATTGTAGCAACTGACCTACATGGTCTATCAATTGGGGAACTCAGCACTAGCACATATGGACAAAACAAACATGCTAAAATAAACACATATTGACTTTTAATCCAAGAAAAAAAACGTAAAAGAATACAATCATATTTGATTGCCTTTATTTCATTGTAAACAGCTAGGGTAACACTTTATTTTACGACCCGCAAACAACTGGGTAAGTACACAATAATTACGGTGTACGTTTCTGTAATTATAGTTTACTTCCGTGTAAGTATAAGGGAACAATATGTTAAGTTTGGGGTAATAAAGGGGTAACAAGCAGATATACAACCTGCAAATAACTTCGTAAGTACACTGAAATTACGATGTACGTTTCTGTAAATATAGTGTACTTCCGTGTAGGTATAAGGGAACAATATGTAAGTTTGGGGTAAAAAGGGGCTAACAAGCACCACTTTAATTTACAGCCCGCAGGAGTTACACTTACCCTGTAACTACACAGAACAAGGGGGTAACAAGCTACTTACTATGTAGCAATACGAAACAACACTATTTGCACTGTAATTACAGAGAACGGTACTGTTATCAAGAAAATAAAACAACAACAACAAAAAAGTTTTAATTACACAGTATATTTGCCCTGACATTTAAGTGTCATTGCAATTCAATGGGATAAGGTAAGTACTCATTACCACAAGGTACAGTCTAAATTAAAATCATAACAGAAAATAATTATTTTGATTTAACATTAAGTAATCTAGTAAGAAAAGCCAATAAATTTGTCAAAATACCCTGTAACATTGCACAAGAACATATTTAGCCAGAAGTATACATTTTATTAACAACAGACGTACATTTTTTGCCTGGAATATATTAAAAGAATAGGTGCCTGTTATTTTTTAACTAATTAAATAATTTGCTTGTATATCTGCTTGTTACCCCCTTATTACCCCAAACTTAACATATTGTTCCCTTATACTTACACGGAAGTACACTATAATTACAGAAATGTACATCGTAATTTCAGTGTACTTACGAAGTTATTTGCAGGTTGTATATCTGCTTGTTACCCCTTTATTACCCCAAACTTAACATATTGTTCCCTTATACTTACACGGAAGTACACTATAATTACAGAAACGTACACCGTAATTTCTGTGTACTTACCCAGTTGTTTGCGGGTAAAATAAAGTGTTACCACAGCTAGAACTTCGCATTAACAGCCACTTGACTTCGCATCGCATCTTCGTTATTAGGATCATGGGACGTGGACCACTTTTGCACTGTTAAAATATTATCTTCAACCAAATCGACAAGATTTTTTTCCTTTTTTCAAAACACATTGTGGCAATGAGAGTAATTAAAAACTATTTATATTTCGCATTTATACTTCATGAAACATTTAAAACATTTTAAGACACTGGAAAAATGAACAGTCACACAATATGCTACTAGATCTCCACTTTTGAAACATATTGACATCACATTGTCTCTCCAGCTTAAGCAGTTATTTGGCAGAGAAAAAAAACTTACAGACCTAGACATTGTCCAGACTAGTGCAACAGTAATTTTCGTTTTTTGCTTACTGCATATGCGTCGATAATGATCTCAGGTCGATAATGGTCTCAGGATTCAGCCTTTTCGCTTCTCTGAGGTATTCCAGGTTCCGATGATCGGTTATAACCTCAAACTGGTGATTAGCTACCTCCAGCCAATGCCTCCATTCCTCTAGCGCAAGCTTGATGGCAAACAGCTCCCGATTCCCAATATTATAGTTCCACTCTGCCGGGGACAGCTTCTTAGAGTAGAAGGCACATGGATGGAGTTTGGGAGGATCACCCTGCCACTGTGATAGAACTGCTCCAACGCCTGTTGAGGATGAGTCAACCTCAATAACACACAGTATATTTGGGTTAGGATGAACCAGGATGGGAGCAGTCAAGAAGGCTTTTTTCAGTTGTTGAAAGAATAAGATGGCTTCAGGAGATAAGGACAGAGACTTGGGCCGGCCCTTTAGAGACAAGGTCAAAGAAGAACTGATGCGACTAGTTATTGATGAATCTTCTATAGAAATTGGCGAATCCGAGAAATCGTTTAAGATCCTTCACAATAGAGGGCAGGGGCCAGTTCCGGATAGTTTCCACCTTCCTCTGGTCCATCTGCACTTCTTGTTAGTCTATGATGTAGCCCAGAAGTTGCAAAGTGGTGGTGTGAAACTCACATTTCTCCAGTTTCAGGTACAGTTTTTGAGCTCTCAATTTCTCCAAAACTATACATGGCGCCGCTGATGCTCAGCAAGAGAGTAGATGAGAATATCATCGATATAGGCAACCACAAATCTGTTAAGATACTCTCGGAAGACCTCATTCATGTGACCCTGTAAGACAGTGGGGCGTTGGACAGTCCGAAAGGCATGCCTCGATACTCGTAGTGACTTGAGGGCATGGCGAATGCCGTCTTCCATTCATCACCTTGTCGAATGCGAATCAAGTTGTATGCACTGCGTGAATCGAACTTAGAAAAGATGCTGGCTCCAAGTAGCTGCTCCAATGCTGCTGGGACCAAAGGAAGGGGATAATTAAACTTCACAATTTGAGAGTTGAGATAACAATAGTCAATGCCAGGCCTCAAGCCTCCGTCTTTCTTAGCCGCGAAAAAGAAGCTGGAAGCGGCAGGGGATGTAAACAGGGAATGAACTCCTGTTGAAGAGCTTCCTCCACAAACTCTTCCATAGCCTTCTGCTTTGGGATTGACACGGCCTTTAGACAGGGTGACTCCAGGTAGCAGGTCGATAGCGCAGTCCCATGGCCGTTGAGGTAGTATTTTGGTCGCCAACTGCTTGCTAAACACATCCTGGAACCCCCTATTCTCAGCAGGAATCTCCACCTTGTGATGGACCTCCGGACTCTCAATTGACGTGGAACACACGGGAAACTCTGACTTTCCCACCGAAGACGAAGAGGGATCTTTCTGGACCTTCTCAATTGAAGCTAGACAGGAATTCAAGCAATCTTCTGCCCTGCTAAGGACCTTCCCGGATTTCCAGTCGATGATGGGTTGATGTTGGACCATCCAAGGGCGTCCCAGAATGAGCTCAGCAGTGGACTCCTCCAGCACCATGAAGGAGATCTCTTCCGAGTGCAGGGAGCCGATGCAGAGCATCAGTGTGGGGGTGAAGTGACGATTTTGACCTCGAACGCAGCGGTCTACCCTGAATGGTTTGGACTCTGAAACCTTGATGACTTTGGCGTTTACGAACATTAAATTTTTCAAAGAGTTGAGTGGAAATGAAGTTCCCCGCCGAGCCGGAGTCCAGGAGGGCTTGTGCTGAGACACATACACTGGAGATTAATAAATTAGCAGTTGTGCGGTTCAAAGTTGAGATCTTAGGAGGAATCTGAATGGTGCATGGCATTGAGGTTTAATAGGGCAGGAGTTGATTAGATCTTTATCACCCCACAGTATAGACAAAGACGCTGTTTAATTATCTGCTGCCGCTCTGAAGAAGAAAGATGAGTGGAATCAATCTGAATGGGCTTGGGGGCATGAGCGGCAACTGATGGAGCCGAGGACGCAGGATTTACAGTGGTTTCTAGAACATCACAGGCAGATAAGCGTTAAGATACTAGAATGATTTCTGAATGAGTTTTTCAAATCTAAAAGAATTTGCATATACCACCCCCAGCTGATGGATATTATGGGTTGAGACCATGTCGAAGAGCTGTAATCAAAGCTGTCTCATTCCAGCCACTAGAAGCCTCCAGCGTCCAAAATAAAAGGGCATATGTACTCACTGAAGACTTTCTTTGATGAAGGTTGAAGAGCTGATTGTGAATAGTGAGATCGGAAACTGTCTGACCAAACACTTCCTTAAACTGTTGAATGAAACTTAACCACAGGAGAATCTGAGTTCCAGAGCGATTGGGCCCATTGGAGAGCTCTGCCGGACAGCAGGGAGATAATAAATGCCACTCGGGCAGAATCTGTAGAGAATTGATGTGCCTGCATTTAGAAATATAGCGATACCTGAAGCAAAAAACGCTGCAATCCTCCGCCTCTCCGTTGAATGCCGCTGGTCGGGCCATGGGACTCGCAAAGGCAGCTGACGAAGCAGCGGATGTTTGCAGAAGTGAATGGTGGCGTGCTGAATGAAGGAGATCCTCAGGAACGGTGGGTGGATTAGCCGGTGGAGAAGGAAGTAAGGACTGACGAACAGCCTGAATCAGTTCCGCGAATGGATGACGAGATGCATTCTCCACAAGGTCCGCTGGACTCTGCATTTTGTTGGTCTGGTCTTCTATCACGGATGGAACAGGAGTCAGACAGGTGGTAATTGAAATAGTGTTTACAAGTTGCAGATCCAGACAGAGATTTGGTGAGTATGCAAGCAGACGATATTCTGGATGGAACTTAGCCAAAGGATAACCAGAATCCTGACACCGGCCCACCTCAACTTTTTGATTTGATAATCCAGCCCTCGATTGAAGCAAATTGAATAGCTCCGTCATATGATGTAGTAATTTTATACAAGCTAGAGTGCCATTTTCTCTAAATATCATCAGGATTACAAATGTGATATTTATTATATAGGCTACAACAGTTAAATTAACAATAAGGTAACATCGTGAGTTAGATTTTTAGACACAATATTTGTCAATATTGTTTCTTTTTCCTTTATTTCATCAACGCAAATTTTAAAATGAAACCACAGAACAGTCATGCAAGAGATACAGCAATGATTTATTTACTGACTGTATCCACATTTTGAACAATTAAGTTTAAGTAATTATTCAATGGCTCATTCAATAAAGATGGTCACTTACTTCGTGAATGAATGAGCCATTTGAATAAACTTTGAATGAATGACTCACTCAACTCACACAGTATTAGTTTCATGTTTAAAGTAGGCCTACCCTTTTATTAAAAAGTTAAAATGAGAAAATATCTAATTATGTCCCAATATAGGTATGAATTCCACTGGAAATCAATTTAATGTGGCATATGTTGCCCTTTAATAAAAAATAAAAAAGTATACATTTTTGTTTGTCACTGATTTGATTTGTCATCTATCAACAACAAAATCTTTGGAAATATCGAGAGATAATTTTTCAATATTGCACAGCCCTAATGTAGCCTACAGTAGCCTATTCATTTTTATTTAGCGCTTGTATATGTAAAAACGCCCGTCTTTTCGAGTATCATAAACATCTCAAGGGGTAAGGTCGGTCTAAAAAACACAACAGCAGGCTAATGCTGTTCCATATGTTAATCAGACAAAAACCCTTAGCGTTGAGCCATGATATGACTGGCCAATTAAACGAGAGATTATATATTTCAATAACTTATTGCAACTGTATCTTTTAACACACCTTCTGATGTCCATTCATCTTTATTCTGTGCCATATAAGCCCTAAAAAGGGAGATGGTTCTCACTGCGGAACATCCAACTCCAGATCCAACTCCTCCCACCTTACATACACCTAAACCTATACCCAACTCCGCCCCCTGATCCCTAAACCCAACCCTAATCCTACCCATCTCCACCCCTTGGATCTTGATACGACTCCTCCCCGTGGATCTCATGTTCTGCATTGAGGTGCTACTGATTCGACTCACCTTAGCTCCACGTTGCCTTAGGTAAATAGTGACATCTAGAGGACAAGACTAGGCTAATAACATGACCATATAATGAAAACATGCATGACTGGTGGGATAATAACATGCAAGTAAAGGGTGAGCTGCAGTTTTTCTGGATAAAAACCACCTAAAAAATACATTTATCAAATGATTTCAGGTTTGTATGTGGTGTACAAAAAGTTCCAACTCTAGTTATTTAAAATCTCAATAGTTAGGCTTATAAAACATTTTTTTAAATTTCATATTGTTCAAAGCTCATGAACAATATGAAAAAAATGAAACATGATAATGTTGATAATTAAACTGACATTGAACAAAAAGATTTGTGTAATTTTATTTTATATAGGCCTACATAATATAAATAATTTATATATTTTAAAATGTTCCTACATATGCTATATAAAATTCTCTTTAATGCAATATCTAATCAACCAATCACATGGGAGTTGCTTCAATGCATTTAGGGGTGTGGTCCTGGTTAAGACAATCCCCTGAACTCCAAACTGAATGTCAGAATGGGAAAGAAAGTGTGGCATGGTTGTTGGTGCCAGACGGGCCGGTCTGAGTATTTCACAATCTGCTCAGTTACTGGGATTTTCACGTACAACCATTTCTAGGTTTACAAAGAATGGTGTGAAAAAGGAGAAACATCCAGTATGCAGCAGTCCTGTGGGCGAAAATGCCTTGTTGATGCTAGAGATCAGAGGAGAATGGCCCGACTGATTCAAGCTGATAGAAGAGCAACTTTGGCTGAAATAACCACTCGTTACAACCGAGGTATGCAGCAAAGCATTTATGAAGCCACAACACGCACAACCTTGAGGCGGATGGGCTACAACAGCAGAAGACCCCACCGGGTACCACTCATCTCCACGACAAATAGGAAAAAGAGGCTACAATTTGCAAGAGCTCACCAAAATTGGACAGTTGAAGACTGAAAAAATGTTGCCTGGTCTGATGAGTCTCGATTTCTGTTGAGACATTCAGATGGTAGAGTCAGAATTTGGTGTAAACAGAATGAGAACATGGATCTATCATGCCTTATTACCACTGTACAGGCTGGTGGTGGAGGTGTAATGGTGTGGGGGATGTTTTCTTGGCAAACTTTAGGCCCCTTAGTGCCAATTGGGCATCGTTTAAATGCCACGGCCTACCTGAGCATTGTTTCTGAACATGTCCATCCCTTTATGGCCACCATGTACCCATCCTCTGATGGCTACTTCCAGCAGGATAATGCACCATGTCTCAAAGCTCGAATCATTTCAAGTTGGTTTCTTGAACATGACAATGAGTTCACTGTAGTAAAATGGCCCCCGACAGTCACCAGATCTCAACCCAATAGAGCATCTTTGGGATGTGGTGGAACTGGAGCTTCGTGCAAACTGCAAGATGCTATCCTATCAATATGGGCCAACATGTCTAAAGAATGCTTTCAGCACCTTGTTGAATCAATGCCACGTAGAATTAAGGCAGTTCTGAAGGCGAAAGGGGGTCAAACACAGTATTAGTATGGTGTTCCTAATAATCCTTCAGGTGAGTGTATATTTCATGTTTAACCACTAGACTAGAGACAGCCAGCGGCAAACGTCAGAAGCACTAGCTGAGGTAAGGCTATTCCAGGCGGGGTGCAGAGTGCTGAGCGCCCGGTGAATGCCTGGATATCACAATTTGAAAACAGCAGATCAAATTTTTAAACAGGCGCTATATCTTTATAAATAAACCACATATTTGATCTTTAAACAACTACACAACCGACTGAAAACTATTAAAACTACATTAAAACTACACGCTTGTAGTTAGTTAGGAGTTAACATGTTTTGCGCATGTTAACTCCTAACTAACTACAAGTGTTACCTTGTAACGCTTGTAGTTAGTTAGGAGTTAACATGTTTTTCACTTTAAAATAATGGGCCACATCACTAGTAGTTCCTGCGGGATGACAAGGTAACGCTTAAGTAGTTATTGAGGAGTTAACATGTTTTTCACAAATGATACAAGAAATTTAATTTTATATTTGACACATACTGTACAGGTTCTGTGAGGCACTAATATTCTAACAAACACTGTAATCTGGAAGATGTGTTTTTGCGCTTATCGTAACATAAACGCAGCCAATTTCTTCATTAAAGATGCTAATTGTTTTTGACAAGTGAACATCAATGTTTATATTCATGTCCTAAAGAGAAGTCCTCCTCAGGCAGCTACTGGAACATAGTTATAATAGTGAACTAATCCAATCATGAGAGTGTCCGGATCACTTCCTAATTATTTAAGATTTATTTTTAAAAACTGTCTTTATTAGGATTATTTTATGTTTAAGTTTTAAATAAACAGAGAACATGCGTCCATCCTGGCAAGAGTAGTGGTCACAATCTCAACCTAGCTAATGTATTTGGGGGGATGTATAAACTTCATAAACTGGTTTCCACAAAGAACCCATTTGAGGCACATGCTTCTGAAATGTTTTAACCATGTTAAGAGTATAAAACCCCCACAATTGTTCACTTTTTAGACATGTTACTTTTGTGATTAGTAATTAATTGGTTATTATTTCTTAGTTCACAAGTATAGTTCTCAATGAGGATATATTTCTTTAGTAACAATCAAATACCTACCAAGGAATTACCTTTGTACTAAATTACCTATTACTTAATGATTAGTTAATATTGCTTCCATATTAGTTAATAGTATTAACTTCGGTGTTAATGCAGTACTACCTATTACTTCCTGCATAGCTACTTGTTAACTACGGACCATTATTTTAAAGTGTTACCGATTTGCATTCTCTCACTGTACATCATTACTGTACTGTACATACCATACAACATTAAAATTGAAAAACTACAAGCTGAACAACTGAAGAAAACAGGCTTGATAGTTATAAGCGACATAAAAAAACAACAACAAAAATAAGGGGAACAAAAAACCTATTCAAAAAAACACAAAAAAGCCAGCCCCTAAAAGGTGCAATTTAATACCTCAGAGAAGTAAAATGAAACCTTAATGAACTTCAGTGGGTAAATATGTTACAAACATTCCCTTTGATGGTATTGGCCTCCGGTGACAAGCTGTTGATAAGCTACAAGTTTTGCACCTTTTTTGAGTGTGTGAGAGAAATTTCACAGATGATTGACAGTGCTTTTTGTGTTCTACAGACGAAAGAATGTCATGCAGTTAGTTAGTGATGACAATGTTTGATTTTGTGTGAACTGTCCCTACATCTTACCTCTTGTCTTGCAAGTAAATCATGTGATGTCTACTGTTTTATTTCATTTTCCTTCTGTTAAACTGTCCTAGACCCTCTGGGCGCATATATTGTGACGGCAGCGATATGCTGCCTATTCTAGTGTGACACAAAGACTGCAAATGTGATCTGTATGTTTGTCTAGCACATTAATGTCTTTATACTGTTACAAATCAGTGGTTAATCTAGCCTTTCACTACAATGATTTATGCTATAACTACTTCTATCAATACATATCTTGCTCTTTTAAAGAAAGTCATGTAATTTATCTTTTTACATGGTTTTACCCCAATTGTGGGGTTTAAATGACGCTATGACTTCCGGGTCAATAGAAAATGACCCGGAGTTTGAGTTATTAATTTGTAGCTGGTAAATGTGACTTGTTGCTTGCCAATTGTTAGCTGAAACTGTAGAAATAATATTCTGTAATTTTCTAGTTTTATAGAGGTTGTATTTCAGCTGGGGTTTTTATGTCTTTCTCACCTGAGCCACCCCTGTATCATAATCGTGTTGGTATGATCCAATTCCAGGAGTGACCTCAGGCCTATAAAGTCTAGTATTTTCATTCTGTCAGGGGCAACCCGGTCTCATCCCAAGACGTCATATAACTGACGTTTTGGGACGTCTTTTGACCATACGTCAATATTCACCTTTTTAGGGTCCCCTTAAACGTCGGTAGATGAGGTTATGGGATCCTAACTCTATACCCCAGACCTAAACCTAACCCTAAACCTAACCCGTCACCTAACTGACGTTAAAGGTAAAGCGTCAGTTGTATGACGGCCCGGGATCGCCATCTACTGACGTTTAAGGGGGCCCTAAAAAGGCGGATATTGATGTATGGTCAAAAGACGTCCCAAGACGTCAGTTATGACGTCTTGGGATGAGACTGTGTTATCAGGGGAGCTTGGGGTGAAAGGACATAAGTCTGTCCTTGCTCTAATATACAGACTTGTGTTAAGGTCATTTTCCAAACTGTTGTAAAAGTTTGCTGTTATTATTATTTTGACTCTCATGTCAATTTATTTTGTTTATTCTAAAGTGTTTTTTTTTTGTACATTTTTTGTCCTTCCATTGGCCTTAATTGTGGATAATAAAAATCCCATCTTTGCAAACACATCCAACTTCTCCTGAGTGCTGAGTGCTTATCTGCTTAAGATGATTCAGTCATGTCTACCCTTAAGGTATTGTAGGTAGGAATTTTATAAAAAACTTTTTTCCAAAATTGTTTAAACTTTCTACATATATCAATGCATAATTAAAATGTAAGTACTCTGATAAAAAAATTATACAAATCGAGTGACTCTAGACCGTTTAATCTGCACTAAACACAGCTGGGATCTCACAGCTAAATCTCAAACCGGGACAAAACAAAGGATTGGCTTAGGCAACTGTCACTCTCTCGCAACCATGGCAAACACCCTTTTGCCACACAGGACCTGCCCACTTGCGCGTATCCAGGTCATACCTGTTCACATGCCCTTGTTTGAGCTTGAAGATGAAAAACTTGACGCAGGTCCTCTTGTCCAAGAAGTGCTCCTTGCCCTGCACTTCGACTACCCCGTCCTCGGCCTCTACTTCCTCAGACCCTAGTTGCACGACCTCTTGCTCGACCTCCTCTGCTTCATCATGACTTTTGCGTAAACATACACGCCACTTTCAAGTCAAGTGGCATGTTATATATACGCATTTTGAGCTATCCATGTGTATGCATGTATGTCTACGCCGTAAAATGTCTGAGTGATTCCGCGTGTATGTCTACACCGTTAAATGTCTGAGCGAAACGAAGCAAAATCTAGATCTACATCTAGGATGGTAGAGGAAGACTCTGTGGAGTGTAGTCCTCATTAGAGTCAACAATGCCTTCATCATGGAAACTCTTACATGCCGAACAACATATATGTTATGAATCTTACACGAAATTCATCTTCATCACAGTGTAAATGATGGATGGCAATGGAAAAACGTGTATCATGCAACCTGTTTTTAGCTTTGTCTTATAACTCGTTACTTCAACTCGCAATTCAATAAATATATATTTTAAACTTTACCAATAGCTTGATTGTGAGTACTAAAATACATCTTATTTGTTTATCTTCATAATGATAAAGTTGCGCTTTCATGTGTTTTGGGGGCGTGGCTTCGGAAGGAGCCCAGAATGGAGGGGTGGAGTGAATGGAAATGGAGCTGTCTTTAAAACAGTCGTGAAAGGTCTACAGACACTCGATTTTTATACTTTCTTTTTCAGAGTAGATTTTAATTATGCATTGATACAGAAAGTTTAAATTTGGAAAAAAAGTTTGTTTTTTTATAAAATTCCAACCTACAATACCTTTTAACACCCTCTGATAAGTTAAAAGGGGACTGAAACATTTCATTTACCTGCTGATCAAAGAATGATCTGAAAATGACAGTTTTTCCAGGAAATATAAAGACAAATTGACAGTTTTTGTAATATTTTGGGGTACAAATACATTGAATGTTTCACTCTCTCTTCAGAAGAAAAGGATAATATTTCAACTGTTGCAAATGCATATAGCCTATGTGAACGGACGATACAGGTGACTGTTGGACCTCACTGCATAAATATAGGAGATCATTTTACATCAAAGAGTTTTTCTTTCTACTTTGATATATTTATAAATATATGTTACACCAGAATGTACAGTTGAATTGGTAATGTTAAGTTCACAAACTTAAAACTCACTCAAATTACAAGTATACTTCTTGCAGTATAAAACTACTAACTAAACTTTACTGAGAGTACACTACAAAGTGAACTTTCATAAACTAAAAAAATGTGCTACAATTTGACTTGAAAACTATCAGTAGGCTATAGGCTTTAAGTTCATGTGTATAGTTTCAGTACAAATGATAAACGTAGTTCTAGTTCTGTATATTTAAAATTTACTGTTACACTTAAAGAATGCTTAAAAGTATAATTTAAAATATGAAAAGGTGGGCAAAAAATTAGTCTCAAGTAGTACTGAAAGAGTACACTTACTACTAGTAAATTGATGTTAGAATAGGGCTTACTACATAAATTATACTGAAAAATATACTTGAACTTTACTTTGGTTGGTATACATAATAAAATGAACTTTAAGGATACTTATTTATTTATTTATTTGGAAGGGGTGTCCAACACATTGATTGCGAGAACTGATTGTTTGCTTACCATAATCTACCCAGACCTTAAAATGTGGCCTTGAGATGATCAGCGATATTCCATATTCCGATGTTCCTGGTCATAATGTTTTGGCTCATCAGTGTACAGCTCAATGCTTTTCTTTTCCAGGATTGTGCAATGATATTTATATATTGTATTAATAATGCAAAGTTTTGAAAGTGCTTTTACCTTTAGCACCTTGAAATGATCTACAAGAATGTAACTTTTCTACAAGAATATGTATATATGTATTTCTTTGTTCGTATTCGTAATAAGTTTTAAAAAATATTCTAAAGCGTACTTCATTTGCACAAGGGTGGTGTTAATTTACACAATTATTTTAGTGAAGTGCTCTTGAATTTAATCAGTTTGATTGTTTTTTTGTTTGTTTTTTTTTGTTTGCATGTGGAGAAAAAGACAGTTCATGATTTCAAAAATCACCAAGCGCTGTCATAGTGTTGTACATTCCTGAACTTGTTTTAATCATTTAAAGTATCATTTAAAGTCTCTTTGAGTGAAACGCAAATTGAAACTATTTTCGACCTGCATGTGGATTCCTAAAAATGTAGCATGTTACCTGTAACCTGACTGTCAAGATTTGGGGAAAAAAAAAAAATTATATTAACACCTTGCTCTTGAAACCAAAAACATAACTTAAAAAACAAGTTTGACCTGTATGAACAACACTGGACCCTTTTCAATAATGGAATGCAGAACAAAGTAAAAGTGACACGTGGGTGAGAAAATGTGAGAATGTGCATTTGAAGATTAACTGTACATTTTTAATAAAGAGGAAGGCTAATTTCCTTATTAGAACATCCATATGGTAATTAGTTGCCAAGAAAATATACATCTACTGGTTTTATTATTTTTGTTGAACTTTTTGTTAAACTTTCATTTTCTCAAGACCCTCCCATTTTGTTAAGCTATAAAATAAGTGTGGGAACAGGCTTGTCACTTCATTCCCCTGCTCATCAAAGATGGATCTGCAAATCTCAGTTTTTCTTCTGTTCATTCTGTTCACTGCAGGTACAAAGACTATAGTGTTTGTTTTTAATGTCATTATACAGCAATGTTTCTCTCTCATACGTTCTCTCTGCTTTCAATTACTAAAGGACAGTCTCGCAGCTGCTATCAGTGCACAAGTCTGCAGGGGAGCTCTTGTAACTCGGGAATATGTTCTGATGGATTTTCCAACTGCTTGGGTGCAACTGTGGAAGTTGGTAAGTCCAGTATGATGGATTGAAATTGACTGGTGCAGCAACACAGTTTAAATGATGTTGAAGTCAACGAATTGTTTTTCTGGAAAGAATTAACACAACAGAATGTTCTATATAAATGATTGAAATTCACTTATTTTCACTCAAATTGTTATTCTGATAATGTAATTGTAAATACATTATGTATATGTATATGTCTAAATACATACATTTCCATCACAATACTTAACTGCTCATTCCTGTATCGTTTGTTTTTCAGTCAACTTTACTAAATTTACAGCGAAAACTTGTGCTCCACTTGTCTGTCCAAGTGGCTCTATTAACCTCGGCATCGGAAAAATCTCTTCTTACTGCTGTGACACAGACCTGTGTAACAACAAAGATGCTACAGGTATTGCACTTTACAGTCAGACCAGTTTACAGAAAAAAGATGTATTATTAGTCCCACCCTTTCCACACATAAACTAATCCCAGTAAATGAGCGGACAGTCACAGTCGATTCAGTAAATTATAAGCTGTTTCCTCACAAAATCGGTTTATTTAGTGTATTGAAGCCTTTCCTCCATTGACTGCCATTAAAAAAACCCTCTTGTCTCCTTCCCTGCATTACAACAGCATCAGCATTAGTCAGTTGTCGGTCATTTACATAGAAAACATCTAAAAGCAGCAGAACTTTATGTAAAAAGCTCTGACAGAACTTTATGATTAGCTCAAGACTTCTTACATCAATGTGTTCTGAAATCATACGTGCTCAAACTGGTAATCTCCACACAGAGCATCGTACATGATCTCTTAAAGGGTACATATCATGCTTTTAAATCATTCATTTTTACATATAAATCATGCATTTGTGGTCTATATAAAGCATAACTGCAATGCTTGGGTCTGAATTCCTCATTATTATAGCTCCACAGGTCACTTTTCTACCCCTTTTCTGATGTGCGTCTGTGAGCAACTTGTTTTGAAGCGGTCTCTTTAAATATAAAGGAGATGTGTCATGCCCCGCCCGCTCTCGAGGTCGCTGAGTTCACGGTCGGTTCAACTCCACCCCGTTTTATAGTTTGGTTAGAGATATACGATTATATACTATAGCTTGAAAGAACATTTTTATTCACACGTTAACAAAATGTCAACAACGGAAGACTTGTCCATCAAGCCTTACATGTTCAACCCAGAGCGAGCGAGTTGAAAAAGGCGACGACAAACCTGCAGAACTTCTTCATATGGATTTATGTATTGCAATGGTATGTAACTGTATTGTGTTATAAGTGAAAGTCGATTATTTCTCTTGTTAAAACAAGCACACTAACAAGATAAATGACTACGGTCTAATCTTCCCACTAAAAATCTGTATTGATAATATGATACGTTTAGAAAAGCATCAGAAAACACAGCAGCTAAATGATCATTTATGAAACTCAAGAACAATAAAACTGCAGACGTGTAACGTTACTTCAAAACAAAAACAAAGAAAGACAAATGTACTACTAAACCATGACCACCATGTGTTTTAAGAAAGTAAAGTACTTTAATTTTATTAACGATATTTACAGCTTATCGAAATGCTCTGTTCGTCGTCTCCAAAGATAGAAGGAATTGACCCCCTCATTCAGACGAAGTCGATCGGCAAACCCTTCTTTATACTGGCGGAGGTTGTTGAAGTTTGAATCCTTGAAGCGCTTCAGGTCACTACATCCAACAACCGAACATTTTGACTTGCCCTCTCGTAACTTCTGCATCCTTGAGCTTAGTGTTGGACCGGTAGTCAATGTCCTTGTTTGTCAGTTCCGCTGCAAATACGGTGACGTGATTGTTCAAAAAATGTCATAGAGAACAGAAAAATCTGAACAGGTTGAAAAATATGACCAAAACAGAATATTAAGACATAAACGAAGCACCTGAAGAGAATAATTTCATATTTTCTGTACTTATAAACACTCCACATATACAAAAAAATGCATTTAAGGGCTAAAAAAGTGGATTTTGCATGATATTATGTCCCCTTTAACTGTAAATTACCAGTAAAGACTTGAGTGCAAGTGTGATTAGGACGTTTTGTTGGTACAGTGAGATGTTTTCGACTGGGAGAATCACAGGTTACTGTGATTTTGCCAACATGTTCCTGTATAAACATTCTTGTTGATCCTGGAGCAACAATCCAATCATCCAATCAGATTTGAGGGGTGGGATTACATTTAAAGGCAAGTTTAGGCTTACAACAAGAGTTAGTGGCTTATACATCATTCCTATCTATCATTTCCCTCTTATTTTAGGGATAAAATATTGGTCAGATTAGGTTTAGGGTGTTAGGACTTTGTTTAAGGACAGGAATGTTGCTCCAGGATCAACAAAAGATGCTGATCCAGGACCATGCAAAATCTTAGCAAAATCACAGCAACCATGCAGAATATAAAACTAGAACCCTGTAAAGAAAGCACATCTATTTTTCCTCCTGTAGATCCTTCTAATCCCACCAATGGAAACGTCTCGGTTACGTATGTAACCCTCGTTCCCTGAGTAGGGAACGGAGACGTTACGTCAGAAGTGACGGAGATTGGGGGTTTCGCATAGAAAGCCAATCCTCTTCGAGTATTAAAACATGAGCCAATGGCATGCAATGCCTTGGGGCTGCGGAAATTTGCATAGCGTACTCCGCCCTACTCCGTGAGTATAAAAGGAGGAAGTGAACGCAACCGCAGTATGTCTTCGCTGAGGAGCCAAGACTGAACTCGGCCTCTACCCAGCGATACAGCAGAAGTGGCAGGGAGACGTAACGTCTCCGTTCCCTACTCAGGGAACGAGGGTTACATACGTAACCGAGACGTTCCCTATCGTAGTCACTTCGAGTTACGTCAGAAGTGACGGAGATTGGGGGTCTGTGCCATCACGCCATCTTCAAGCTGTCTTCCAGTGCCCTGCGAAAGACTGAACCCCCGAGCCTTACCTCTTTTTTTTTTTTTTTTTTTGGGGATCCGACTTTGACACAGGATTACCAAGGTACACTGGGAAACATATCCCGAAGGGGACATGCTACCAGCTGCCTACCGAAGGGAGGACTTAAGAATACACATATGGCCACATAGGAACGCATATGGAACACTGGAGTACCAACCGCAGGTGGCTACTGATTTAAACTCCAGGGGTGGCAGATGGCTTGCCAAGAGAAGACACATGCTCAGAGAGGCTTACAGTGGATAATACACATGAGACGGTTACCATGGGGAACCGTGCGCATGGAGGCACCTAGCTAGCATCCAGAGCAACGCAGTGGTGCCCGCATCGTCGGTGCTGGAGGACTCAAGACTTCAATGGAAGAACTGAGGAAATATCGCACTTATCCAGTCCGGGGAGTGGAGTGGCGAGCAAGCGAAGACACCTGAGCGGATCCAGAACTGGCCGAAACGAGTACGTGAGAGGATACCGGCTCAATTCGCAGATTATAGAATCTGGCGAAGGTGTTGGGTGTCGCCCAGCCTGCAGCTCTGCAGATGTCTGTTAGCGAGGCGCCGTGCGCTAAAGCCCAAGAGGAGGCTACACTCCGAGTGGAATGGGCCGTCACACCAAGGGGGCACGGAAGGCCTTGCTGCTGGTAAGACAAAGCAATGGCATCCACTATCCAGTGGGACAGCCGTTGCTTTGAGAGAGCCCTTCCCTTCTGGCTCCCCCCATGACAGACAAAGAGCTGGTCTGAGGTCCTGAAACACTGCGTTCTGTCGACATAGGTGCGGAGAGCACGTACCGGACAGAGCAGTGCCAAGGCTGGGTCTGCCTCCTCCAGGGGCAGCGCTTGCAGGTTCACCACCAGGTCCCGGAGGGGAGTGGTAGGAACCTTGGGCATATATCCAGGCCGGGGTCTCAGGAATACGTGAGAGTAAGCCGGCCCGAACTCCAGGCACACTTCGTCAACAGAGAGTGCGTGCAGGTCCCTTACTCTCCTGATGGATACCAATGCAATCAGGAGTGCTGTCACATAGGACAGGGCAAAAACTCTACCGACTGCAAAGGCTCCAGGGGAGGCCTCTGCAGAGCACCCAGGTCTACTGAGAGGTCCCCAGAGGGCAGGAGGGGAGGGAGGCGGATTTAGCCCCCTCACTCCCCTCAGGAACCTGATGACCAGGTCATGCTTCCCATAGACTTACCTTTCACTGCATCATGAGACGCGGCAATGGCCGCGACATAATCCAAAGGGTGGAGGGCGACAGCCTGCGCTCCAACCCCTCTTGCAGGAAGGAAGCATGACTCCGATCGAACATCTCCGGGGGTCTTCTCAGCGAGAAGAACACCAATTGACGAAGAGGTTTCACTTCAACGCATAAAGGTGTCACGTGGACGACGCTCTTGCGGAAGTGATGGTTGCCGCCACCGCAGGTGGCAGCGAACTCAAACCTGCCTCGTCCCGTCCTGGAGCCACACGTGCAGCCTCCAAGATCGGGACGAGGGTGCCACAGAGTGCCCCGTCTCTGAGAGAGTAGGTCCGGTCTCAGAGGAATAGGCCAAGGAGGTGCTGTCGCGAGGAGCAAGAGTTCGGAGAACCACGTCTTGGTGGGCCAGTAGGGGGCTACCAGCAAGACCTGCTCCTCGTCCTCCTTGATCTTGCACAACACCCGTGCAAGGAGGCTCACTGGGGGAACGCACACTTGCGTGGGCCCCGTGGCCAGCTGTGCGCCAGCGCATCCGAGCCGAGAGAGCCGCGGGTCAGAGAATAACTGGGCGCAGTGGGACGAGTCCCGAGAGGCGAACAGGTCTAACTGTGCCTCCCCGAACTGGTCCCAAATCAGCTGGACCGACTGGGGATGGAGTCGCCATTCGCCGGAGATGGGACGGGCCCGGGACAGCTCGCGGCTGCCCGGTTCCGGTCTCCAGGAATGTAACTGCACGAAGGGACCTCAGGTGCTTCTGACTCCATATCAAGAGGTGGCGGGCGAGCTGCGACAACCGGCGCGAGCGTAGACCCCCCCTGGTGGTTGATGTACGCTACTGCCGTAGTGTTGTCTGAGCGGACAAGCACATGCTGGCCCTAGAGCACGCTCGGAAGCGGTGCCGGGCGAGCCGTACTGCCAACAGCTCGAGGCAATTGATGTGCATGAGGCGCTGGGCTCCTGTCCAGGAACCGGCGGCTGCATGCCCATTGCACATGGCACCCCAACCCGTGGTAGACGCATCCGTGGAGACAACGAGATGCCTGGAAACTCGCTGAATAGGGACCCTGTCCGTAAAAAGCTGAGGTTCGACCACGGGAAGAAGGATCGGCGGCACGTCGGAGTCACTGGAACTCGGAGCGAGCCGCGATGCCATGCCCACCTCGGGACTCGATCGCGAAGCCACAGCTGAAGCGGTCTCATATGAAGCAAACCGAGCGGCGTTGCCGCGGCCGCGGATGCCATATGCCCCAGGAGCCTCTGAAATAGTTTCAGTGGAACCGCACTCTTGCCCTCGAACTGTCGAAGACAAGCCAGCAGTGAGTGCGCGCGCTCGTTCGTGAGCTGCGCGGACATGGCGACCGAGTCTATCTCCATGCCGAGAAAAGAGATCCTCTGCACGGGGCAAAGTTTGCTCCTTTCCCGGTTGACCCGAAGGCCCAGACGGGCTAGGTGCCGTAGCACCAGGTCTCTGTGTTCGCAAACCTGAGCTCGAGAGTGTGCTAGTAACAGCCAGTCGTCGAGATAGTTCAGGATGCGAACCCCGTGTTCGCGAAGGGGAACAAGGGCTGCCTCGACGATCTTCGTGAAGACGCGAGGGGACAGAGCTAACCCGAATGGGAGAACGGCGTACTGGTATTCCTGGCCCTCGAAGGCAAACCGAAGAAACGGTCTGTGTCGAGGGAGAATGGAGACATGGAAGTACGCGTCCTTCAGGTCGATCGCTGCAAACCAATCCTGATACCGAACACATTCGAAAATGCGTTTGGCCGTGAGCATTTTGAACGGTAGTCGATGGAGAGAACGGTTCAAAATGCGCAGGTCCAGGATCGGTCGTAACCCACCGGTCTTTCTTGGGGACAATGAAGTAGGGGCTGTAAAGCCCGGACCTCACCTCGGCTGGAGGGACCGTCTCGATTGCACCCTTCGCCAGCAGGGTCGCAATCTCCGCTCTCAAGACTGGGGCATTGCCACCAACCATCGTGGAGCGAACTCCCCTGAAGCGGGGAAGAGACCGTGCGAACTGAATCGCGTAGCCGAATCCGATCGTTCTGATGACCCAGCGGGAACCCCGGGAAGCGCTAGCCAGGCTTCCAGGAAGTGAGCCAACGGGGTCATGCGAACCACAGACGTCCCCCCGGAGGGGCAGCGAGGCGGGTCGACCGACATGCGTGCAGGAGTTACCCCGTCCGGATGCACCGTCGAAACCCGCTCCCCGACAGAAGAGACCAGGGAAGGCAGAGCGTTCCACGGGGGTCTGTTCTGCCGGGGGTCTGGCGACAGAGGGGGAAGGGATTGGCGTAGCCCGGGGACGACACACGCACCCTTCCGCGCCCTCCGAGACAGAGAGGAATGAACGGGGCGACGCACTGGACGTCGTGCGCGCTCATTCCAGTCTGTGTGCTCAATGACAGTGTCAGCTTTTCCTCAACCAGCTCAGGGAGCTAGCTAGAACAAAAGATTCTCCACCGGCCCTCCACCGGGGAAGGAGGGGCCCTGCCACCGCCTCCTGAGAAAAACCATGACACTATCACTGAGCGGCCCGCCTCAGGAACATCGCTTCGCCTGGCATCTAGCGGGGCACGCGGCCTGAGGGGGGGCTCTTTTCTTGGGACGCTTACCTGTGGCCTCCTCCGCGACGCGAACCGGCTGAAGGCTGCTGCTGGGGCCGCGTGGGAGGGAAGGGAGCCGCAGGGGGGCGTCCTCGGCGGCGAGCTGGCGGAGGCGTCCGAGCCGACGGCTGGTTGGAGGCAGCAGCTGGCCGTCGGGGCAGAGAAACCGCCTTCGTCTGCTCCTAGGCGGTCGAGAAGTGCTGGGCAAAGTCCTGGACCGCACCGCCGAACATTATGATGCTCCTGGACCACAGCGGTGGGCATCATCTGACCAAGGGAGCGAGCGACCGCCTCCGTGACCCGTTTAAGGACAAGGTAGGCGACAGGCTCGCAGCTCGCTTGGTCCGTCACCTCCTCGTGCACATTCCTGAGCAGCTAGCTTTGTAGGTGCTCATCATATGCAGGGCGGAGGCTGCCTGTCCCGCCGCTCTACAGAATCGCGCCGCCATAGACGACGAGAACCCATAGGCTTTGGAGGGGCATCTGAGAGCAACCGCCGGTCGACCGGGGGAGCCCCAGCGTACCCACAGACAGCCGCATCGCCGAGGGGAGGAAGGGCGGGGAACTAAGCACGCTTTTTTTTTTTTTTTTTATATATTTTTTATTTATTTATTTTTTAGTGCGTGTCAGTTCCGCATGCAACTCGGGGAAAAAAGGAAATTGGGGTTGGCGGTGGCCGTAAGGCGGCAGCGTTACCCAAAAACCAATTATTCAGCCGCGAGAGATCGGGGAGGGGCGGAGTTCCACCCCCACCCGATGCTCACGGACGCCCGAGATAGCACGGCCATCATCGCGGGATCAGACACGGCGGCGCTGACGCTCCCGAGGGAGGCAACGCGGCCGCATCCTCACTTCCCGAGGAGTCAAGCCCGCCTAGTGATGCTGTGATCGACATCGCATCATCATCTGGAGCGCTGCCCGAAGCAGCCGGTGCCACCGAAGAAGCAACCGACTGAATCGAACTAACGCTCGCTGGCTCTCGCACTGAGGCGGGAGGCGTGGCCCGAGAAATCGTCGGGGCTTATCCCACACCATCACCGTAAATCACCAGGTCCCCGGGTCGACGGGCCCCCTATGGAGGAAACCGATCGAGCGGGGGGGACCGGGACTCTCACTCAAGTGAGATCATTGAGTCTCGACCTCAGTGTAGAGATGGTCATGTTCCCACAGAAGGAAAATGAGTCATCCACGAACGCTGCTGCTGCATGCTGAAATGCCCAGGCATACAAAGCAGCGATCGTGACCATCAGATGACGACAGAAATCAATCACACCCAGAAGAGCACGGGCGAACCGTCTTTAAAAAGACGTGCGCGTGCAGCTCTTTCAATGAGAGGAGGAAATTCACTCTTTCAGCGCTGAAGCGACCAGGGAGAAGCGCAAAGTCTGGCAGACCACTGCTCAGATCGCAGGCGATGCAGAATCTCGCTGGGTACCGCCGTCACACCAACACTGAAGAGGACGCTCGTCTCGAAGAGTCTTGAACAGTGCTTTCAGGAGTGAAGAGGTTCTCTTGGCTCCGAAGCGAAAACATACTGCGGTTGCGTTCACTTCCTCCTTTTATACTCACGGAGTAGGGCGGAGTACGCTATGCAAATTTCCGCAGCCCCAAGGCATTGCATGCCATTGGCTCGTGTTTTAATACTCGAAGAGGATTGGCTTTCTATGCGAAACCCCCAATCTCCGTCACTTCTGACGTAACTCGAAGTGACTACGATAGGGAACTCTTGTTACTACTGTGATGGACAGAACTGCTTGAACACAGTGAAATGTTCAGGGAATGAAGATCGCTGCATTAAAGCAACAGGTGAGAATCTGGAAACAGAAGAAGATTGATGTTATTTTCATTTAAACTGCCTTGTAGGTTTTAAATATTTGACACAGATCACATAATGTCCAGCTTAGACTAACCTTTGTTCTCTTTCTTTTCATCAGGGAAGTTTGGAGACCAGACATTGGTTGTAAAAGGCTGTGTCTCTAAATTAATTTGTGACGCCACTTCATTTATTCCTAGTGTTGAGGGCATCTCGTGTTGTGAGGGGAACCTGTGTAACGGGTCTCAGAGTGTCACTCAGAGCGTCCTGATCTTCTGCGGTTCTCTGCTCTCATACTTCCTGATGCACTGAATACAGTGTTCTACAATGTGACACGCTATATATGGCTTGAATTTTGTATGTACACTTTATGGAAAACAATGTGCAAATCACCTTTACACCTGTTTCTGGTTTTATTTTTTTTTAATAAATCATACCAGTGGGTTAGTTAGAATGTTTTGAAGAATTAAAAATACATTTTGGTCCAAAAATAACAGAAACTACGTTTTATTGAAAAAATTGAACATTAATTTAAGCCAATTTATTAACTTTCCGACTCTTACATGTCAGATGATCTTATTTCATTTTTGCTTGTCAAACCGGCCAAACAGTAATATTGCAACTACTTGTTCATACTTTCTCTCTTTGAGAACATGCTTTGTGCCAGAGGATTTAAAAATTAGCCTTAAAGCTACACTGTGTAACTCTTTAAGTTTATTCTTAGCTAAAACACTTAGTTCTTTCAAAAATATATGTGCTCATTAATGTATATTTACTTCGTTCAAGTAATAAAGTATTATGATCCAAATGTCTTAGCACTCATATGGTGCTATTCTAAATAGCTTAAGAGCTCTACTATACTACACAATAAAAAGATATAAACAGTAAACAGGATGGATTCCTCTTCCTCAAACACACAATGACCCCAATTCACATGTTTCAAGGCGTTACTGTCAAACTGGGACAACTTTATTGGCAAACTGGGACACTTAAAACACATTCATTAGTTATTCCAGTCTAGGCCTTATACATTAAATTAAATACACAATAACAATATAAACAACAACAACAATAATATAAACATCACATTGTGATGTTTGAAAGGGTGCATGGTACAGCAGATTCAAACCAACCCCCTTGCTTGTCTTCCCAAATGTTGTTGTTTTTTATGTACTGGGTTTAATTTATTTCATATAAATATAATTTAAAAAAAACAGTAACCTTCATAAAAATCTCTTGTAGGCTAATTAATTGCATACAGGCTAAATTTAATTTCTGTACGGTAGATTAATCTACAGGTCAGCCAGAGAAAGTGAACGCCACCCCATCTTCAATGAGAATATTCTCATTAGCATTAGCATCGCAAGCAAGCTCAATATAATAGCCTAATAATAATAAAACAGTTAATTTGTAATGCAGTTTATATTTAAGCAAATGCCAAATTGCTACATGATAAAACAGGTGAGTGTTAAAAAAAAAAACACACACACACACACATGGAGAGCATGAAAATAAAAACAAAAATAATAAGGAAAAGGGCAAGAGTTCAATCAAATATAAGTAGTCATTTTACTTACCATCACAGATCAATGCAAGGTTGTTAAATATTATGTGCCACACCCTGGAAGTGATGTTATAGCCACAGAATCTTTTTTTTATATCACATACTTTCCAATGATGCGCTCAGTGTTGATTTTTAGTAATAGTCAGTTAGATAACGCCCTAGGATCGTGTGTAACCCTACCCCCACCCCAGACCTAAACCTACCCGCGTCATCTGACTGATGCTTTCCTTTAGCGTCAGTTAGATGACGGCGTAGGATCGCGTCATGTAACTGACGCTAAGGGCGCCTAAAGCGTCAAATATTGAAGCATGGTCAAAGGTGACGCCTTGGGGTGAGAATGCGTTGTAATAAATATATATCCATGTGAAAGTATTAAGCTTAAAGGTTCTCAAAGCGATCCTGGGTGTTGACGTTCGAATATTTTCAAACAAATCGGAGGCTAGCTAGACCCTCCCTCCTCTGCATCTCATCTCATCTCCTCCCCCTCCCTTCCGTGCTTCCTGAAATAATTGTGAACGTGCATAGTTCTAGCTTATAATATCCTTGTGTGGGTTTGGCGAACATAAGCGTCAATTTCGAAGAAAAAAAAAACAATTTAACATTACCCACCTGTCAAGCAAAAACAGAGCAACCTGAATGTCGGACTGGAAGCCCTTCTGCCGCCGGAGTTCTCGCCATCGTTCAAAAGCTTTGCTACCGATGTAAATTCGGAACTTCGCACGTTCTTTATCCGACTCCTTCTTTTTAATTTGTTCTTCAGAACGACGTCTCTTTGGTCGTGTGTCGGTCATTTTTCAAACTTCCCTCTGATGCTTCGCTCTCCTTCACACACACACCCCCTTCACACCCCCTTCAGACCCACCCTCAAATACTTCTTGCCAGTGATTGGCTGGAACACTGTTTGTTAGGTTTCGTGGTCCGGGTAAGACATGATTGTTTTTGTTGCCGTTTGTGGAGCCTGTGGTGTCTACAGAGACCGCGTTTTTTTACAGTGTGTTTAGGGGACAGGCAGCTAGCCGATAGTGAGGAGACGTTTGATGTATGTGACAAAAAATGTTTTGGCCCCACATCGCTCAGAGAACCTTTAACTGTTCCACTTTACCCACTGTCCCACTTTACCAGTTATCACCCTGCATATACAAACACACACACGGAATATGAATACAAGCCAAGTCAGAAATCAACTTTTTTTTTCTAAAATGCTTTGTGTGTGTGTGTGTGTGTGTGTGTGTGTGTGTGTGTAATCTGTGTATTTATATTTACACTATAAACAGAAATTTATTCTAATTTTCTTTCTTTCTCAAAACACTGAGTTTTGATAAGTTAGATATTTATGTATAAGTGTTTTCACATATGATCATTAGGTGTAGGTCATCAGTAAATGAGTGTGGGATTTAAATTCAGAGTTTCCTGAATGAGACAAAAGAGCTGTTAGTTTTGAAAGTAATGTAGAGAACTGTGTTACAATAGCAAACTGAGTTTAAAGTGTAACGTGCTTGTAGTTTTGCAGACTGGATCTGAAGATTCGGTACGTGTGACTGGTCCACAGCACGACAAGATTTTACGGGTCAAAATCTTGTAATCTGACACAGTGACTATCGTAACTCTACACATAGGTGATCAATGCTCGTCTGTTGCTACAGCCAACGACAGAACAGTTTGCATGCTTTGCTCGAACTTTTGCCATTGCGTTAGAACTGGTCACACTGTTGTCGCTTGCGAAAACCAAATGGTGGCGCCCTGGGTGGAAACGTGCGTATTAAGGGGCGGTAATATTATAATAAGATCCCCTTCCTACATCAGAAAGGGGAGCGAAATCTGATTGGCTTATTTTTGACATGCTTGCAGAGAAAGGCTTACCAAAACAAAGTTCCTGGGTTTCACTTTTCCTGTTTTCTGGGTTGGTAGATGCACTTAAACATGGAAAAAGTCAGATTTTTAAGATGTCACCTTTAAAATATAATTCTCTCATGAAGATCCTCCCCCTCTGAGAAGCTATAAAATGGCACTGAAACAGACACATTATTTTATTCTCCTCCTGATCAAAGATGGATCTGCAAATCTTAGTTTTTTCCCTGTTCACTTTTTTCACAGCAGGTACAAAGAGAAATTGCTTGAATTATTATGGTGTACAAATACCAATTACTCATGTCTCTTACTGTCTCTCTGTTTTATTACTAAAGGACACTCTCTGTACCGCAGAGTTTTGATTTTAATGAACTTACAAAAACACATATGAATTTATATGCATGTACACATTCAAGAAGGACCAGAGAACCCAAGACTCGGAAGGGGAGAAAGAATGCACACGCAATGCCTGCTCAGCGAATCTTAAAGGAGGAACTAAGAGTCGCATGACTATTGTGTTGCAAGTGTATCCGTTACTATTGTGTTGCAAGTGTATGGAAAAACCCAGATGGTGTGAGAGATTGTGTCACACAGCCAGTATAAATAAGGCTGCTTTCTCAGTGTTAGTTGTTGCATCTTGCTAGAAGATTTTTGCGTGCATCCCTGAAGGTAATCATTCTTCAGTCCAGCTTGCTGGAACATATATTGCTTTAACTGCTTAGCTGTATGATGTTAACTTAACCTGCTCATAGAAGGACAAGGTTAGTTATTCATTTAATACTTGAACTGTGTATGTTAAGAAAAACTTTGTGACTGAACCACTTATACAGGACTGACCTGTTAAGTTGGGAGAAACTGAGGTATTATAATCTGTAACCTTTTCTTTTGTTGCTACTATTAACAATCATTGTGTAACCAGTGTTATTATCGTTTGTATAAATAAATTTTCATTTTATAAAGATAAAAGTTGAATAGTTCTTTGCCTCGGGTCACAATACCAGTTCTATAAGCAATAGTAAGAGCATTAAAGCTACCCTTGCGAGAGCAAGAGGTCACCAGGACTCCACGGAAGCATCTCCACGGAGGGTGAGTATGAATTGCATTGATGGTTGTTGCTAGTAATACTGTATTGGTTCACATGAGTGTAGGGATACACCTAGATTCACTGGTATAGGTTAAATGAGCTATAGGGAACGTTTATCCAGAAATTCTGACCTGACAGCAAAAGGCACCTGGCCACTTCGATACCAGGCGCTCTTCAGGGCTGAGGTAATACCAGATCTCACCACATGGGGGCTCGTCCGGGATATATTATTATTAATTTAATAATTTGAATCCGAGTGAACAATAATTATTAAAACACCATCAAAATCCGCTAAACAGTGTCTCCAGAGTTGAAGGAGAGGGTTACAGAGAGTAACTGTGTCTCCTTAGTGCAAAGAGGAAGTTACTGAGAGGGTGCTTCCTCGTATTAACTGTAAAAAAAATCTTCAGGGACGCCTGAGAGATAAATTATATGGTTAAGCACTAAAACGGGGTAATTGATCCAGAGGACTGCGCAGTGGGACCACACGAGTACCCAATATATATAACCTCGAAGAAGGATAATTACCAGAACTCTCGAAAGGCAGACACACAGTCATGGACAAGATAACTCATACTGCTTTACTCCCACCAGATAAATTTAGCAAGCGCTTGAAAGACGCAGGGCTAAAAGAAACTGAGGAACTCATAGCTACCGAGTGTGCTTTGTATACGCCTACCGTTGACGGATTAAGAAGGTTAGTCCAAACCGTCGGCGAACAAACTCGAAGTGACAAGATCACTGTAGAAGTAGGGGACCATGATGTCTCCATACCGATAGTTCCAGGTAAAGAGATACAGGTAACTAGAGGCGGGATCCCAGATCAAAGAGCTAGAGGCTCCGCTGGATCTCCGTCCCTCTCAGTACATACTGACAGGGAGGAAACAGCCGAGTGCATTTACAACCGCCTAGATAGGGCAGATGCACAAGCAGCGACAGAGTCAGGGGCAATTGTAAAACATACGAACTTTATCACCGGTTTCTCTCCCTCAAAATGGGAAGAAGAAACATGGGAAAGGAAAAAATCTGCGTTTAGGCCGAGTCAGACTTCCACCGAGAAAAAAGATAAATATGGAAAACTGGGTCAGGAAGATTCAAGTGATAGTTCGAGTACGGGCTATAGCGAGGATGAAATGTTACCTAAACGAAAGAAAGTTAATTACAAGCGATCAAAGAGCCAATCGTGTGAGGGGCGAAGTGGCTCGGTACAAAGGGACCATGAAAACCTCGGGGGTAGAACATTTCTAACCTGCCCGGGCTTAGTGTTCGATCCGCAGGACCCACAGTGGGCATCGCTTACAGAGGTGCAGCAAAAAATAGTCAAACTGGCCGTAGGACCAACCCCAGATGAAATCTTGGACATGCCAGGAACTAGTTCCAAGGCGAAAATAGACATGCTGGCAGAACAATTAAATTGTATGCAAGAGGCATTATGTTACGTGTTATTAGATGAAAATGAAAAAGAAGAACACGAACCGACAATTAATGACATAAAAAAAATGAGAAAGGCAATGTAGGGAGCCAGCACCTAATAGAAGTAAAGCTCAGAGAAGCAAGGAAAAAGCACAACAGAGAGATTGCTCCACTAAAATAGTTGCCAGGGAAAGCTTCGAAAAATCCCGTGGTAGGGAAACACATAGGCAAGTTGTAAAATATGAAGAGGAATCTTCAGACTCGCAGTCCGAGTATGACTATTTGACCTCTGACACGGAGGGGGATTGCGGGGGTGAAGAAAAGTTATTGCCCTTGAAACAAGAAGTAGATTTATCTCTCACCGCGGCTCTGGCAAGACAAAGAAGGGAAAAGAGGAAGTCAGATAGAAATGAGGAAGACGTTAGTCTGAAGCCTAGGCGGGGACCACCGAGACAAGCCAAAGGCGACAGAGTTTCTGCAATCCAGTTATTGCAAAACATGTGATTTCAAGGGGTAAAAGATAACATGAAAAAGGCGAAAATGGTAGCAGATTTAGGAAAAATGCTAAATGCACCTACTGGCCTAGTAGAGCAAAAGGATTCGACATCATACAGGGATAGTGTTGAAATTACAAACTATAGAATCACATTACGTTCATGTGATAGGGAAAGATAACAAAGCAGAATTAAGAGAGGAGTTAGAGATGTTAAGAACCACAGGACTGTGGGCTTATCGCTCTGAAAAAGCTGACAAAGGGTGGACTGAAACCAAAGTGTTAGCACCATTGAAAAAGCTGGCCGCAGAATTGCCGGGGTGTAAAGAAATAGCTCGTGGAGGGTCAGAAACTGATTGGCCTGAAATGTCCAAATTCGCAGTAAGGTATGGCAGAAATACTAATCGAATAAGGGAAGAGATCATACCCAGGCAGGAGTAGACTGCAAGAGGGGGACAGGATAAAACCAAAAGCTAGCTTTAAACCAGCGAGAAATATAGAATAAATAATGCTGTATGAATAAAGACAAGCGGAAAAGAACCCTCAACTAATCCTGTGTATCAGAAACCCAAACAGCATGTCAGATGAAAGCACAGATAAGAAAACGGAACAAAAAAGAGGAACTGAAACCAGAGCGAGCTCGAGCAGTCAGATCCAACAAGTCAGCTAGAAATACAGAAATATAGGACGATAAAGCTCCAGGAAAAACGACCATCACCGTCGGGGTCACCTCAATAACCGAATGGCCTCCTGGGGCTGTGAATGTAGATGGGCAGCACAGAGTGTATGGTTTAAGCAATGAAATGAAACCATGATCCAGAGGTAGGTACCGCTGGGAAGGATTACACTGTATAGTGGACAGTTCAATTTTAATGAGTATTATAGATGGCATTTACGTTAAGGAAATGCACGATAAAAATCTTGATAATGATAAACGAATCAGATGGATGAAAAAGGTCGACTCGGAGTATGAGATAAATAGAGTCGTAAAACAGACTCTACCTAAAGACGAATTGAGAGAGTTATTAGAAAAATATAAGAATAACTGCGCAAAGAGCAATAATGATTGTGGAAAGTTACACAAGAAATATGAGTACACAATATTAGGCGGAATCCCTGCGCCACAGAGACAGTGCCCGCTTAATAGAGCCGTCTACATAGAAATAAGGGTAACTAGAAGAGTTAAAAAAGGAACGAATCACAAGCTTGAGACAGTGGCAGGGCCTGAAGATTACAATTAAAATTGATGAGGTTAAAGGATTAAAAAGACTTAAATTAACAGATTACAATTTTGTGAGAGATTTAATTCCAGGATACAGTGCTAAAGCAAAAATACTGTATAAATCTATGGCAGGAAATGGCTTTAATTAGGATGAGAGACTGGAAAATATCAAATGTGGCATAATTGACATGGCCTGGGCTTCGGGGCGGATTGTCAGGAGAAACCCTGATAAAAACCTCAGGGTTAAGATTGACAATAGACCCGAGAAAATGGAATTGATATTATATAACGAAGGGGATTCAAAATCTCCGGTTATGTTCATTTCGCACGAGAAACCAGCTAACCATAAGAAGCATGTGAATATGTCACCTGCTGATATTCTAGTCACAATTGCTAAGAATCTGCTCGCCATTAAGGCGTTGGCGGCCGAAAAAACTAATTATTATAGTTGCTAAAGGGGAAGGGATCGACCTCTTAGCAAGGGAAGCAAAAAAACTTGATCAATGAGAATAAGCGCGTGCATGTTTTTACCTGGTCGAAGTGGATAAAAATAATTAATGATAACCAATTTGAGTTTAGAAATGAGAAAAGTCCGAAAAAGGACAGAAAGACCATAATAGATCCGGAACAGATTTGCTACTTCACGGACGGTAGTTCGGAGAAGGGAGAAACCTGGTGGGGATTTATGGTCAAGTTGAAAGGGAAAATTATTCACAAAGAAAAGGGCAGATTAAATAATGACAAAAGTGCGCAAGAAGCTGAGGTTACAGCGGTTGCGAAGGCAATAATGCACATGAGGGACAACAACCGTAAAAAATGCGTATTAGTCACCGATAGTGAATACGTGTATTTGGGCATTGTTCAAAACCTATCCACATGGGAACAGAATAATTTTTATAATGCTAAAGGCAAACCACTGGCACAGGTGGAATTGTGGAAAATCATTAGTGAATGTGCCAAGGTGGTACAACCGAGAGTGTTGCACCAGTCCAGTCATACGGTCCAGAAAACTCCAGCAGCTGTAGGAAACAGGGAAGTGGATCAGTATGTGCGCGTGAGGGCAATTATTAAAGAGAGTGAGGGGAACCTGCTCCAAGAGCTACACGATAAGCTTAATCATCCGTCCACGACGTATGTTGCAAAATATTGTGGGCAGCTGGGGCTGCATTTATAAAATGTAAAGACCACATGGAAATGCATGGAAATTTATCAGAAAATTAAACTAAAGTGTCCTGATGGCAGGAAGGTGATGTCTAGTGTACATCAGGATTTTGGACATATGAAAAATGTAAGGGAACATGAAGAAATGGGTGCAGATTTTGCCGGACCATTGTTACCTAAAACTAAAAAGAGGAATGTCCACTTCTTAGTGTTAATGGTCAATTGTACCAAATTTCAAACAAACATATCCATTTATCCGTGTCCACAGGCGAACAGCGCGGTAGTTGATAATAGCCTTAAAGAGGGGATTAAATATCGGGGGAAGCCCGCGAGAGTCCGTGGGGACAACGCGCATAATTTAACTGGAAGTGAGGTAACAAACATTTTGTAACAAAAATGGATCAACCTTAGTCAAAGCAGTTAAGCGTGGCTGGCATAGCAGAGCATGCCGTTCGTAGTGTGAAAGAATTCTTTGTAAAGAATCAAAGCTTAGGCGAATGGGATTCGATAGTTAATATCTGTACGCTTTATACCAAATTACAGGGTTGATAAACCTAACCAAAAGCCCGAACCAATAAATATAAAGCAAAGAAACGTTTAAGGTAGGACAGACAGTTTACATCTTACTCAAACGCAAAGACAAGAGGTTTAGGGCTAAAACGGGAACTGAAGATAAGGTAGTTGAGTTAACCTCCAATACCACTGTTCGGCGGGAAGCGAACAGGGTTTGGTCAATCAAAAAACTGGTGGGGAGTAAATGATTGTCAATAAGATTATGAATAAAATCATCACAGCAAAAGTATCCTTCCAACAGGGCATAAAGGGTCCAGCGGAAGGCCTATTTGTAGTGTGTAAAGATTTTAGTGATTCATTCTTAGTTAAAACATGGCATAAAGACTGTCGGGAGGGAACTCCGTCAGTTAGGGAAAAGCCTATTGACTGTGTGTTCTGTAGCAAACAGGAAGTTTGCAGCCTGCTCTGGGAGGGGCCGAGAGAGATACGGGAAAGTCAGGCGTGGCTGAGAGCTCAGCTGACAATTTTGCCCAAATGGTTCCGCACAGATAGGTCCATGGGGGCATGTGCGATGGGAGACGTTACTGTATGCGGAAGCTGTCGAACGCAAAGGCAGCTATGAAGTGTATGGCAGTATGAACTGGCCATAGGTACTGGTGGATGTTAGACCTGTACCGACTGTAGATTGAAGCACAATCTACGAGGTCAAGAATGTAAGTGTACATTAAATGACCTAGGTGAGCTTGCGAGATGTGAGAGATGCAAGCTGCTGCTTAAGAAACGATGGTTACAGGTAACCAGTTTCAAGGGTGTCTGGCAAACTAGAAAGAGCGAAACAAGCTTAGGATGTTTAGCCAAGGACATAATCATGACGGAATGGGACGTGAATCCGCTGGCCTTAGCCAATAACACAGAGAAAGCCTTCTTGTGGGAAAGATTGCTGTGTTCGGGGGGACCGGTTCTAAGGGATTCAGATCCGTTAGTGAAAGGTGGGGTGTTAGATAAAACACTGGCCAGAGACAGTGACCTAGACCTCTGGAAGAAGGTCGTAAGGGACCCACTGTAAGAGAAGGAGCACTTGATTAGTTATAAAATCAAGGGGGTATATAAAGAAGCAAGAATGCATGATATGATGACTAACTTGTTGGAGGAAATGTCTTTTCAGGAAGAATATCCAATTTACGTATATGCCCAGAGAATATAGCCTTTATGTCAGGGGAACTTCTCTGACTGTAAGAGCTAGATTACAACAGACTTTTGTAGGGACAGAGTGAGTGAAAGTTTAAATTGGCCCGGACAACAGAAGTGAACTATAGCAGTTCCAGGTCCATTTGACAACTACATCGACTTTCTCGGAGTAGGAAAGTCAATAGAAGGGGTCAAACTTATCAGATCAAGCATAACAAAGCCCAGCTCACTGAGCAGAATGACAATCTGGATTAGGCAAAGGCTAGGGAAAGTTTAGGTTGATATATGTCTCTGTGTCTGTTGTGTGTTTTACAGAAGCAGGATGGCGAAACAGCGGATACATCTGGAGAGGAAGTATCTAAAGCTGCGGAGGAAGCAAAGCAGTTTGAGAATCGGCCTGTTGTCAGCGCTGACTATGCGGGGAATAGCATTGTTAATATTGGGTCTTGGATTATCAGGAGATAACGAGACAGAAGTGGTTAGCGTATCCTCCTGCTCTGTGGTTGAGAAATTAGTGTTAAAAATATGCTATAAGCAAACAGCGAATATTGGTGGGGTGAAATATGGCTCGAAAATGATGAGGGACATGTTTAAAGGAATGATAGAAAATATAGATAAATCATTTTGGAACTGTACAGGGGCTCGGAAAATAAGTGCTACGAAGGGGCCAGCTCTCTACGGGGGTAAAGTAATTAAGAATAGTACCAGGTTGAGATGGAATATTCTTGACGGTCATAATCAGACGCACGTAAAGCTAAGGGGCCTACAGTACAATCTCACGAATATCACTAATTTGACGTTTAGTAAGCATGTGTACAAAATATGGAATAGTCCTGTTCTCCAGATAACTGGGGTGCAGCATTGGGATTGTCTGACCAAGGAAATTGTTACGGGGCACAGTAATAAATGGTTGGGTAAAACTGTTGAGGATCAGTCGATAAAGATTGAAATTGATAAAGTTCCAGCAGATAAAAGACGTAGCGGTAGATCTGCCCCAGAGGGGGCGAATTATCAGATCAAGGACCAAACATGGAATAATGAAGATAATTTGGACCCAGTGCAGCAAAGTTATTGGCCCAAGGGCCTAAATCCGCACGTTTTAATTGTCGGGGTTTATAAAAATAAACCTAAGCCGGCCTATGATGAGTTAAACTGGGTAACGTGCGAACACTTGGTCATGCCGATAGGGATGTGTGAGAGACGCAGTGAGTGCCCGTTGTTGACCAAGAACAAATTTGTAAGTAGTAAACCGGAAAATCAGTTTTGGTACAACATTGACCAGCATTGCAGAACGGATTATGGTAAGACGACCGCATGGGTGTGTTATCTAAATAGCACCTCTAAATGGGACTATAAGGAATTTGAGAAGCACAGTAAAGATATTATTAACCTGTGGCATGATTGGATGATGTTGCAGGATCCGAGTAATGACATGGTGGAAAGAGAGAGTAGGCGCGATACGTGGACGATCAACGCCGCCTTGTGGGCGAATGGGGTAGGGGCAAAAAGGTTGCATCCTCTGACCCTAGAGTATGCGCCCAGACCAGGTTTGTCGATAGAACTGGCGAATTACTCGGGCATTATGTATTATATCTTGAGTTATGTGACCAATCCGTAATACAGGTCTGCGCTTACCCTGTACTGTATGGGCTGGGATGGAGTTCATAGGAGTACACATAGAAATCAAGGTATTTGGGCAAACCATAGTGATGCTGTTAACAAGGGGACTTTGAGATGGATTGGACTTTCTAACCTTATGTATAGGGTGTGGGATGTTTTTCCAGTGGTAATGGGACTGGATAAGACGACAACGCGAACTGTAAGCTGGAGGTCATTCCATAATCATCCGGTTAATAAGAGTATATTCCCGATTGTGTGGGCAAGAGGGAATAGAACCTTAGGGTTGCAAACCAGAACTTTAGCGCATGGTTTTTGGAGTAGTAAATATTATTTGCCGATGTTGAAACCATCGGAAAGGCGAGGTGTCACGAATACTGACTATAAAAATTCTGATGGCCTCACCCAAATTCGATATCTAAGTCAGTGGCTCATTCGCGAGACATAGTCTGAGGCTTGAGGACCATGACCGTGATGAGGTAAGGAAACGGTCAAATGTCTGGAACATGGGTTTGGGAAAATTTGTGTACAGGCATTGGGATGAGGTTAAGTATTTGTGGATACCGGCGAAAGAGCAATGTTGTGACACGGAAATGTTTAATTCATGGAAAATTAAAACCCCAGGCAATAGGTTTAGTCCTAACATTACGTGGATGCATGAAGATGAACATGTTTTTTGTACTTTCAAGAATTTCAAGGTGATTGGCGCAGATCGGGTTGGCAGTATAAGTGGAGCGGTTGATATAAGCTCGATAACCGGTGCAGCTCCTTTGATGATGATTGCGCGAAATCAGGTAATGAAAAAATGCGCTTTTTCCGCTCTGTTAAATAGCGCCGAGGAATTACGTGGCTTTTTTGACCCGGTGGATGTCTACCTTGGGGGCCTGTCCATGGGGCCGGGGTATTTGTTTTTTTTGGGACTTCGAATCTCAATTGATTAAGCCAAATAGGGGCGATATTTTTACTGTATATTGGAAAGTGCAGAAGAAGGCTATTCTATGGGTGGTTGGATAACATTAAAGAACTCGCTGTCTCCGTGTGGGACCTAATAGTGCAATCTTGGTTTCACGTAAAGATTGCCATAATCTGCCTGGCTATTGTTATAGGAATAATAGTCATGGTGGTCCTGTTCGTTAAACTTTCGAAATTGGGGCCGGTCTGCAGGAAACTGTCGAAATTGCCTGACTCGACAGAGGACACAGAGGCTCTAGTTCCTCTTATGACCAAATAGGGGACGGAAGTGCAGGCCTCGCAGTGACAGGGATTGCGAAGTGTCTAAACGAGCGGACAAGGTTACGGATCACTCAGTTGGTGGCGGACAAGGAGGCTATCATCACTCTCTCTAACTTTCTTCTATTCGCAACAGCAGCAGTAGACTAAATGGCAGGCAATTACAGCAATACTACAAGGCATTGCATTGACAGACCAAAAGAAATTGTGAGTATAGTTTCCATAAATTTATGGTTGATTGTATATTGGATATCCGGAATATTAAGTCAAAGAATGCCGGAGCAAGTAGTATTGATGTTTTTGAGCCTTGGCCTTTATAACTTTTTGGACGATATTTCATTAGTGCTAATTCTAGTGTCTCAGCTGCTGAGAAGTGCGAGATATGTTAAATTGTTTGGAAAAAAGGGAATTGTTGCAGTTATGTTTTTTTCCATAGCTATAACTATGTACAATTTCACAAAATGCTACGTTGAATTAATTTGGGTCAAATACGTAGGTGTGGGGCTTGCGCTCATCACATACGTATTTTTGATTATCTTAAGCTATAGAAGAAATACCGTTTTAAAGCCTTTAGTGAAAAAATTGGCTGTTCTTTATTTTTTGGTTTTACTTATTGCTGGCAGTTCAAGACAAGTGAACGAGCCGAAGCTATTCATGTTAGCCATTCTGGTTGGCATTAATGATTGTAGCTATATGTGGAAGATGATTGACAATTGTCGAACTGATTGCATTATTTGTGGATGAAAAAAAAAAGAAGAAAAAACGAACCTGAATAACTTTGACAGTGCCGAAAAAAAAAAAAAAAAAAAAAAAAAAAAAGAGCACTTGCTGGTTGTTATTCTTTTGTTTTGTTTGTTTTGTTTTTGTCACAAATTGTTTTCATGTTGATTTTTATTTCAATAATTTTGGAAATATATTGATCAATAGAACAGTGACGGGAAGAAAAAAAAAAAAACCCGATTATTGTCACTAACGGACCATGTTAAGTTCGCCAATTTGTTGAGTTTACAAATTGTTTTCTAAAAAGGTCTGGATTTAGTTTGTTTCTTTCGAAATGAAAAGCAATTTTGTTTTGTTAACAATGTTTTCATTTTCTCTTGAACTACATCATTTCATGTATGAATAGGGTGATGTATTTGGAGATTTTAATTTATGGTGACCAGTCAAGTCATGGGGTTGCTGCGTTCAGGAAGGGCCCCCTGGGGGGCAGCAACTGACCAATGACAGTTTGATTGACGGGGTCATTGTTGAGAAGACAAAGAAAAAAGAAAAACACTTGGAAAGTTCGTTTGGTTTATTTGGGGTTGAAGGAACGAATTTTGTTTTTGTTTTTGTTTTTTATATAATGTTGGTATTTTTGTTTGAGCTACCTCATTCATGACATGGTTTATTTACTGTATGTTATCATACTATAGGTCCCTGCTGACTGGAGGAGGGCGACGCAACTTGGGCATTTTTTAATTTGTGAAGAATGTTTTGATGTGTTCAAGAGTTATAGTATGAGAATTGAAGCATATAAACAAGAGTGTAAGGACGTTAGAGTTTATTGTCCAGTATGTGTGATGAAACTGGGTATTAGCATGAGACAAATGTCTCGCATTTGCTTTGACAGGCATGGGACGCAGAATGGAGGTCCGGGCAACACTCATAATTTTACATATGGGGAAATGAGATTTTTCCTTGACATGAAATGGAAAGTCATCGAATTAGATGATGGATTTGAACGTTTGTTTAGTCTGGGGGAGCAAATATTTCAGAATACCTGCTGTGTTAACATTCAGACCTATCCAAGAAGACACAAGGAAGTCCTTGGCTTTTGCACAAGACAGGCGCGTATTAATGGCCGAATTGTCTGTGTGCTTGTCCTTGATCCCAATATAGATCTGCCTGGAGCGTCTGACACAGGTTCGATGGGAACCAAGAGTGCTGAACGAGGGCATAGCAGCCAGGGGAAGCGAACTGGCCTTGGCCCTGGCAGATCTGGTGACAATGGACCAGGCCCCAAGAGTAAAGGACTCATTCCGGTGGATGCCGGTGGACCGGCGTTGGTATCGACAAACGATGGGCTGTCTGTTGGCACAGTACGGAAGGCTGATAATTGGCTTCTTCCAAAGAGAGTCTGAGTTAAGATATAGGTTTTATGAGTGTTGTTTGGATTTTGTGGTGCCCACTGTCTATGTTTATAAGGTTAAACTTGATGAACTTGATGTCATTTATCCGAGGGATTTTATTAAGCGTGTTTTTGTGACTTCAAGAGGGGGTGTACCGCAGAGTTTTGATTTTAATGAACTTACAAAAACACATATGAATTTATATGCATGTACACATTCAAGAAGGACCAGAGAACCCAAGACTCGGAAGGGGAGAAAGAATGCACACGCAATGCCTGCTCAGCGAATCTTAAAGGAGGAACTAAGAGTCGCATGACTATTGTGTTGCAAGTGTATCCGTTACTATTGTGTTGCAAGTGTATGGAAAAACCCAGATGGTGTGAGAGATTGTGTCACACAGCCAGTATAAATAAGGCTGCTTTCTCAGTGTTAGTTGTTGCATCTTGCTAGAAGATTTTTGCGTGCATCCCTGAAGGTAATCATTCTTCAGTCCAGCTTGCTGGAACATATATTGCTTTAACTGCTTAGCTGTATGATGTTAACTTAACCTGCTCATAGAAGGACAAGGTTAGTTATTCATTTAATACTTGAACTGTGTATGTTAAGAAAAACTTTGTGACTGAACCACTTATACAGGACTGACCTGTTAAGTTGGGAGAAACTGAGGTATTATAATCTGTAACCTTTTCTTTTGTTGCTACTATTAACAATCATTGTGTAACCAGTGTTATTATCGTTTGTATAAATAAATTTTCATTTTATAAAGATAAAAGTTGAATAGTTCTTTGCCTCGGGTCACAATACCAGTTCTATAAGCAATAGTAAGAGCATTAAAGCTACCCTTGCGAGAGCAAGAGGTCACCAGGACTCCACGGAAGCATCTCCACGGAGGGTGAGTATGAATTGCATTGATGGTTGTTGCTAGTAATACTGTATTGGTTCACATGAGTGTAGGGATACACCTAGATTCACTGGTATAGGTTAAATGAGCTATAGGGAACGTTTATCCAGAAATTCTGACCTGACAGCAAAAGGCACCTGGCCACTTCGATACCAGGCGCTCTTCAGGGCTGAGGTAATACCAGATCTCACCACATCTCTCAAATGTTATGCGTGCATGGGTCTGACGGATTCTTGTGTACAACCGTTGACTTGTCCCAGTGGATTATCCAAGTGTTCAACAGCTGTGACACAAATCGGTAAGTCCGTTGTTGTTTTTGAATTGTACTGTCACTTGTTCTGACTGATGAAGATTCTGCCATAATTTACTGGTCCTGTGACAGTGTAAATGGTATTTCTCACATAACATTGATGGAATTTACAAATTCACTAATTTATGTTTCTGCTATTTAATTTTTGTATTTAATTTGTGTAGTTTGTTTTCTTTGCTATCAACAGAGTTTGCATTAACAATAAAATGATTTGAAATATCAATGCATTGTTTTGCACACATGTGTTTCTTTTTTTAACTCACTGTAACTTTCTACTTCTGAGCATTCATGAATGATTGTTTTCATCAAAATAATGTGAAGTTGAACCAGTCTTTAAATTTTTAGGTGACATCACTTCTAGTGTCAAAAGTTGTGCTGTTGACTGTCAAAATGGGTCCATGAACCTCGGTGTTTTAAAGATGTCTTCATTATGCTGTGACACAGACCTTTGTAATGCCAAAGATGCTCCAGGTATTGTGCTTCAATGTTCATGTGCAAAATCTTCTTTAAAGTCAACACTCATTTTACCTCCATATGAAATCAATCAAGAAAAAAAAAAGCTGGGTAGATTGATTTTCTGTCAGGAATTGATTAAATGGAACCTCTAAAGGATTGTTGTCCCATTTTGTAACAAAAACAAAACAAAATGAAAGAACACTTGTTTTCCTCCTGATGTAGATCTCAGCTCTAATGTCCCCAATGGAAAGCAATGTTTCTATTGTGACGAGCACAGCTGCTTAAACATAACGAGCTGTTCAGGGACTGAAGATCGCTGCATTAAAGCAACAGGTGAGAATCTGTTAAAAGAATATCATCATTCATTTTGTTTTTCCATCTTGCACTTTAAGGATTTTGACACAGATCACATGTATCAATGTCCAGCTTAGACTAAATCAACCTTTGTTTTCTTTCGTTTCATCAGGGACTTTTGGAGGCCAGACATTGGTTGTAAAAGGCTGTGTGTCTAAATCTATTTGTGACGCCACAACATCAGTTAGTAATGTCGAGGGCATCTCGTGTTGTGAGGGGAACCTGTGTAACGGGTCTCAGAGTGTCATCCAGAGCGTCCTGATCCTCTGCTTTTCTCTGCTCTCATACTTCCTGATGCACTGAATACAGCAGGTCTTCACATACAACAGTTTGTAAAACAATAATTGCAATCTCAATATCAGGATTTTCCTGCTCAGTTAAAGATCACAAAAGCAACAACAGAAATAATCAGATAATTAGCACTAACACTTCACAAATACTTGATTGATTGGTTGATTGATTGATTGATTACTTTATTAACTCCAACAATATGCACTTTTGTCTATCATTTCACCTCATGCACATTGTGCAATTAACATTTTTTGTAAACAACTCAGTTTTTGTTTGAGTGTTGATATTTGACCATAAATAGCAATAAATTTAAATAATAATTGTTAGGGCTTTTCTTTAAGCCGTTGTCGTTGATAACAGGGGTGAGCAGGTTTTTCATGCAAACAATGTCTTTATTTTGTTCCAATGAATAAACATTGCCACAAATCCACTTCCTGTGTCTTTTTATTCATTCATTTTGATGAAAACCTATACGTAGAGTTCACACCTGGCAATATCCCTGACTTTCTTTCTTTGCAATTGCGAGTTTACATCTTTTTATCTCATACGCGATATACAAAGTCACAATCGCAAGTTATAAAATATGAATTTTCTCACAATTCTGACTTCTTCACACACAGAGCTTGACTTTCTCAGAGTCAGTAATGTAAAATACTAAAACTATTTAATTTAAAATTAACTATTTAATTCATAGATTATCTTTTGTAGGGAGAGAGAGAGAGAGTGGGGATGGTTGCAACACTTTTTGCATTTCATTGAGTTTCTCAAAGACTATATGCATTTTAAAGTCAAAATTTTAATACAATATACCCAAATCTGTCAGCTACCCACCCACACTGCTGCAACACGTGTATATATGATAATTAATGTACAATTTAAACATGAACAGACAAAGCCAAACGTTACAACTGACCCCATGATTGGCCAGGTGTAACAAATCCACTGAAGGCGAGTTGTAGGGTCTTCCCTAAAGTTAAATTGGCTGGGGGATGTTAATCAGAATCAACACACTGACATTTAATAATACTTCTGTGAAAGCTTACATCATCTGTGTGTAAGTGAGTGTTGTAACTGTGTGGAAAGTGAATGTTGGATTCTTGTAAGGTTATGAGGCAAATAGCAATGTTCCCTTTCGAAAGGGAACACGCACTCCGTTGATGACACATAGGCATTCCCCAAAGCGCCATCGATGCAGTGCGAGTTCCCTGTTCTCAGGGGAATGGTATAGCCTTAGCATTAGTTCTTCCAGGAAGATTTAAAACATCATCAAAGTAGTTCATGTGACATCAGTGGGTTAGTTATAGAATGTTTTGAAGCATCGAAAATAAATTTTGGTCCAAAAATAACAAAAACGATGACTTTATTGGCTATTCTTCCGGTTCTGTTGTGTACGTTCAGTGACGCTGCTGACATAAGACACTGCTGACGTGTATCTGGTGCGGCTGAGCTTTATTTACAGTCTGAGGGAGACGCACGCTGTACAAAACAATCAAACATGATTTCCAAACAGAGGAAGCCCAGCCACACTGTAAAAATGAATATGCTTTATCTAATCAATAAAATTGTGGCAAAAGATTACAAACAATATTATTAATTAAATTCAACAAATTAGAATTGAGCAATAATTAATCAAATTATTCCTTAAAAGTTAACCATATGAAATGAGTAAAGTTTACACCAAAAAATTTAACAAAAATATTGGAATAACAGACAGACGTCAAAGATTATTTAAGAACTCTTTATTTTATATTGCCAACATTGAAGACACCTGATGTTAACAAGCAGAATCACTGAAGGAGAAAACCATAATTTTAAAACAAAAACAAACACCAATCACCATAATGGTGACTTAAATGTACTTTTTCTTTTTTTAATACGTTTTACTCATTTTAAATGGTTAACTTTTAAGGAATTAATTTGATTAATTATTACTAAATTCTATTGTTAAATTGAGGTATACACATGTTTGAGTTTGCAGATGCTCGGATTATGCACTACGGACGGGGCCTGCGCCAAAGAACCTAAATAATTGCTTGCTGGGCTGTCAATAAATTAATGCTTGTTACATTTATTTATTTATTACAGGGATAGTGCAGATTAATAAACATATCTGTCAAAATGCCAGAATTAGCCAAAAGGCTATTTTTCATTTGTAGTCCCTATGACAGATGGTAAAAGTCACCCTAAAGAGAGAAAAGTACATGTTTACATAACAATATAAAATTACATTACATCAGACAAATGGGGGTGTGGATATGGGGGTGAGGTTCCACAACTCGAACAGAAAAAGCACTTTGACCAAACACACAATGGTAGGCTACAATCTCCCCAAATATACTTTTTAATTAGAAATGTGTTTAGTTATTAATTATTTGCAGAAGGATTTGTCATTGGTCATATGTGGCTGCTTTCTGCTTTCTTTCAGAAGATGTGCTAACTGATCATGTGTAGGCTAATACTGGCAACACATTTTTCCCGGGTTTCTCCCGTTTTTTAGCCCTATCTCCCAGACCACTCCCGGTTAGTTATTTCTCCCACGGGAAACTCCCGTTATTTGAATGGCCCAAACTATGAATAATCGGACCAATATGTTTGTCTAATGTTGACCAGTTGCCAGATATTGTGTTAAATGCTTTATATTCACACAATCCACACACCACACATACAATTTCAAGGTTTGTCACCTCAACCTGGCAACCAATAGGCAACCTACCCCAGTTGCACCCACCCGAATTTCTCGGATTTTGAAAACCCTAATGTTGACATGAACATAAGACATATGTTGCAACTATCCCATCTTGCAATCGAACAGACATAAAAGGAACGGAAACATTGTTATTTTATTCTGCTGACACGAGATGGATCTGCGAGTTTCTGTTGTTCTTCTTTTCGTTTTTATCAATGGAGGTACAAGAAACAGAAAGTACACTCTAAAAACAAATGGTGCTAAATGGCACTAAAAGTGGTTCATTGGCTTGTAATCATGGGAACCACTTATCTTTGTCATATGGTGCTATGTAGAACCATAAGAGGTGCCATAGAGCGTGTTAACCACCACAGAGAACCACTGAGGAACCACTGAAGAACCAAACTGGGCTTAACAGGTTCTTTAAATGGTAGTGGTGCTATATAGCACCATGACAACTGGAAAGAACCCCTTAAGAACCACTGAAGAACCTTTTTTTTTTTAGAGTGTAGGCTATTGAATATTATTTGGGACACATACTGTATAGTGGTAACTCAAAATCTCTCTATGTCTTTAAGGATATTCTCTTAAGTGTTACTCATGCATGCCTGATTCGACGGGTTCCTGTAAAGCAAAAGTGGAGACATGTCAAGATGGATTTTCTATATGTGCAAGCAGTAAAGTGGAACAATCAGATGGTAAGTCCATATGATGTGGAAATCTGCTATAATAATTTACTGAAATTTATTGTACCGCTGGAGAGAAAGTACTTGTCAATGTTATCACATTACTGCAAATCTTGGAATTGTTTTATTATCCTATTATATGGTGGTTTATGTCTTTTCTAGCAGGTTTAACTACGGTGTTCATCACTAAAGCGTGTGCAGATCAATGTAAACCAGGGACCCAAAAGATAGATGAAGGGTCATTGTCTGTCCAGTGTTGTGACACTGACCTTTGCAATGCAGCAGGTATTGGGATTTTTTGACTTTTCTGATTTAATCCACACAAGTGATTGTTCATAAGATACAATATCAAGAGTCAAAATAAAAAAAAAAGAATAGTGTAAAACTTGAACAGCACGATTAAAATTAGTCAAGTGCTTCAAAGAGTAATTATTGTTTTTAAAAAATGTGATGAAATTGATTAACAATAAACATGCCATTTTATTAATAACTGTTATTATAATTATTATTATTACTATATTAATTAATACTAATTTCTTTGTTTTTTAGACGGAATGGTCAAGGGAAGCTTCCTCCTGCTCTTCTCTCCTCTTCTCTTCAACTTCCTGTTTCAGTGAGTCCAGATTCTGCAACAAACACCAGCGAATGTGGATTGCTATACTTTTCTAAATAAAGATCGTTTGTTGCACTGATGTTCTTTGGTTTAAGGAACTAAAAGTATTTACTTTATTAAATTAATATTGTACAAAACACTGCATCAGCACTAACATGTTTTTCCTATGCTTAAAGTAAATAGAATGTAAGAATTAAAGAAAAATTTTACTGTTTTTAAAAAGTGTGTTAAAATACTCTAGTAAAGGATGTACATACCTGTTTATATGTCTCAGTTATTTCTGTGAGTGACTGGAAATGTGTCCATCTTCAGTTTCTTTTGGATGTTCAACTTGTAAGTTTTAAGTCAAAGGTTGAAATGCTTAGACATAATACTGCTCTCAGTTGCGCTCTCAGGGAATTGGAGACATTTAGCTTTTATCCAGAGAGACTGTGGCATTGTCCATGTGATCTAACATGTATCATGTCCCTGTATCGGTTCCCAACAGGGGGGTCGTGTCATATCTTGAAAAGTTTTGAGCAATGAGCATTAAATAAAATTCCCAAATTTCAAAAAAAATTCAAAATTCATATAATGAACGAGTTCATCATGGATCCATTTTTCAATCCGTATTTTTGTCTTATCCACTATGAACCACTATGGTACACCTATAATATGTGTTTACATTGAGACTATTTTATATAATATAAAACAATATGCAGGCTTCTCCTAGGCTTACGTTTTTAAATTACTTTTAATTATATGTTGACAAACTGCACATAGAAACATTGTTTGCGATGTCTGCCGTCATATTCCTGTCTCGTCAACACCATGTAAGTTACGTTGCTGTGTAGAACAGCCGGTGGTGGTTTGGGGCGAAGGTTTGCAACGCTAACTTACCAGGTGTCAGTGTGGCTGTTGTCCTGCGATGCCCTCCGTGTCAGAGTCCATCTGCTGTCAAGAGGTTGATCTTGCATGTATTGCGTGGTCAATTCTGCATCACCGGCGCGCACGTTTAACGTTACCATGCTGTGCCGTGAGTTAGACGTGGAAGCGGCGATGCTTTCCCTGAAGGATGTCAGAGCGGAGACACTTTTTCCTAGTATGTAGGCTGTACCTACTAGCACTACCACTGCGAAAATATGGACGTTTCATTTCCCCTTTAACAAATACATGCTAACTTACATTTGTTGATGAGACGGGAATATCTGACGACAGACATCGCGAACAATGTTTCTATGTGCAGTTTGTCAACATATAACATGAGAAGTCGTCTTTTTGTCTAATGACTGTACCTAACATTAGTCGTTCGCGGTCAAAACACTGGTGTAAACACAGTCTGATGTCACGATTTTCAGTGCCCAGAGCCTGTTAAACTTGAGCCAACCAACCCCGTGACGTCACCTGCACAATGGCGGCACCCTGGCGGCGAAAGATACAAAGTTTTTTTTTTTTCTTGTAAATGTTTACATTTGTAATGTTTCTTATATAATTGTTGATTATGTTGGAAATCCATTTGTAAATCATGTAAACTTGATTCACTGCTTCATTTCCCCTTTAAGGTTTCGCTGAAATAATGATTTATTCGACAAATTGGCTTAGGCTATTGATAATCTAGTTCAGTGAATGGAGGAATTGAGTTTAGGGTTTTATCTATTCAGAAAAACTGTAAAAGGCTTATTCAAAGGCTACAGTAGGCTACAGCAGGATGCAGTTAATATTTTAGTGTTGTTTTAGGTGAATAATCTAGATATGTATTGCCTTTTAATGTCCATATAGAGTCTTTACACATCAGCTTGGATACCTGCATAGTTAAAAAATAGATAATTTTGAGTGCAAGATGTTCGGTTTGACTTTCGATCGGTCACAGTATGTTTAATTTTGGCACGGGGTGCGCGCCATACTAAGTCAGATTAAAGGGTTAGTTCACCCAAAAATGAAAATTCTGTCAGTATTTACTCACCCTCATATTGTTCCAACCCCATAAGACCTTCGTTCATCTTCGGAACACAAATTAAGATATTTAAGATATTAAGATCGCTCCTGCTACTAGTGCATAGGCTTCTTGAGGGAATGACTTGCTGGCCTCGAAAAGTCATTAAAGGACATCGTTAAAATAGTCCAAGTGACTACAGGGGCTCAATCTTAAGTTTATCAAACGACGAGAACACTTTTTGTGCGCAAAAACAACAAAAATAACGACTTTATTTCAACTATTCGTTTATTTCTCCCTCTGCCTCGAGTCAGGTTACTAGTTTAATAGCGCAAGCTTCTGTTATTGTACGTCACACGCATCACACACATGACCAGCGTCGGCCAATAGTGAGCCTACGTGTGACGTAGCTCTACGCTATCACACTACGTTAACTGACTACAGGCCCATAGAGAAGGAAGTGAATAGTTGAAATAAAGTCGTTATTTTTGTTTGTTTTTGGGCACAAAAAGTATTCTCATAGTTTGATAAAGTTAAAATTGAGCCACTGTAGTCACTTATTGGATTGTTTTAACGATGTCTTTGATGACTTTTCGATGCCAGCAAGTGTCATTCCCTCAAGAAGCCTATGGACTAGTATGCAGAAGCGATCTTAATATCTTAAATATCTTGATTTGTGTTCCGAAGATGAACGAAGGTCTTACGGGGTTGGAACAACATGAGGGTGAGTAAATACTGACAGAATTTTTATTTTTGGGTGAACTAACCCTTTAAGGAGCCGATGAGAACGTCAGTAAGCCATTGCGACTTCTGCATAGATCAACAGGTACACGTTATTGACGTATCACGATATTTGCTTGTAGTAGGCCTACGTCTAAAGTACAAGAAACATAAGAAACATAATTATGGGCGTATTTTTATGTGATTAAAATAGGTGGGTGTAGACAGTGTAAATGTGCGTCTGCGGTTGTGTGAGTGTCACTGGTTGGGAAAACCAAACAAAAAACCTTTGTTGTGAGATGAGACAAACATGTTCTGAGATGTATGAGACTAATGTGTCTGTGGTTGTGTGAGTGTCACAGAGTAAGAAAATAGGCCTAAATGTGTTACAATTTTTTTTAAACTGCTTACCGAAAAACAATTTCTCAAACTATGGCTTCTTTTCTCGAAACTCTACACTCAAAGCCAAAAAACACACACAGAACATGCAAAACGACACTCATACCTTGCAGCAATCACTTATTTGAACTCTTCTAAAAATTGTTTTTTATACCAATGCAACGCCATCAAATGATTAGCCATATACACATCAAACTACACACTGATGTGAAACATTTAAATCACTAAAATTGTGAGTCTTTTGCTTGTTCGGTGTGCAGTGGAGTTACAGGAGTTTGTCACATACAGTATATGTTCACAAATACACTATACAGCATGTATGGGCAACTGTTGCACAATTGACCTATGGCTAATCCACGCCCCCAAACGTGCTGAGCCAGTTACAGTGCGCATATGGCTAACCCAATACACTCGTACATTCTCTGCTTTCCCATCCATTGAAATGCATTGCAGTTAGCAGTTTTCATTCGTGTTTACATGTTTTTCTTGTCATTTTAAGTTTAAAATGGTCAAACTGTGTGCATGAGAAGATACATCCAACTTTGAGACTATGTATCCCGAGAGGCTGGGCGACGGTGTGAAATTTTACCCTTTTCCAAGCCATATCTCAACCGAGATAAGTGTCTGCTCTGGATGGTAACACTTTAAAATAATGGTCCGCATTTAACAAGTAGCTATGCAGGAAGTAATAGGTAGTACTGCATTAACACCGAAGTTAATACTATTAACTAATATGGAAGCAATATTAACTAAGCATTAAGTAATAGGTAATTTAGTACAAAGGTAGTTCCTTGGTAGGTATTTGATTATTACTAAAGAAATATATCCTCATTGAGAACTATACTTGTGAACTAAGAAATAATAACCAATTAATTACTAATCACAAAAGTAACATGTCTAAAAAGTGAACAATTGTGCGGGTTTTACTCTTAACATGGTTAAAACATTTCAGAAGCATGTGCCTCAAATGGGTTCTTTGTGGAAACTAGTTTATGAAGTTTATACATCCCCCCAAATACATTAGCTAGGTTGAGATTGTGACCACTACTCTTGCCAGGATGGACGCATGTTCTCTGTTTATTTAAAACTTAAACATAAAACAATGCTAAAAAAGACCGTTTTTAAAAATAAATCTTAAATAACAGCCCATTCTCACCCCCAAGGCGTCACCTAACTGATGCCTTGGGAAGCATTTGACCATGCTTCAATATCTGACGCTTTAGGCGCCCTTTAGCGTCAGTTAGATGACGCCCTAGGATCGCGTGTACCCTACCCCCACCCCAGACCTAAACCTAACCGCATCCTCTAACTGACGCTTTCCTTTAGCGTCAGTTAGATGACGCCATAGGATCGCGTCATGTATGTGACGCTAAAGGGCGCCTAAAGCGTCAAATATTGAAGCATGGTCAAAGGTGACGCCTTAGGGTGAGAATGCGTTGGTAAATAAATAATTAGGAAGTGATGCTGACACTCTCATGATTGGATTAGACTCCAAAGACCTATAACTTTATGTTCCAGTAGCTGCCTGAGGTGGACTTCTCTTTAGGACATCAATATAAACATTGATGTTCACTTGTCAAAAACAATTAGCATCTTTAATGAAGAAATTGGCTGCATTTATGTTACGATAAGTGCAAAACCACATCTTCCAGATTACAGTGTTTGTTAGAATATTAGTGCCTCACAGAACCTGTACAGTATGTGTCAAATATAAAATTAAATTACTTGTATCATTTGTGAAAAACATGTTAATCCACAATAACTACTTAAAGGGTTAGTTCACCCAAAAATGAAAATTCTGTCAGTATTTACTCACCCTCATGTTGTTCCAACCCCGTAAGACCTTCGTTCATCTTCGGAACACAAATTAAGATATTTAGGATATTAAAATCGCTCCTGCATACAGTCCATAGGCTTCTTGAGGGACTGGCTCTTGCTGTCCTCGAAAAGTAATTGAAGACATCGTTAAAATAGTCCAAGTGACTACAGTGGCTCAATCTTAAGTTTATCAAACGACGAGAACACTTTTGTGCGCAAAAAAACAACAAAAATAACGACTTTATTTCAACTATTCACTTCCTTCTCCATAAGCCTATAGTCCGTTAACGTAGTGTGATTGCGTAGAGCAACGTCACACGTAGGCTCACTATTGGTCGACGCTGGTCATGTGTGTGTGATGCGTGTGACGTACAATAACAGAAGCTTACGCTATTAAACTAGTTAGCTGACTCGCGCAGAGGGAGAAATAAACGAATAGTTGAAATAAAGTCGTTATTTTTGTTGTTTTTTTGCGCACAAAAGTGTTCTCGTCGTTTGATAAACTTAAGATTGAGCCCCTGTAGTCACTTGGACTATTTTAACGATGTCTTTTATGACTTTTCGGGGACGGCAAGAGCCAGTCCCTCAAGAAGCCTATGGACTGTATGCAGGAGCAATTTTAATATCTTAAATATCTTAATTCGTTTTCCGAAGATGAACGAAGGTCTTACGGGGTTGGAACAACATGAGGGTGAGTAAATACTGACAGAATTTTCATTTTTGGGTGAACTAACCCTTTAAGCGTTACCTTGTCATCCCGCAGGAACTACTAGTGATGTGGCCCATTATTTTAAAGTGAAAAACGTTATGTTTTGTTAACGTTACGTTATGTTAAGAACTTTAACGCTTAATAAAAATCCTCTTTGGATGATATCCGAGTCCTGAGCCTATCTACCATTTTATAAAAAATAAAAATGAAATTAGTTTTTCATGTCCTTTTTTATTGTGTTCTCTAAAGTTCTTAAATGACGAATTTAGTTTTATAACAATTGATCTCCACGGGACACTTTATGTCCCATTTATGTCCCATACTTTAAGTCGAAAGCGACCTACAATTGCTATATTTGTCAGAGGTCGGAGCAACTAGGGGTAAGGTGTCTTGCTCAGGGACACATTGGTGTCTTGTCTCACAGTGGATTCGAACCCGGGTCTCTCACACCAAAGACATGTGTCTTATCCACTGCACCATCACCACCCCATGATATTATATTGCTACAATTTTTTCTTTCAGTTTAACCTATAATGGTCTAATTAACATTACCTGTGGAGTTTGCCTCTACTCCTCTACTTTCTAAATCCTCCACTCTTCTTGCTCCATTTCTTTCCCGTCATCTCTTTCTACCTCTTCCACTGTTCCTCAACCTCTTCTCTTACACTTCTTCCTTTTAGAGTGTTTTTAATTGAGATAATTGTAAACAGTTAGATTTGCAATCCATGTGTTGTAACTCTGCAGATTTTTATTTGGTGCTAAATGAGAAATTGAGAAACTGAGAATTTAACAAATAACAGAGTTTGGAAAAATGGTGCACAAATGATTATAATTTTTGTAAAACCAATATAAAGAGCTGCCATTGTTTTTTTTCCCCCTGATATATTAAAGTTGGTTGGCTGTATGAACTGTGAAAACATTTAAGAATTTTGTGCACAGTGTTTTGAGAAAATTATGCAAGTGATTTGCATGAAATGAAGGAAAATATACATCCTTTTTGAGATTGTTACAAAGTGCTCAGATCACTACGATAATGTGAGAACAGTGACCCGAGTTCGGAGAAATATGTCAAATCGAATGAGCACTCATTCTGAGGTCTCCAACTAAATTTAAACTCCAGCAAAACAAAATGTATGATCTTTAATCAATCTCCCTCTTCATTTTACTACACAACAAAAATTTCCACCCTGGATGGTGTTGCACTGGAAATCGTTGACAATTACAAATACCTTGGTATTTGGTTAGATTCTTCGCTCTCCTTCCACACTCACATTAGCAAACTCCAATCTAAAATAAAATCCAGGATTGGCTTTCTTTTTCGTAATAGGGCCTCTTTCACTTTCTCTGCTAAACTCGCTCTTGTGAATATGACTATCCTGCCTATCTTAGATTTTGGCGATGTGGTTTAAAAATCCGCCTCTAACACTCTTCTTAGAAAGCTAGTTGTATTATATCACAGTGCTATACGCTTTGCTACCAATGCCCCATTTAGTACTCACCATTGTAAACTTTATACACTTATTGGTTGGCCTTCCCTTCATAATTCCCTTCCCTTTACGACAAAGACATTGGTTTTCTTTCATCTACAAAATCATTCTAGGGCTAGGCATAGGCCCTACCTACTTGAGAAACATTTCAGTAACCTCTCCTTCTCGCAACCTGCGTTCAAGTAGGTTTATCTCATAAACTACCACCAACGTTCGCACTTCCTTTGGCTGTCTCACTTTTCAGTTCTCCTCTGCTAACGATTGGAACGAACTTCAAAAATCCTTCAGGCTTGAAACATTTGTACCATTACCCGCTTTCAAACGATTGATATCTAAACTATTGACACATCACTGTTCTTGTTAGCATTATTATTTCTCCTCTTTGCAAACGAGTGTTTTACTATTTCTCTTTCTTCCAGTACTGCTATTTGTCAATAACGTACACTGTATTATACCTTCACACAGTTTAATTATTTATTATTCTCTTATTAGGAACACTGTCTAGCTATTGTAGTTTGAATTACTTTGTACGATGTACCATTTGACTGAACTACTGTCTTGTACACCCGTATTACACTATATTGTCCGTTATGTGTTACTTTATGTGTCTGCTCCTTGACATTTTACCTTGGTCAGGTCGCCGTTTTTAATGAGAATGAGTCCTCTATGTGCCTACCCGGTAAAATAAAGGATAAATAAATAAGAAAAGAGTAAAACTGCAAAACTGTTTATTAAGATTTATGAAATGAGACAAAGAACAGCAGAGCAACAAGCAAGCTTTATTCAGTTGAGTATTATTAAGTATAGCAATGCCTCAGAATGTGAATCATATTCGCTGGTGTTTGCTACAGAATCTGGACTCACTGAAACAGGAAGTAGAAGAGAAGAGGAGAGAAGAGCAGGAGGAACCTTCTCTTGTACATTCCATCTAAAAACATGATCCAGAAATTTGAATTAATTAATAATATAGTAATAATAATAATAACAGTGATTAATAAAATGGCATGTTTAATGTTGATCGATTTCATCAGTTTTCTAAAAAACAATACAAAGTGCAAATTCTCGGAAAGCTCTTATTTTCACAGTTTTCTAATTTAACACTTTTTTATCTATTGAAATTAGATTTTGTGCTCATTCTGAACAATCCCTTGTGTTTGAATTATAATTTTGGTGGGAAAAGGCAACTGTTAGTTAGTTGAGTATGTGTACTAAAGCCCAATACCTGCTGCATTGCAAAGATCAGTGTCACAGCACGTAGTTGTCATTCCATTTAGTTGGGGCCCGTCTTCACATTGATATTCACACCTTTTAGTTGTGAATGAAAACTCAGTGTAACCTGCAAAAAAGACAAACTTCCTGTAATAAGGTAAAGAAACAATTCGAGAAATCATGTTCCTCCTGCAAAAGACAATTAATGCCAATTGTGTGATGAGATTAACCTATAATGCTTCTTCTACTTCATATTATCACTTTCAGTAAATATCCACTTCATACCATATGACATTTCCATTGTACTGCTTGCACATTTATACTCTCCATCTGGACAGGTCTGCTCTTTCGCGTCACAGAAACCCCTTGAATCAGACTCGCACATGTAACACTTGAGAGAAGATCCTTAAAGACAGAGAGGGACATTCATTGACCTCAGTGTACCAAATAATGCATTCAATGCATTCTGGATAGAAATGAGTATTCATTATATACTAATAATAGCTACTATAATTATAGTAGGCCATGATAGCTTACAGCAACCTATTTTTTGTGATATCATACTCAAAATAAACGTTGTGTGCCTGCTGGGAATAGTCTGTTATGTCTCTTTTAACTGACACTTTTATCCAAAGCGACAAGTGGAGAGCATTTAACACACAATCCGGCACAACGTGACTGACGAGGTCCATACGGGTTCTGTTGTCTTACACGTCTTACTGCGTTACAGTAGGTTAAACTAAAGCCCTGGTCAAAGCCTAACTCCACCCACTGCCAATATTTGAAAAATAGAGCATCACAGTCCCGCCCACAGCGGTGCCGGAAGTAAAAATTCAATACGATTTCTCCATTGACATTTGAGATATAAGCCATAAAAACGTAACCATAAATGGTAGACTTAAAACCAGCTACGGCTGTACTTAGCGATTGTATATGCTCAAATAAACGGCAAAAGTTCATGGGGCACTAACCTTGTTTTAAGATAAATGCCTTTTATTCGCGATGTATTGGATAATTACTTCATTACCCACAACCCAGAACAATCCCACAATCCAACAGTGATGCATCTGATTGGTGGAAGTCGTGTCACATGTTTGAAACCCCGCGAAGGTACGTGAAGACTGAAGATCGCGTAATGACGTAGGGCTAAGTTCATTGGTCGCACTTCTGAGACGCCCGCGCGCCATTGGATGTGCAGTTGTCACAGCTTAGCTAATGAGCGAGCCAGATACTCAATGTTTTTGCATGTCGGGCTGCAAATGCGTTTGCTTCAGTAAATCGAGGAAAATGAGTTTCCCTGCACTTTCACTATATAAAATTCACTGGAGGAAAAAGTTCACGTGCCCGTGGTCAGATTTGGAAGTCACTCAAAAGGCTCTTTCACGGTGGCTTTCAGACGACTTTACTGAGGCGCGTTAGTTTATGGGAGGAGTAGTTCCTTTGCTCGGAAATGAAAATATGTACACAGGCTTGTACCCTCGACTTTTTTTGGATTTTCTCTTCGTTTTTTCACTCGAAATGATGTGTTGTATGCTTATGAGTTCAGCCGAAGCTGATTATCCTCAGACATGCTCTAATACTCTTTAGATATGGATTTTACAAAATGTCAATGGGAGAAATGAATGGGAAGTTTACTTCCGGCACCAGCGACTGTGATGCTCTATACTGAAAAGTGGGTGGAGCCCAGCAGAGGGGGGCGTGCACCTCTCTCTGTAGACAAGGGCGTGGTTAGCTGGTGCCTGCTTACATCACAGGGCACCACAACTTCCAATAGGAAAATTCATCTGCAGCCACCGTTCTACCTGAAGAAGGCAGCACTCAAACGTTTTTACACCATATATTGCAGAATTAAAACACTTTATAACCAAATTTAAAAAAGAGTTGTTTTAGTGTTTAGTTACCCTTTAAATCATAACAAGGAAACATGTCATCGCGACATACTGTAACACATTATACTTACAGTGTGTGTTTGAAAAAAGCTTTTTTCTGGGGTGCATTAGATGGCCAAACATCACAGTGACTAAACGAACAAAAATTCGCAAGAGCAGTAAGAGATTTGAAGCTCATTGGCAAACACGCCCAAGAGATGATTCGTGCTGTGATTGGCTGAATGTTAGTTCACTAACTAAGTAACAAATCAGAGAACATGGGTGGAAATATTGGCGCTTGGCCCCCCCAAAAAAATGCAGAGGACAGAATCACCTCTTTCTGAAAGTGTGGGGCCCTTACCCGCTGCATTGCAAAGATCAGTGTCACAGCACGTAGTTGTCATTCCATTTTGTTGGGGCCCGTCTTCACATTGATGTTCACACCCTTTAGTTGTAGAAGACACCTTAGTGTGACCTGAAAAAAGACAACTTCCTTTAATAGGGTAAAGAAACAATTCCAGAAATCATATTCCTCTTGCAACATTGGCAATTATGTGATGTGATACCTATAACTTCATATTATCACTTTCAGTAAATTTCCACTTCATACCATATGATATTTTCCTTGTGCTTGCACATTTATAATCTCCAGCTGGACATGTCTGCTCTCTCTCATCACAGACACCATTTGAATCAGACGTGCACTTGTAACACTTGAGAGAAAATCCTTAAAGACAGAGAAAGACATTCAGTGACATCAACGTACCAGATAATACATTCAATACATGCTGGGTAGAAATGAGTATTCATTAAATACTACGGTAACACTTTACAATAAGGTTAATTAGTTAACATTAGTTAACCACATTAGTTAACATGAACTAAGAATGAACAATACTTCTTCAGCATTTATTAATCTTAGGTAATATTAATTCCAACATTTACTAATACGTTATTAAAATCAAATGTTGTATTAGTTAACATTAGTAAATGCACTGTGAACTAACATGAACGCACAATGAACAGCTGTATTTGTATTAACTAACATTAACAAAGATTAATACACACTGTAACTAATGCATTGCTCATCTTTAGTTCATGTTAGTTAATGCATTTACTAATGTTAACTAATGAACCTTATTGTAAAGTGTTACCAATACTAATAATAAATATAGCTGCGAGCAGCGATGGCGGGCCCAAGCCGGTGGCACCGCAACCCCGGTTCCTTTAGTTACCTAAATGCACCCGGGTGGCGGTGCCGAAGGCTTTGGCCCTTTTATGATTAAATGTTAAAACGGCTTGCCATACTCTGTCATTTCGACTAGTCACAATTATGTTACAGATATCTTAAATGATAATACAAACTATCCAAAATGTAATTACGAATAGGAAGAAAGACGTTGTTGATATCTACAACGTTAATTCCGGACAGGCAAACTTAGCTTTTAAATGTTAAAAGGGCTTGCCATACAGGGACGTAGGCTCAGAGAGAGGCTCACCATATTCAAACCAAAATATCTGACTTCCTCTTGGTCCGAGCTAATGACTATGTATTAGAAAGTTGTCCGGCTTGATGAGTACAATGTATATAGCGATTTTTGTAACTGTAGATAAAACTAACAACCCCACTTTTGTCAAAAGGTGGCGCTATTTAGTCCTTGCACTATGCCCGTTTCTGAAACTTTGCACATGTCTACTGGCTAATAAATGTGATGTATCTGTTGAGTTTCAAGCAATTTCAATTTCAATTTCAATTTGACTGTTGAAAAGAAGTGCGCCGATTAGATACTCAGGATCGGTATCGGCTCTGACACTGCCATCTTTGACGAGGCTGATTCAAATTCTATATTGTGCATATATACTATTCTATGTTAGGCACAAAGGCACAAAAACTTTCTAAAGTACCATAAAGTTTTTGTGTACTGTATTATTAGTGTTCTGAAGCTATTATGTGATATAGAAATTAATATTTAAGTCATTAAATTCAAGAACACAAACTTTTCCCTCTCTGCGCCTGTCAGTCATTCTCCATTCAGCATTCAAACAGCACGTCACATTCGGTTACAGTCAATGATGAAACGATCTTCAAGATGATTGAATGTTAATCCTATTATACTGGATCTTTAAGATAAAGGTCTAAAGGTCTATATTTTCGAATGAAGAAACTTTTTCTTGCTGGACTTTATTGCTGTAACTTAATCGTGTTACTTTCTACCGGGTGTCGGACGCTGTCGGTTAGATCACAACACTAGAGTCAGAGAACTATAATTGTTCTTCACGCACACAGTAACTGAAATTTAAAACCTTTAAAAGAAAAGGCTCAATAAACTATTGCATAGATAGATAATGTATAATACACTGTTCATAAATATGTATTTCCTTTGTGCTTTGAACTTTTCAATACGGACTCAATGCGCTGTAACTTCATGTGGCTTCAAGCACATCATTCTCCGCTCGGGATGCACATAAGTGCTTTGTGCTGCACCGTATTAGAGACGTAATATCATAATGCAGTGACGTAATAACAGATTATTAATTGCCTTTCAATTATATGTTGCTGCGTCATTAAACATCTGTCCTATGCATTTCAAACATTTATAGCAGCCATGGCTATATCTTTTTATGATTTTTGTTATCTTGTTTTTCATGAATGTATTTTTTAAAAATAAGAGCAATGTGTATTATCTATTATTAATATAGTTTATAATAGCATTTTTGTCATAGATTATGACAAAGTAATCATATGATCCACCAGCGAGGAACCAGCAGAACAGAGTGAACATTCTTTCTGTTTAGTTCAATCCTACTTAATAGGAATTTATTTAAAATGCTCGCTCTACTCCACACCATTAATGTCTTGTGCGGACATCCGTATTTTGACTTTCGGTTTTAAGTAAGCGATTTAAAAGCTCCCAAGTCCCAGTGGAGTCACACGTTGATTAACCGGTGGGAATATACACAATAGGCCTACCTGATATTGAACACAAGAGGGCAGTATAGCACTACGTATGACTCAGATTATTATTTTTTTATGAATTTTACAACAATTCTGGCTGTTTTTGAACGTAAACATAATTCTTAAATGAAAAAAGGGAAAAATTGGGGAAGTTATAATATTTGTATAATTTAATTTAGAAACAAATGATGTATAATTACATTTTTAGAAGATATAAGGCTTTTAGTGTTTACTTTTTTGACATTACTTTAATCTTTTGCCATAGTTGCACATGTCTACTGGCTAATAAATGTGATGTATCTGTTGAGTTTCAAGCAATTTCAAGCATGCTAAGAGTCCCAAAAGCATCAAAAAAGAATGTTAAAGTTTGTTTCGTTGCCACGGCAACAGTATCAAAGATATCAAAAATTCATTCACAGGTCTACATCTGCCGTGTATTTACATTATACAGATGAAGTTTGAAGCAAATCGGGTAAAAATAAGAGAGTGATTTCAAAGCATTTTGAAAGTGACACACTTCCTGCTGCCAGTTGGTGGCGCTATAACTTTGACTCACAATAGTCACATCCATGTGATCGGTCTCTTACAGCGAAAACACTGCTGAAGTTTCATCAAGATCAGTTAATGTATGCTGAAGTTATAACAGACATCCTGTTTCATGTTTCTCGCCATAATTTCGTTTCCTCGCCACGGCCAAACCGTTCGAGATATCAAAAATCCCGTGGCACTTTTTCATCCTTAATGTCTTGACTTCACGCTGATCGAGTTTCGTCGAATTTGGTTCAGTGCTCTAGGAGCAATAATTTAAATTCCATTGCATGTGTTTTAAACACAACCCTAAATAGCCAACTTCCTGTTGGGCTGGGGTAAAAAGTAAGAGTGTGAAGTAGGCTATATATGAAACGATGAGATCTATATGTGTACCAAGTTTCATATTATTACATGCAAGTGTGTTTGATTTATGGACCAAATTTTCAGACCAAGTTTATTGACCAAGTTAATCTGATTAATAAACTAATTATATAAAACTATTGTCAATTCACTACAATTAAACTAGTTATATGCCTTTACTTATAAAAAATAAAAATAAAAACTTATTTAAAAAATACCAGGCTTGAGAAATGTATTTTCTTTATGCAGGTCATACACACAGCAGTGAAATGGTTAAGCCCCCTCCCCCTGCACACACACACAGACAGCCAGCCAGCCAGCCAGCCAAAGACACAGAGACACAGAGACATGTAGGCTCAGACTGGCCATATTCAAACAAAAATATCTGACTTTCTGTAGGTCCTAGCTAATAAGTGTCAATTAGAAAGTTGTCCGGCTCGAGGAGTACAATATACATACCAATTTTTGTAACTCTAGTTAAAACTAACAACCCCACTTTTGTCAAAAGGTGGCGCTACTGAGCCCTCACCACGCCCGTTTCTGCAACTTTGCACATGTCTACTGGCTAATAAATGTGATGTGTCTGTCGAGTTTCATGCAATTTGAAGCATGCTAAGGGTCTCAAAAGCATCCTAAAAGCATCCTAAAAGAAGGGTAAAGTTTGATGCATCGCCACGGCAACAGTTTCAAAGATATCAAGAATCCATTCACAGGTCTTCATCTGCCGTATGTTTACATTATACATATGAAGTTTGAAGCAAATCGGGTAAAAATAAAAGGGTGATATCTAAGCATTTTGAAAGTGACACACTTCCTGCTGCCAGTTGGTGGCGCTATAACTTTGACTCACAATAGTCACATCCATGTGATCGTCCTCTTACAGCGAACACACTGATGAAGTTTCATCAAGATCAGTTAATGTATGCTGAAGTTATAACACACTTCCTGTTTCACGTTTCTCGCCATAATTTTGTTTCCTCGCCACGGCCAAACCGTTCGAGATATCAAAAATCCCCTCGCAAACTTTCATCCTCAATGTCTTGACTTCACGCTGACCGAGTTTCGTCGAATTTGGATCAAAGCTCTAGGAGGAGTATTAAAAATTCCATTGCGAGTGTTTTACGAACAACCCTAAATAGCCGACTTCCTGTTGGGCTGGGGTAAAAAGTAAAAGCACGAGGTATAGATGAAACGATGAGACCAACATGTGTACCGAGTTTCATATTATTACATGCAAGCGTGTTTGATTTATGGACCAAGTGTTCGGACCCCGTTCCAGGGGGCGCTGTCGAGCCCCCCTGCCACGCCCGGGTACCAGCTTCAGCCCGGCCCTGATGGCCGCGGGTTCTGACCCGTGTGCAAAGTTTCAAGAGTTTTCGAGCATGTTAAGGGCCCCAAAAGTGCCCGAATAGTCGTATAAATAATAATAATAATAATAAATATAGCTGCGAGCAGCGATGGCGGGCCCAAGCCGGTGGCACCGCAACCCCGGTTCCTTTAGTTACCTAAATGCACCCGGGTGGCGGTGCCGAAGGCTTTGGCCCTTTTATGATTAAATGTTAAAACGGCTTGCCATACTCTGTCATTTCGACTAGTCACAATTATGTTACAGATATCTTAAATGATAATACAAACTATCCAAAATGTAATTACGAATAGACAGAAAGACGTTGTTGATATCTACAATGTTAATTCCGGACAGGCAAACTTAGCTTTTAAATGTTAAAAGGGCTTGCCATACAGGGACGTAGGCTCAGAGAGAGGCTCACCATATTCAAACCAAAATATCTGACTTCCTCTTGGTCCGAGCTAATGACTATGTATTAGAAAGTTGTCCGGCTTGAGGAGTACAATGTATATAGCGATTTTTGTAACTGTAGATAAAACTAACAACCCCACTTTTGTCAAAAGGTGGCGCTATTTAGTCCTTGCACTATGCCCGTTTCTGAAACTTTGCACATGTCTACTGGCTAATAAATGTGATGTATCTGTTGAGTTTCATGCAATTTCAATTTCAATTTCAATTTGACTGTTGAAAAGAAGTGCGCCGATTAGATACTCAGGATCGGTATCGGCTCTGACACTGCCATCTTTGACGAGGCTGATTCAAATTCTATATTGTGCATATATACTATTCTATGTTAGGCACAAAGGCACAAAAACTTTCTAAAGTACCATAAAGTTTTTGTGTACTGTATTATTAGTGTTCTGAAGCTATTATGTGATATAGAAATTAATATTTAAGTCATTAAATTCAAGAACACAAACTCAGTGTTTCCTCTAGGATTTTTCCAAGCTGTGGGGGCAGGCCCATTTCCCCCGGCGGGCGGGGGGGGGGCTGATATTTTCACTTAGGCCACGCCCCCTTGTCTCTATTATAATCGATCATGCGCATCCCGTGTGCAGAATGATGCACTTGAAGCAACACCAAGTCACAGCACGCAACGCTTCACATTGAAAAGAACATAGCGAAGGGATTAGATCTATAATATGCTTAGTAGGGCTGGACGATTTGGGGAAAATGTCATATTGCCATTACTGAGGTCAATATTGCAATTGTGATATGCGATTCCGATATAATAAAATGCTTTCATGAGTCCAACTTGCTTGGTTCTAAAGTAAAATGCACACACAGATTAGTGATCATTCTGTGTATTAATGTTTATTTCTCAACTCAAACTAAAAACAACAACTAAATGATTGATAACACCTATAATGATCAATAAACCAACCAAACCATCATTACAGTGAAAGCTATCAACTTTTTTAAAAAAATGATTAGGCTAAAAAATTTTTTTAACAACTTTTAAATTAAGTGAACTTCAAACAATCCCCACATAAACCCATAATAAAAACCATATTTACCTGTGCCCTTCCTGTCTTAACAGGTAGGATACAGAAATTGAATAAAGTTATCAAACAGTCTGCGCTGCATGAATTATAAATTATATATAGAATAATCCTTATTAAAGCTACAAAAGTTCTTTAGTCAAGATCAGTGAGTAATTTTCTAATTTCCCTTTGTTCTTTTAACTTTACTGACAGAACGCTTTATTCGCTGCTGGCCCTTTAAGAGCACCCGTTGCCGAGACGCGGATCTCACATGCGCCTCATAGCACAACTCTTTTCGTCCATAAGACTTTTCTTACGTTATGAAGATACTCGACAAAACGACATTTTGGCATAATTGTGTGTGCTATTGTTCGTTCAAGCTCGAAAGAGAACTGTATTCTGGCACGCGTCAGTGCATGCGCATTATGGCGCGCGTCTTTCTGCGAGTCTCATTTAGGGCATTCACAGGCAGCTTTTCACTTCTTGTCGTGCAAAATGCGAAAAGGCATTTGCACGAATAAGAGCGGGATCGTGTAACACTAGTCAAAGGATGACAAAAATGAAGAGATGCTGCGTTAATAGCCCTAATTTGTTTATTTCATATAAAATCGCGGCATTTTGCGTTATATAATTGCATAGGTTTGAGATCGCTATTACGATTGCGATTTGATTAATCGTGCAGCACTAATGCTTAGTGTATTCTATATGCAACAGTTTTTTGAGCCTTTTCTTTTAACAGTTTTAAATTTCAGTGCGCATGAAGAACAATAGCACTCTCTCGACTCTATGCTGTAATCTCACATACACCCGGGAGAAGGGAATGTGAAAGGGCAATAAACTCCACTCCAGCAAGATAAAGTCATTTTATGAAAACCATCTACTTTATGCTTTATCTACAAATAAAGTATAATAATGGGAATATTGACCTTGAAGAGAGTGTCGTCGTGTCGCAAACGAACGCGACGCGCTGAATTCTGAATGAAGAATGACTGAGGCGAGATGACTTTCCGTTAACTTTAACTTAGCGACTAAAATTACACATTATACAATGACTTTAGAAGTCTTGGAATATAGGGTGAAAACTTGATTGTGCTTTACAAAGTTTTTTATGCCTTTAGTGGGGCTTAACAAAATAACATAATACTATGCAGAATATCGGACGTCACTGAGAAGCTGCAGCCGTGGCGGGAGGATTTTAAGTGTGGCGGCCCGCCACGGGAGAATGAATGTAGAGGAAACACTGCAAACTTTTCCCTCTCTGCGCCTGTCAGTCATTCACCATTCAGCATTCAAACAGCACGTCACATTCGGTTACAGTCAATGATGAAACGATCTTCAAGATGATTGAATGTTAATCCTATTATACTGGATCTTTAAGATAAAGGTCTAAAGGTCTATATTTTCGAATGAAGAAACTTTTTCTTGCTGGACTTTATTGCTGTAACTTAACCGTGTTACTTTCTACCGGGTGTCGGACGCTGTCGGTTAGATCACAACACTAGAGTCAGAGCACTATAATTGTTCTTCACGCACACAGTAACTGAAATTTAAAACCTTTAAAAGAAAAGGCTCAATAAACTATTGCATAGATAGATAATGTATAATACACTGTTCATAAATATGTATTTCCTTTGTGCTTTGAACTTTTCAATACGGACTCACTGCGCTGTAACTTCATGTGGCTTCAAGCACATCATTCTCCGCTCGGGATGCACATAAGTGCTTTGTGCTGCACCGTATTGGAGCCGTAATATCATAATGCAGTGATGTAATGACAGATTATTAATTGCCTTTCAATTATATGTTGCTGCGTCATTAAACATCTGTCCTATGCATTTCAAACATTTATAGCATCCATGGCTATATTTTTTTATGATTTTTGTTATCTTGTTTTTCATGAATGTATTTTTCAAAAATAAGAGCAATGTGTATTATCTATTATTAATATGGTTTATAATAGCATTTTTGTCATAGATTATGACAAAGTAATCATATGATCCACCAGCGAGGAACCAGCAGAACAGAGTGAACATTCATTCTGTTTAGTTCAATCCTACTTAATAGGAATTTATTTAAAATGCTCGCTCTACTCCACACCATTAATGTCTTGTGCGGACATCCGTATTTCGACTTTCGGTTTTAAGTAAGCGATTTAAAAGCTCCCAAGTCCCAGCGGAGTCACACGTTGATTAACCGGTGGGAATATACACAATAGGCCTACCTGATATTGAACACAAGAGGGCAGTATAGCACTACGTATGACTCAGATTATTATTTTTTTATGAATTTTACAACAATTCTGGCTGTTTTTGAACGTAAACATAATTCTTAAATGAAAAAAAGGAAAAATTGGGGAAGTTATAATATTTGTATAATTTAATTTAGAAACAAATGATGTATAATTACATTTTTAGAAGATTTGAGGCTTTTAGTGTTTACTTTTTTGACATTACTTTAATCTTTTGCCATAGTTGCACATGTCTACTGGCTAATAAATGTGATGTATCTGTTGAGTTTCAAGCAATTTCAAGCATGCTAAGAGTCCCAAAAGCATCAAAAAAGAATGTTAAAGTTTGATTCGTTGCCACGGCAACAGTATCAAAGATATCAAAAATTCATTCACAGGTCTACATCTGCCGTATGTTTACATTATACAGATGAAGTTTGAAGCAAATCGGTTAAAAATAAGAGAGTGGTTTCAAAGCATTTTGAAAGTGACACACTTCCTGCTGCCAGTTGGTGGCGCTATAATTTTGACTCACAATAGTCACATCCATGTGATCGGTCTCTTACAGCGAAAACACTGCTGAAGTTTCATCAAGATCAGTTAATGTATGCTGAAGTTATAACACACATCCTGTTTCATGTTTTTCGCCATAATTTCGTTTCCTCGCCACGGCCAAACCGTTCGAGATATAAAAAATCCCTTGGCACCTTTTCATCCTTAATGTCTTGACTTCACGCTGATCGAGTTTTGTCGAATTTGGTTCAGTGCTCTAGGAGCAATACTTTAAATTCCATTGCATGTGTTTTAAACACAACCCTAAATAGCCGACTTCCTGTTGGGCTGGGGTAAAAAGTAAGAGTGTGAAGTATATATGAAACGATGAGATCTATATGTGTACCAAGTTTCATATTATTACATGCAAGTGTGTTTGATTTATGGACCAAATTTTCAGACCAAGTTTATTGACCAAGTTAATCTGATTAATAAACTAATTATATAAAACTATTGTCAATGCACTACAATTAAACTTTTATATGTCTTTACTTATAAAAAATAAAAATAAAAACTTATTTAAAAAATACCAGGCTTGAGAAATGTATTTTCTTTATGCAGGCCATACACACAGCAGTGAAATGGTTAAGCCCCCTCCCCCTGCACACTCACACACACAGAGACAGGCAAAGACAGAGATGTAGGCTCAGATTAAGCAAGACCACATTCAAACAAACACATCTGACTTTCTGTGGGTCCTAGCTAATAAGTTTAAATTAGAAAGTTGTCCGGCTCGAGGAGTACAATATACATACCAATTTTTGTAACTCTAGTTAAAACTAACAACCCCACTTTTGTCAAAAGGTGGCGCTACTGAGCCCTCACCACGCCCGTTTCTGAAACTTTGCACATGTCTACTGGCTAATAAATGTGATGTGTCTGTCGAGTTTCATGCATTTTGAAGCATGCTAAGGGTCTCAAAAGCATCCTAAAAGCATCCTAAAAGAAGGGTAAAGTTTGATGCGTCGCCACGGCAACAGTTTAAAAGATATCAAGAATCCATTCACAGGTCTACATCTGCCGTATGTTTACATTATACATATGAAGTTTGAAGCAAATCGGGTAAAAATAAAAGGGTGATATCAAAGCATTTTGAAAGTGACACACTTCCTGCTGCCAGTTGGTGGCGCTATAACTTTGACTCACAATAGTCACATCCATGTGATCGTCCTCTTACAGCGAACACACTGCTGAAGTTTCATCAAGATCAGTTAATGTATGCTGAACTTATAACACACTTCCTGTTTCACGTTTCTCGCCATGATTTCGTTTCCTCGCCACGGACAAACCGTTCGAGATATAAAAAATCCCCTCGCAAACTTTCATCCTCAATGTCTTGACTTCACGCTGACCGAGTTTCGTCGAATTTGGATCAAAGCTCTAGGAGGAGTATTTGACATTCCATTGCGAGCGTTTTACAAACAAACCTCAATAGCCGACTTCCTGTTGGGCTGGGGTAAAAAGTAAGAGTGTGAGGTATAGATGAAACGATGAGATCAACATGTGTACCGAGTTTCATATTATTACATGCAAGCGTGTTTGAGTTATGGACCAAGTGTTCGGACCCCGTTCCAGGGGGCGCTGACGAGCCGCCCTACCACGCCCGGGTACCAGCTTCAGCCCGGCTCTGATGGCCGCGGGTTCTGACCCGTGTGCAAAGTTTCAAGAGTTTTCGAGCACGTTAAGGGCCCCAAAAGTGCCCAAAAGGTAGTAAAATAATAATTATTATAATAATAATAGTGAAGAAAAATAATCCCAAGGAAAACAATAGGGCCTTCGCCCTTTCAGGGCTTGGGCCCTAAATATAGCTGCGAGCAGCGATGAAGGGCCCAAGCCGGTGGCACCGCAACCCCGGTTCCTTAGTTACCTAAAAGCACCAGGGTGGCCATGCCACTGGCTTTGGCCCTTCATCGCGGATCACAGCTATATATATATATATATACTGTATATACATATATATATATATGAAGCCGGTGGCACCGCCACCCTGGTGCCTTTAGGTTTATTGTGCACGACATGCAAAATGTAACCCTGCTTTGACTGATGCAAGCTCTACAGCACAGTTTATAGTAAGAAAGAATATAGTAAGAAAGAAAAGTAAGCTGTTACTCTGAGATGGTTTGGGAAACAAACATTCATCATGTCGCATTGGTTTTAGTTACTTGTCCTCGAACAGAGCCCTAATCTGTTTATATTTCAGTTACACATTCTACATTGATTAAAAAAGAAAAATCAAATGTGTTTTTAATTCATACAGAAATAAAATATTTATAATTCAGCTGAGAATAAAGTTAGTTCAAATTTTAAGAAAAAACAAATATGATCTGAAATATAGCACATTCATTTTTAAATTCATTCAGGTTCAATTACCAAAAATACAATCTTAATTTAATTTAAAGCAAATAATAAATCTAAAATATATGGGTTATATGCATATTTTGTAAAAAAAGAAGAAAAAAAAGAAAGAAAGATATATATCCAAAAACACAAGGCCTTAAACTTTAACAAGGGTGCAACTCTTATCACTACAACAAACATAGTCACACACACAAGTCAAGTCACTTACATTTTAGATGCAATATTGACTTTTTAGATGCAATATTGACTTTTTTCTGTTTCAGCAGAGAAAATAGTTAAACAAAGATCACAGCGACCCATCGCGCATCTCAAAGCAATGTGTTTTCTCATTACTGAATGATTCAGCATTTTGAATCCATGACTCGTTCATTAAGACGGTCATCTGGCGACACCTTATGGTGATTTAGGGTTATGTTTAAAAGTATCGTTCTTTACAGCGATTTTTAATTGACTCCTGTTAAACCAATCTCGTAACATTATTGTGTAACCGATTTAATTTGATCAGCCTTACCTAGGGTAACAGCCCTATAGTGTCTTATTATTCTAAATTATTGAATTTATTGATCAAATTTACTAATGAAAAATGAAGCATACATTTATTAAGACTAGGCTGCCCTGCAGATATTAGGCTACAATATGCAGATTTAAATATACCATTTATCAAATAATCTGTTTATTTTTAGGTTACACATTACATTGTTGAAAAAATAAAAATCAAATGTGACCCGCTCTGGCGAAATGAGTCGGAAGTTGCAACCTTCCATTTTAAGATATGGGCCGATTATATGGAAAAACCATGAAATAACAAAAAAAAAATATATATATATATATATATATATATTTGCTAATTTCAAAGAACAGACATTCAAAAATAATCTCACAGGGTTTCGTAGTCGAGATAATTGAGTAAAGGTATTTAAATAACGATTAAAGTTGTCAAAGCTTTAAATTCGCTGAAATAAACATTGCTCTTCTCAACTCCCCTCGTCACCTCTGAGCATTTCCCGGGTATCCCCTGAAACGTTGAACTCACTGGAGGCTTCTAACCTAAACTGCGTGAGTATATTTATCTGCAAGAAGAATATAGCCTATTAAGGCTGTAACGATCGCGACACTCAGATCCACGAACCTGTGTCGCGGTGTGAGAGGACAGAATAACGACACCGACACGTCCCTTCAACTCCCGAAGTTATCCTTCACGTCCAGACCCAATGCTAGCTACAACATCTTTAAATTACTAGTATTATTTGAAGTTAACATTATAAAATACGTAGACTTACACCACAAAACTTAAATTATTACTAATTTTTTTAAAATTGGGCAATTTCAGCATTATGGAGGAGATCCAATTCCCAGATAATTAAATATTTTAATAAATTGGCCTATGTGAACCACACTGCACAAACCAAAAGTAATACTCACCGGATGAAGAAGGGTTGACTCTCTCCAGAACATAAAATCTTTATTTTATTTTCCGTGTTCGCATTTATGAGGAAAAACAATCCGAACGTGACCGTTCTCTGGAAGCAGCACTAAAACTTTCACATAGCTTAAACATGCAAGCACAAAGCCTTTCTTTAAAGTAAATTTCGTTTTAAAATAATTATCTTAATTTAAATCAATGTTTCATCAACCAATTACTAGGATTTAATAATAAGAAATAAATTGCAGACAATAGGCTAGGCCTAATCACGACGCTGAGACGCGCGGCACGTGAACTGAAGCTTGTCTCATGAACCGAAAGTCAGCGTATAAGGTATCCTCACAGACATATATATTGAAATGTCTACTTTTAAAGACAACCATTCAAAATGAAAGAAAACAGACTGCTCTCTGCTTATGTGGGCTAATCCGTATGAAAACTGAATTTCTCTCTGACTCCTCTTCAATCTTTCTGATTTTAGAACATTTTTGTAAAAGTGACTTTTTAATTATTTATTTCAAAAAAATTAAAAATAAGTTGAGTTTCAGCCTCGTTAAATTGCATTTATATATGTTAATCTATTTGGTCAAATTAAGCTATATAAAATAAATAGTTTATCCCTTAAAATGCTATGGATTTTGAAAGATATCAAAAAAAAAAAAAAAAAAAAAACGGGCAAAAAAACTTTAAAAGCGATTTTCTTAGGTTTTCAATTGGAAAAAAAGGGCAGACGAACAGAATTCAAATCTGTATATCTTTACAACCATTCAAGGTATGACCAAGGTATCATTTGAAAGCTTACAGTGTCCTCTTTTCATTAATATCAAAATCTCAATTTTTAAATTTGGGTCACTGTGACTAATTTTGCTGGATCAGGTCGGTCACAAATGTGTTTTTTATTGTAGTATTATTTTATACAGAAATACATTATAATTATATATAATATACAAAATATAACCGTGGGCGCGATTAAACAGTGTTACAATAAAACTCAACATTGTGTTTTTTAAAAATAAATTCAAATAATACAAATCCCGAAATTGCGCTAATTTTAAAATTAAACTAAAACTCATGGCTGCACAAGCATTCATAACTGTGCGCCAACAGCGAGGAACCAGCAGAACAGAGTGAACGTTCATTCTGTTTAGTTCAATCCTACTTAATAGGAATTTATTTAAAATGCTTGCTCTACTCCACAACATTAATGTCTTGTGCGGATATCTGTATTTTGACTTTCGGTTTTAAGTAAGCGATTTAAAAGTTCCCGAGTCCCAGCGGAGTCACACGTTGATTAACCGGTGGGAATATACACAATAGGCCTAACTGATATTGAACACAAGAGGGCAGTATAGCACTACGTATGACTCAGATTATTTTTTCTTCTTCTGAATTTTACAACCTGGCTGTTTTTGAACGTAAACATAATTCTTAAATGAAAAAAGGGAAAAACTGCTTTAATTATAATATTTGTATAATTTAATTTAGAAACAAATGATGTATAATTACATTTTTAGAAGATATTAGGCTTTTAGTGTTTACTTTTTTGACATTACTTTAATCTTTTGCCAAAGTTGCACATGCCTACTGGCTAATAAATGTGATGTTTCTGTCGAGCTATCTGTATCTATCTGTTTCAAGCAATTTCAAGCATGCTAAGAGTCTCAAAAGTATCAAAAAAGAATGTTAAAGTTTGATTTGTTGCCACAGCAACAGTATCAAAGATATCAAGAATCCATTCACAGGTCTACATCTGCTGTATTTTTACATTATACAGATGAAGTTTGAAGCAAATCGGTTAAAAATAAGAGGGTGATATCAAAGCATTTTGAAAGTGACACACTTCCTGCTGCCAGTTGGTGGCGCTATAACTTTGACTCACAATAGTCACATCCATGTAATCAGCCTCTTACAGTGAACACACTGCTGAAGTTTCATCAAGATCAGTTAATGTATGCTGAAGTTATAACACACTTCCTGTTTCACGTTTCTCGCCATAATTTTGTTTCCTCGCCACGGCCAAACCGTTCGAGATATCAAAAATCCCCTCGCAAACTTTCATCCTCAATGCCTTGACTTCATGCTGACCGAGTTTCGTGCCGTGTGTTTGAATTCTCTAGGAGGAGTATTGCACATTCCACTGCGAGCGTTTTACAAACAAACCTCAATAGCCGACTTCCTGTTTGGCTGGGGTAAAAAGTAAAAGCGCGAGGTATAGATGAAACGATGAGATCAACATGTGTACCGAGTTTCATATTATTACATGCAAGCGTGTTTGATTTATGGACCAAGTGTTCGGACCCCGTTCCAGGGGGCGCTGTCTAGCCCCCCTGCCACACCCAGGTACCATCTTCAGCCCGGCTCTGATGGCTGTGGGATCTGACCTGTGTGCAAAGTTTCAAGAGTTTTCAAACCCGTTAAGGGCCCCAAAAGCCGCTAAGAGTCTCAAAATCATGAAAAAAAAGAATTTTAAAGTTTGATGCGTTGCCACGGCAACAGTATCAAAGATATCAAGAATCCATTCACAGGTCTTCATCTGCTATGTATTTACATTATACAAATTAAGTTTGAAGCACATCGGGTAAAAATAAAAGGGTGAGTTCAAAGCATTTTGAAAGTGACACACTTCCTGCTACCAGTTGGTGGCGCTATAACTTTGACTCACAATAGTCACATCCATGTGATCGTCCTCTTACAGCGAACACACTGCTGAAGTTTCATCAAGATCAGTTAATGTATGCTGAAGTTATAACACACTTCCTGTTTCACGTTTCTCGCCATAATTTCGTTTCCTCGCCACGGCCAAACCGTTCGAGATATCAAAAATCCCCTCGCAAACTTTCATCGTCAATGCCTTGACTTCATGCTGACCGAGTTTCGTGCCGTGTGTTTGAATTCTCTAGGAGTAGTACTTCAAATTCCATTGCGAGTGTTTTATGAACAACCCTAAATAACCGACTTCCTGTTGGGCTGGGGTAAAAAGTAATAGTATGAGGTATATATGAACGATGAGATCAACATGTGTACCGAGTTTCATATTATTACATACAAGCGTGTTTGAGTTATGGACCAAGTTTTCGGACCCCGTTCCAGGGGGCGCTGTCTAGTCCCTCTGCCACGCCCGGGTACCATCTTCAGCCCGGCCCTGATGGCCGCGGGTTCTGACCCGTGTGCTAAGTTTCAAGAGTTTTTGAGCATGTTTAGGGCCCCAAAAGTGCCCGAATAGTCGTATAAATAATAATAATAATAATAATAATAATAATAATAATCCTAAGGAAAACAATAGGGCCTTCGCCCTTTCAGGGCTTGGGCCCTAAATATAGCTGCGAGCAGCGATGGCGGGCCCAAGCCGGTGGCACCGCAACCCCGGTTCCTTTAGTTACCTAAATGCACCCGGGTGGCGGTGCCGAAGGCTTTGGCCCTTTTATGATTAAATGTTAAAACGGCTTGCCATACTCTGTCATTTCGACTAGTCACAATTATGTTACAGATATCTTAAATTATAATACAAACTATCCAAAATGTAATTACGAATAGACAGAAAGACGTTGTTGATATCTACAATGTTAATTCCGGACAGGCAAACTTAGCTTTTAAATGTTAAAAGGGCTTGCCATACAGGGACGTAGGCTCAGAGAGAGGCTCACCATATTCAAACCAAAATATCTGACTTCCTCTTGGTCCGAGATAATGACTATGGATTAGAAAGATTTATCCGGCTTGAGGAGTACAATGTATATAGCGATTTTTGTAACTGTAGATAAAACTAACAACCCCACTTTTGTCAAAAGGTGGCGCTATTTAGTCCTTGCACTATGCCCGTTTCTGAAACTTTGCACATGTCTACTGGCTAATAAATGTGATGTATCTGTTGAGTTTCAAGCAATTTCAATTTCAATTTCAATTTGACTGTTGAAAAGAAGTGCGCCGATTAGATACTCAGGATCGGTATCGGCTCTGACACTGCCATCTTTGACGAGGCTGATTCAAATTCTATATTGTGCATATATACTATTCTATGTTAGGCACAAAGGCACAAAAACTTTCTAAAGTACCATAAAGTTTTTGTGTACTGTATTATTAGTGTTCTGAAGCTATTATGTGATATAGAAATTAATATTTAAGTCATTAAATTCAAGAACACAAACTTTTCCCTCTCTGCGCCTGTCAGTCATTCTCCATTCAGCATTCAAACAGCACGTCACATTCGGTTACAGTCAATGACGAAACGATCTTCAAGATGATTGAATGTTAATTCTATTATACTGGATCTTTAAGATAAAGGTCTAAATGTCTATATTTTCGAATGAAGAAACTTTTTCTTGCTGGACTGTAACTTAACCGTGTTACTTTCTACCGGGTGTCGGACGCTGTCGGTTAGATTACAACACTAGAGTCAGAGCACTATAATTGTTCTTCACGCACACAGTAACTGAAATTTAAAACCTTTAAAAGAAAAGGCTCAATAAACTATTGCATAGATAGATAATGTATAATACACTGTTCATAAATATGTATTTCCTTTGTGCTTTGAACTTTTCAATACGGACTCACTGCGCTGTAACTTCATGTGGCTTCAAGCACATCATTCTCCGCTCGGGATGCACATAAGTGCTTTGTGCTGCACCGTATTGGAGCCGTAATATCATAATGCAGTGACGTAATGACAGATTATTAATTGCCTTTCAATTATATGTTGCTGCGTCATTAAACATCTGTCCTATGCATTTCAAACATTTATAGCAGCCATGGCTATATTTTTTTATGATTTTTGTTATCTTGTTTTTCATGAATGTATTTTTCAAAAATAAGAGCAATGTGTATTATCTATTATTAATATGGTTTATAATAGCATTTTTGTCATAGATTATGACAAAGTAATCATATGATCCACCAGCGAGGAACCAGTAGAACAGAGTGAACATTCTTTCTGTTTAGTTCAATCCTACTTAATAGGAATTTATTTAAAATGCTCGCTCTACTCCACACCATTAATGTCTTGTGCGGACATCCGTATTTCGACTTTCGGTTTTAAGTAAGCGATTTAAAAGCTTCCAAGTCCCAGCGGAGTCACACGTTGATTAACTGGTGGGAATATACACAATAGGCCTACCTGATATTGAACACAAGAGGGCAGTATAGCACTACGTATGACTCAGATTATTATTTTTTTATGAATTTTACAACAATTCTGGCTGTTTTTGAACATAAACATAATTCTTAAATGAAAAAAAGGAAAAATTGGGGAAGTTATAATATTTGTATAATTTAATTTAGAAACAAATGATGTATAATTACATTTTTAGAAGATATGAGGCTTTTAGTGTTTACTTTTTTGACATTACTTTAATCTTTTGCCATAGTTGCACATGTCTACTGGCTAATAAATGTGATGTGATGTGCAAAGTTTCAAGAGTTTTCGAGCACGTTAAGGGCCCCAAAAGTGCCCAAAAGGTAGTAAAATAATAATAATACTAAAGAAAAATAATCGCAAGGAAAACAATAGGGCCTTCGCCCTTTCAGGGCTTGGGCCCTAATATATATATATATATATATTTTTGCTAATTTCAAAGAACAGACATTCAAAAATAATCTCACAGGGTTTCGTAGTCGAGATAATTGAGTAAAGGTATTTAAATAACGATTAAAGTTGTCAAAGCTTTAAATTCGCTGAAATAAACATTGCTCTTCTCAACTCCCCTCGTCACCTCTGAGCATTTCCCGGGTATCCCCTGAAACGTTGAACTCACTGGAGGCTTCTAACCTAAACTGCGTGAGTATATTTATCTGCAAGAAGAATATAGCCTATGTAAGGCTGTAACGATCGCGACACTCAGATCCACGAACCTGTGTCGCGGTGTGAGAAGACAGAATCACGACACCGACACGTCCCTTCAACTCCCGAAGTTATCCTTCACGTCCAGACCCAATGCTACAACATCTTTAAATTACTATTAGTATTATTTGAAGTTAACATTATAAAATACGTAGACTTACACCACAAAACTTAAATTATTACTATTTTTTTTTTAAATTGGGCAATTTCAGCATTATGGAGGAGATCCAATTCCCAGATAATTAAATATTTTAATAAATTGGCCTATGTGAACCACACTGCACAAACCAAAAGTAATACTCACCGGATGAAGAAGGGTTGACTCTCTCCAGAACATAAAATCTTTATTTTATTTTCCGTGTTCGCATTTATGAGGAAAAACAATCCGAACGTGACCGTTCTCTGGAAGCAGCACTAAAACTTTCACATAGCTTAAACATGCAAGCACAAAGCCTTTCTTTAAAGTAAATTTCGTTTTAAAATAATTATCTTAATTTAAATCAATGTTTCATCAACCAATTACTAGGATTTAATAATAAGAAATAAATTGCAGACAATAGGCTAGGCCTAATCACGACGCGGAGACGCGCGGCACGTGAACTGAAGCTTGTCTCATGAACCGAAAGTCAGCGTATAAGGTATCCTCACAGACATATATATTGAAATGTCTACTTTTAAAGACAACCATTCAAAATGAAAGAAAACAGACTGCTCTCTGCTTATGTGGGCTAATCCGTATGAAAACTGAATTTCTCTCTGACTCCTCTTCAATCTTTCTGATTTTAGAACATTTTTGTAAAAAGTGACTTTTAATTATTTATTTCAAAAAAATTAAAAATAAGTTGAGTTTCAGCCTCGTTAAATTGCATTTATATATGTTAATCTATTTGGTCAAATTAAGCTATATAAAATAAATAGTTTATCCCTTAAAATGCTATGGATTTTGAAAGATATAAAAAAAAAAAAAAAAAAAAAAAAAAAAAACGGGCAAAAAAACTTTAAAAGCGATTTTCTTAGGTTTTCAATTGGAAAAAAAGGGCAGACGACCAGAATTCAAATCTGTATATCTTTACAACCATTCAAGGTATGACCAAGGTATCATTTGAAAGCTTACAGTGTCCTCTTTCCATTAATATCAAAATCTCAATTTTTAAATTTGGGTCACTGTGACTAATTTTGCTGGATCAGGTCGGTCACAAATGTGTTTTTTATTGTAGTATTATTTTATACAGAAATACATTATAATTATATATAATATACAAAATATAACCGTGGGCGCGATTAAACAGTGTTACAATAAAACTCAACATTGTGTTTTTTTTAAATAAATTCAAATAATACAAATCCCGAAATTGCGCTAATTTTAAAATTAAACTAAAACTCATGGCTGTACAAGCATTCATAACTGTGCGCGCCAACAGCGAGGAACCAGCAGAACAGAGTGAACGTTCATTCTGTTTAGTTCAATCCTACTTAATAGGAATTTATTTAAAATGCTTGCTCTACTCCACAACATTAATGTCTTGTGCGGATATCTGTATTTTGACTTTCGGTTTTAAGTAAGCGATTTAAAAGTTCCCGAGTCCCAGCGGAGTCACACGTTGATTAACCGGTGGGAATATACACAATAGGCCTAACTGATATTGAACACAAGAGGGCAGTATAGCACTACGTATGACTCAGATTATTTTTTCTTCTTCTAAATTTTACAACCTGGCTGTTTTTGAACGTAAACATAATTCTTAAATGAAAAAAGGGAAAAACTGCTTTAATTATAATATTTGTATAATTTAATTTAGAAACAAATGATGTATAATTACATTTTTAGAAGATATGAGGCTTTTAGTGTTTACTTTTTTGACATTACTTTAATCTTTTGCCAAAGTTGCACATGCCTACTGGCTAATAAATGTGATGTATCTGTCGAGCTATCTGTATCTATCTGTTTCAAGCAATTTCAAGCATGCTAAGAGTCCCAAAAGTATCAAAAAAGAATGTTAAAGTTTGTTTGTTGCCACAGCAACAGTATCAAAGATATCAAGAATCCATTCACAGGTCTACATCTGCTGTATTTTTACATTATACAGATGAAGTTTGAAGCAAATCGGTTAAAAATAAGAGGGTGATATCAAAGCATTTTGAAAGTGACACACTACCTGCTGCCAGTTGGTGGCGCTATAACTTTGACTCACAATAGTCACATCCATGTAATCAGCCTCTTACAGTGAGCACACTGCTGAAGTTTCATCAAGATCAGTTAATGTATGCTGAAGTTATAACACACTTCCTGTTTCACGTTTCTCGCCATAATTTTGTTTCCTCGCCACGGCCAAACCGTTCGAGATATCAAAAATCCCCTCGCAAACTTTCATCCTCAATGCCTTGACTTCATGCTGACCGAGTTTCGTGCCGTGTGTTTGAATTCTCTAGGAGGAGTATTGCACATTCCATTGCGAGCGTTTTACAAACAAACCTCAATAGCCGACTTCCTGTTTGGCTGGGGTAAAAAGTAAGAGCTTGAGGTATAGATGAAACGATGACATCAACATGTGTACCGAGTTTCATATTATTACATGCAAGCGTGTTTGATTTATGGACCAAGTGTTCGGACCCCGTTCCAGGGGGCGCTGTCTAGCCCCCCTGCCACACCCAGGTACCATCTTCAGCCCGGCTCTGATGGCTGTGGGATCTGACCTGTGTGCAAAGTTTCAAGAGTTTTCAAACCCGTTAAGGGCCCCAAAAGCCGCTAAGAGTCTCAAAATCATAAAAAAAAAGAATTTTAAAGTTTGATGCGTTGCCACGGCAACAGTATCAAAGATATCAAGAATCCATTCACAGGTCTTCATCTGCTATGTATTTACATTATACAGATTAAGTTTGAAGCACATCGGGTAAAAATAAAAGGGTGAGTTCAAAGCATTTTGAAAGTGACACACTTCCTGCTACCAGTTGGTGGCACTATACCTTTGACTCACAATAGTCACATCCATGTGATCGTCCTCTTACAGCGAACACACTGCTGAAGTTTCATCAAGATCAGTTAATGTATGCTGAAGTTATAACACACTTCCTGTTTCACGTTTCTCGCCATAATTTCGTTTCCTCGCCATGGCCAAACCGTTCGAGAAATCAAAAATCCCCTCGCAAACTTTCATCCTCAATGCCTTGACTTCATGCTGACCGAGTTTCGTGCCGTGTGTTTGAATTCTCTAGGAGTAGTACTTCAAATTCCATTGCGAGTGTTTTATGAACAACCCTAAATAACCGACTTCCTGTTGGGCTGGGGTTAAAAGTAATAGTATGAGGTATATATGTACGATGAGATCTATATGTGCACCGAGTTTCATATTATTACATGCAAGCGTGTTTGATTTATGGACCAAGTTTTCGGACCCCGTTCCAGGGGGCGCTGTCTAGTCCCCCTGCCACGCCCGGGTACCATCTTCAGCCCGGCCCTGATGGCCGCGGGTTCTGACCCGTGTGCTAAGTTTCAAGAGTTTTTGAGCATGTTAAGGGCCCCAAAAGTGCCCGAATAGTCGTATAAATAATAATAATAATAATAATAATAATAAATATAGCTGCGAGCAGCGATTGCGGGCCCAAGCCGGTGGCACCGCAACCCGATGCCTTTAGTTACCCAAAGGCACCGGGATGGTGGTACCGCCGGCTTTGGCCCTTTATTGCTGCTCACAGCTATATTTATATTTAATATAAAGCCGGTGGCACCGCCACCTTGGTGCCTTTAGGGTTATTCTGTACGACGTGTAAAACGTAACCCCCGCTTTGACTATCAAAAAGAAGTGTATTGTAGAGCTTGCATCAATGCGGACTCGATGCGCTGTGCGCTGTAACCCCATGTGGCTTTAAGCGCATCATTCTCCACTCGGGATGCGCATAAGCGTTTTGTGCCACACTGTACTGAGCCTTTCATATCATAATGCAGTGACGCAATGACAGATTATTAATTGCCTTTCTTGTTCTGTTCCATCTATTATATGTTGATAATAGATAGGACAGAGCACTAAAAACCTCAAACAAAGCACTAAAAACTTAAGCTGTTTGCTGTGTAGTCTGAGAATGAGCTGTTTGATTTGCACCCTCTTCCTCTTCACTGTCCTCCATAAAAACCAGCTATCCAGGTCCATGTTGTTCTAGAAAGTTTGTATGTTGCTGTCTCAATTAACATCTCTGCTATACATTTAAAACATGGCTATATCTAAAATAATTTATCTTTTTGATTTTTGTTATCTTGTTTTTCATGAATATTTTACAACAATACAAAGAGCAATGTGTATTTTCCATTAATATAGTTTGTAATGGCTTTTTTTGTCATAGATTATAATCATATATTTTTTGGATTTGTTATTTATCTTTATAATGAAGTTGTCTGTATTAAGTAGATTGTGTTTAACACACACAAGAGTGATTCATTAGTTCAACACATAGTTATAGAAATTCTACTTTATCTAAAAAAAACCCTGCACTTTATACACACACACACACACACACACACACACACACACACACACACACACACACACACACACACACACACACACATAAATACATGTAAATAAAAATACCCAAAAAAAAAAACATCAAATGTGTTTTTAGTCAGAGTATTATTTTATACAGAAACAAATATTTGTAATTCAGATAAGAATGAAGTTAGTGTTTTAAAATCTTAAGGAAAACAAATATATTGTAATATAGCACATGAATTTTAAATTCATTCAACTTCAATTACAAATACAATCTTACTTTTATTTAAAGCAATCTATACATTTAAAAGATGGGGGTTATATGCCTATTTTGTCATTTAAAAATATTGTTATGCAAAATTGTTATGCAAAAAGACAAGGACTTAGAAACAAGGACTTGTAGGAAAAATCACAGCCAGCCACACACACACACATAAACACAGACAACAGCCCTCCCCTCCCCACACAGACACACACACCCACACACACACAGAGAGAGAGAGAGAGAGAGAGAGAGAGAGAGAGAGAGAGAGAGAGAATCGCAGGGGAAAGAAATACATTCAAACTACAATATCTGACTTTCTGTTGCTCAGAGCGAATGACTTTAAATTGGAAAGTTGATCGGCTTGACGAGAACAATATACGTGGTAAGTTTTGTAACTGTAGGTAAATTGAGCAAAGTTATAACACACTTTATGTGTCCTTTTTTAGTCATAAAATTCATTTCCTCGCCACGGCCAGACCGTTCTAGATATCAAAAATCCGTCCGGAATTGAGCATCCTCAATGTCTTGACTTCATGCACACCGAGTTTGGTTGTGATTGGTAAACACATGCATTGTGATTTGATGTATTTCTCCTAGGACAATTATTCAAACAACCCATAATTCATAATTCATAAATAACTTCCATTTGAACTGTCATAAAACTTAGAGCACGAAAGTTGTTTGGCCTGATGTGATCTATAATTGTACCGAGTTTCATATTAATTCATGCAAGTGTGTTTGATTTATGGACAAATGTTCGAATCCCAGTCCAGGGGGCGCTGTCGAGCCGCCCTGCCACGCCCGGTTACCAGTTTCAGCCCGGCCCTGATGGCCATGGGTTCTGACCCGTGTGCAAAGTTTCAAGAGTTTTCGAGGCTGTTAAGGCCCCCGAAAATGCCAGAGAAGTCGCACACAGCAAATAAAGGGTTAAAATTAACCTGACAAGCCCCCCTCCTCTCACTCACACAGAGAGACACTGAGAGACTGGCAAAATTCTGAGATTTTCTCTACATTCAAACAAACATATCTGACTTTCTGTGGGTCCTAGCTAATGAGTGTCAATTAGAAAGTTGTCCGGCTCGAGGAGTACAATATACATACCGATTTTTGTAACTGTAGATAAAACTAACAACCCCACTTTTGTCAAAAGGTGGCGCTACTGAGCCCTCACCACGCCCGTTTCTGCAACTTTGCACATGTCTACTGGCTAATAAATGTGATGTGTCTGTCGAGTTTCATGCAATTTAAAGCATGCTAAGGGTCTCAAAAGCATCCTAAAAGCATCCTAAAAGAAGGGTAAAGTTTGATGCGTCGCCACGGCAACAGTTTCAAAGATATCAAGAATCCATTCACAGGTCTACATCTGCCGTATGTTTACATTATACATATGAAGTTTGAAGCAAATCGGGTAAAAATAAAAGGGTGATATCAAAGCATTTTGAAAGTGACACACTTCCTGCTGCCAGTTGGTGGCGCTATAACTTTGACTCACAATAGTCACATCCATGTGATCGTCCTCTTACAGCGAACATACTGCTGAAGTTTCATCAAGATCAGTTAATGTATGCTGAAGTTATAACAAACTTCCTGTTTCACGTTTCTCGCCATGATTTCGTTTCCTCGCCACGGCCAAACCGTTCGAGATATCAAAAATCCCCACACAAGCTTTCATCCTCAATGTCTTGACTTCACGCTGACCGAGTATCGTCGAATTTGGATCAAAGCTCTAGGAGGAGTATTTCAAATACCATTGCGAGCGTTTTACAAACAAACCTCAATAGCCGACTTCCTGTTGGGCTGGGGTAAAAAGTAAAAGCGCGAGGTATAGATGAAACGATGAGATCAACATGCGTACCGAGTTTCATATTATTACATGCAAGCGTGTTTGAGTTATGGACCAAGTGTTCGGACCCCATTCCAGGGGGCGCTGACGAGCCCCCCTGCCACGCCCAGGTACCATCTTCAGCCCGACTCTGATGGCCGCGGGTTCTGACCCGTGTGCAAAGTTTCAAGAGTTTTCGAGCATGTTAAGGGCCCCAAAAGTGCCCGAATAGTCGTAAGAAAAATAATAATAATAATAATAATAGAAAAGAATAATCCTAAGGAAAACAATAGGGCCTTCGCCCTTTCAGGGCTTGGGCCCTAATAATAATAATCCTAAGGAAAACAATAGGGCCTTCGCCCTTTCAGGGCTTGGGCCCTAAATATAGCTGCGAGCAGCGATGGCGGGCCCAAGCCGGTGGCACCGCAACCCCGGTTCCTTTAGTTACCTATATGCACCCGGGTGGCGGTGCCGAAGGCTTTGGCCCTTTTATGATTAAATGTTAAAACGGCTTGCCATACTCTGTCATTTCGACTAGTCACAATTATGTTACAGATATCTTAAATGATAATACAAACTATCCAAAATGTAATTACGAATAGACAGAAAGACGTTGTTGATATCTACAATGTTAATTCCGGACAGGCAAACTTAGCTTTTAAATGTTAAAAGGGCTTGCCATACAGGGACGTAGGCTCAGAGAGAGGCTCACCATATTCAAACCAAAATATCTGACTTCCTCTTGGTCCGAGCTAATGACTATGTATTAGAAAGTTGTCCGGCTTGAGGAGTACAATGTATATAGCGATTTTTGTAACTGTAGATAAAACTAACAACCCCACTTTTGTCAAAAGGTGGCGCTATTTAGTCCTTGCACTATGCCCGTTTCTGAAACTTTGCACATGTCTACTGGCTAATAAATGTGATGTATCTGTTGAGTTTCAAGCAATTTCAATTTCAAATTTGAATGTTGAAAAGAAGTGCGCCGATTAGATACTCAGGATCGGTATCGGCTCTGACACTGCCATCTTTGACGAGGCTGATTCAAATTCTATATTGTGCATATATACTATTCTATGTTAGGCACAAAGGCACAAAAACTTTCTAAAGTACCATAAAGTTTTTGTGTACTGTATTATTAGTGTTCTGAAGCTATTATGTGATATAGAAATTAATATTTAAGTCATTAAATTCAAGAACACAAACTTTTCCCTCTCTGCGCCTGTCAGTCATTCTCCATTCAGCATTCAAACAGCACGTCACATTCGGTTACAGTCAATGATGAAACGATCTTCAATGATTCAATGTTAATCCTATTATACTGGATCTTTAAGATAAAGGTCTAAAGGTCTATATTTTCGAATGAAGAAACTTTTTCTTGCTGGACTTTATTGCTGTAACTTAATCGTGTTACTTTCTACCGGGTGTCGGACGCTGTCGGTTAGATCACAACACTAGAGTCAGAGCACTATAATTGTTCTTCACGCACACAGTAACTGAAATTTAAAACCTTTAAAAGAAAAGGCTCAATAAACTATTGCATAGATAGATAATGTATAATACACTGTTCATAAATATGTATTTCCTTTGTGCTTTGAACTTTTCAATACGGACTCAATGCGCTGTAACTTCATGTGGCTTCAAGCACATCATTCTCCGCTCGGGATGCACGTAAGTGCTTTGTGCTGCACCGTATTGGAGCCGTAATATCATAATGCAGTGACGTAATGACAGATTATTAATTGCCTTTCAATTATATGTTGCTTTATAGCAGCCATGGCTATATTTTTTTTTTATGATTTTTGTTATCTTGTTTTTCATGAATGTATTTTTCAAAAATAAGAGCAATGTGTATTATCTATTATTAATATGGTTTATAATAGCATTTTTGTCATAGATTATGACAAAGTAATCATATGATCCACCAGCGAGGAACCAGCAGAACAGAGTGAACATTCTTTCTGTTTAGTTCAATCCTACTTAATAGGAATTTATTTAAAATGCTCGCTCTACTCCACACCATTAATGTCTTGTGCGGACATCCGTATTTTGACTTTCGGTTTTAAGTAAGCGATTTAAAAGCTCCCAAGTCCCAGCGGAGTCACACGTTGATTAACCGGTGGGAATATACACAATAGGCCTACCTGATATTGAACACAAGAGGGCAGTATAGCACTACGTATGACTCAGATTATTATTTTTTTATGAATTTTACAACAATTCTGGCTGTTTTTGAACGTAAACACAATTCTTAAATGAAAAAAAAGGAAAAATTGGGGAAGTTATAATATTTGTATAATTTAATTTAGAAACAAATGATGTATAATTACATTTTTAGAAGATATGAGGCTTTTAGTGTTTACTTTTTTGACATTACTTTAATCTTTTGCCATAGTTGCACATGTCTATTGGCTAATAAATGTGATGTATCTGTTGAGTTTCAAGCAATTTCAAGCATGCTAAGAGTCCCAAAAGCATCAAAAAATAATGTTAAAGTTTGTTTCGTTGCCACGGCAACAGTATCAAAGATATCAAAAATTCATTCACAGGTCTACATCTGCCGTGTATTTACATTATACAGATGAAGTTTAAAGCAAATCGGTTAAAAATAAGAGAGTGATTTCAAAGCATTTTGAAAGTGACACACTTCCTGCTGCCAGTTGGTGGCGCTATAACTTTGACTCACAATAGTCACATCCATGTGATCGGTCTCTTACAGCGAAAACACTGTTGAAGTTTCATCAAGATCAGTTAATGTATGCTGAAGTTATAACACACATCCTGTTCCATGTTTCTCGCCATAATTTCGTTTCCTCGCCACGGCCAAACCGTTCGAGATATCAAAAATCCCGTGGCACTTTTTCATCCTTAATGTCTTGACTTCACGCTGATCGAGTTTCGTCGAATTTGGTTCAGTGCTCTAGGAGCAATAATTTAAATTACATTGCATGTGTTTTAAACACAACCCTAAATAGCCAACTTCCTGTTGGGCTGGGGTAAAAAGTAAGAGTGTGAAGTATATATGAAACGATGAGATCTATATGTGTACCAAGTTTCATATTATTACATGCAAGTGTGTTTGATTTATGGACCAAATTTTCAGACCAAGTTTATTGACCAAGTTAATCTGATTAATAAACTAATTATATAAAACTATTGTCAATTCACTACAATTAAACTAGTTATATGCCTTTACTTATAAAAAATAAAAATAAAAACTTATTTAAAAAATACCAGGCTTGAGAAATGTATTTTCTTTATGCAGGTCATACACACAGCAGTGAAATGGTTAAGCCCCCTCCCCCTGCACACACACACACACACACAGACAGCCAGCCAGCCAGCCAGCCAAAGGCTCAGAGTGGCCATATTCAAACAAAAATATCTGAGTTTCTGTGGGTCCTAGCTAATAAGTGTCAATTAGAAAGTTGTCCGGCTCGAGGAGTACAATATACATACCAATTTTTGTAACTCTAGTTAAAACTAACCACCCCACTTTTGTCAAAAGGTGGCGCTACTGAGCCCTCAACACGCCCGTTTCTGCAACTTTGCACATGTCTACTGGCTAATAAATGTGATGTGTCTGTCGAGTTTCATGCAATTTGAAGCATGCTAAGGGTCTCAAAAGCATCCTAAAAGCATCCTAAAAGAAGGGTAAAGTTTGATGCGTCGCCACGGCAACAGTTTCAAAGATATCAAGAATCCATTCACAGGTCTACATCTGCCGCATGTTTACATTATACATATGAAGTTTGAAGCAAATCGGGTAAAAATAAAAGGGTGATATCTAAGCATTTTGAAAGTGACACACTTCCTGCTGCCAGTTGGTGGCGCTATAACTTTGACTCACAATAGTCACATCCATGTGATCGTCCTCTTACAGCGAACATACTGCTGAAGTTTCATCAAGATCAGTTAATGTATGCTGAAGTTATAACACACTTCCTGTTTCACGTTTCTCGCCATGATTTCGTTTCCTCGCCACGGACAAACCGTTCGAGATATCAAAAATCTCCTCGCAAACTTTCATCCTCAATGTCTTGACTTCACGCTGACCGAGTTTCGTCGAATGTGGATCAAAGCTCTAGGAGGAGTATTTGACATTCCATTGCGAGCGTTTTACAAACAAACCTCAATAGCCAAATTCCTGTTGGGCTGGGGTAAAAAGTAAGAGCGCGAGGTATAGATGAAACGATGAGATCAACGTGTGTACCGAGTTTCATATTATTACATACAAGCGTGTTTGAGTTATGGACCAAGTGTTCGGACCCCGTTCCAGGGGGCGCTGACGAGCTGCCCTGCCACGCCCGGGTACCATCTTCAGCCCGGCTCTGATGGCCGCGGGTTCTGACCCGTGTGCAAAGTTTCAAGAGTTTTCGAGCACGTTAAGGGCCCCAAAAGTGCCCAAAAGGTAGCAAAATAATAATAATACTAAAGAAGAAATATAGCTGCGAGCAGCGATGGCGGGCCCAAGCCGGTGGCACCGCAACCCCTGGCTCCTTTAGTTACCTAAAGGCACCGGGGTGGCGGTGCCGAAGGCTTTGGCCCTTTCATGATTAAATGTTAAGACGGCTTGCCATAGTCTGTCATTTTGACTAGTCACAATTATGTTACAGATATCTTAAATGATAATACAAACTGTCCAAAATGTAATTACGACTAGACAGAAAGACATTGTTGATATCTACAATGTTAATTTCCGGATAGGCAAACTTAGCTTTTAAATGTTAAAAGGGCTTGCCATACACGGACGTAGGCTCAGAGAGAGTCTCACCATATTCAAACCAAAATATCTGACTTCCTCTTGGTCTGAGCTAATGACTATGAATTAGAAAGTTGTCTGGCTTGAGGAGTACAATGTATATAACGATTTTTGTAACTGTAGATAAAAATAACAACCCCACTTTTGTCAAAAGGTGGCGCTATTTAGTCCCTGCACCATGCCCGTTTCTGAAACTTTGCACATGTCTACTGGCTAATAAATGTGATGTGTCTGTTGAGTTTCATGCAATTTCAAGCATGCTAAGAGTCTCAAAAGCATCCTAAAATAATTTCAAAGTTTGAAGCTTTGCCACGGCAACAGTTTAAAAGATATCAAGAATCCATTCCCAGGTCTACATCTACCGTATGTTTACATTATACAGATGAAGTTTTTCATCTGTTTTTCATCATTATACAGATGAAGTTTTTCATCTGTTTACATTATACAGATGAAGTTTTTCATTCATATTATTACATGCAAGCGTGTTTGATTTATGGACCAAGTTTTCGGACCCCGTTCCAGGGGGCGCTGTCTAGCCCCCCTGCCACGCCTAGGTACCATCTTCAGCCCGCGCCTGATGGCTGTGGGATATGACCTGTGTGCAAAGTTTCAAGAGTTTTCAAACCCGATAAGGGCCTCAAAAGCCATTAAGAGTCTCAAAATCATCCAAAAAAAAAAAGAATTTTAAAGTTTGATGCGTTGCCACAGCAACAGTATCAAAGATATCAAGAATCCATTCACAGGTCTTCATCTGCCATGTATTTACATTATACAGATGAAGTTTGAAGCAAATCGGGTGAAAATAAGAGGTTGATTTCAAAGCATTTTGAAAGTGACACACTTCCTGCTGCCAGTTGGTGGCGCTATAACTTTGACTCGAAATAGTCACATCCATGTGATCGTCCTCTTACAGCGAACACACTGATGAAGTTTCATCAAGATATGTTAATGTATGCTGAAGTTATAACACACTTCCTGTTTCACGTTTCTCGCCATATTTTGGTTTCCTCGCCACGGCCAAACCGTTTGAGATATCAAAAATCCCCTCACAAACTTTCATCCTCAATGTCTTGACTTCTTGCACACCGAGTTTGGTTGTGATTGGTAAACACATGCGTTGTAATTTGATGTATTTCTCCTAGGACAACTATTCAAACAACCCATAATTCTCAACTTCCATTTTAATTGTCGTAAAACTTAGAGCACGAAAGTTGTTTGGCCTGATGTGATCTATAATTGTACCGAGTTTCATATTAATTCACGCAAGTGTGTTTGATTTATGGACAAATGTTCGAATCCCAGTCCAGGGGGCGCTGTCGAGCCGCCCTGCCACGCCCGATGACCAGCTTCAGCCCGGCCCTGATGGCCATGGGTTCTGACCCGTGTGCAAAGTTTCAAGAGTTTTAGAGGATGTTAAGGCCCCCGAAAATGCCAGAGAAGTCGCACACAGCAAATAAAGGGTTAAAATTAACCTGACAGGCGCCCCTCCTCTCACTCACACAGAGAGACACTGAGAGACTGGCAAAATTCTAAGATTTTCTCTACATTCAAACAAAGATATCTGACTTTCTGTGGGTCCTAGCTAATGAGTGTCAATTAGAAAGTTGTCCGGCTCGAGGAGTACAATATACATACCGATTTTTGTAACTCTAGTTAAAACTAACAACCCCACTTTTGTCAAAAGGTGGTGCTACTGAGCCCTCACCACGCCCGTTTCTGAAACTTTGCACATGTCTACTGGCTAATAAATGTGATGTGTCTGTCGAGTTTCATGCGATTTGAAGCATGCTAAGGGTCTCAAAAGCATCCTAAAAGAATGGTAAAGTTTGATGCGTTGCCACGGCAACAGTTTCAAAGATATCAAGAATCCATTCACAGGTCTACATCTGCCGTATATTTACATTATACAGATGAAGTTTGAAGCAAATCGGGTAAAAATAAAAGGGTGATTTCAAAGCATTTTGAAAGTGACACACTTCCTGCTGCCAGTTGGTGGCGCTATAACTTTGACTCACAATAGTCACATCCATGTGATCGTCCTCTTACAGCGAACACACTGCTGAAGTTTCATCAAGATCAGTTAATGTATGCTGAAGTTATAACACACTTCCTGTTTCACGTTTCTCGCCATAATTTCGTTTCCTCGCCACGGCCAAACCGTTCGAGATATCAAAAATCCCCTCGTAAACTTTCATCCTCAATGCCTTGACTTCATGCTGACCGAGTTTCGTGCCGTGTGTTTGAATTCTCTAGGAGGAGTATTGCACATTCCATTGCGAGCGTTTTACAAACAAACCTCAATAGCCGACTTCCTGTTGGGCTGGGGTAAAAAGTAATAGTTTGAGGTATATATGAACGATGAGATCAACATGTGTACCGAGTTTCATATTATTACATGCAAGCGTGTTTGAGTTATGGACCAAGTGTTCGGACCCCGTTCCAGGGGGCGCTGTCTAGCCCCCCTGCCACACCCAGGTACCATCTTCAGCCCGGCTCTGATGGCTGTGGGATCTGACCTGTGTGCAAAGTTTCAAGAGTTTTCAAACCCGTTAAGGGCCCCAAAAGCCGCTAAGAGTCTCAAAATCATCAAAAAAAAAGAATTTTAAAGTTTGATGCGTTGCCACGGCAACAGTATCAAAGATATCAAGAATCCATTCACAGGTCTTCATCTGCTATGTATTTACATTATACAGATTAAGTTTGAAGCAAATCGGGTAAAAATAAGAGGGTGATTTCAAAGCATTTTGAAAGTGACACACTTCCTGCTGCCAGTTGGTGGCGCTATAACTTTGACTCACAATATTCACATCCATGTGATCGTCCTCTTACAGCAAACAAACTGCTGAAGTTTCATCAAGATCAGTTAATGTATGCTGAAGTTCTGACACACTTCCTGTTTCACGATTATCGCCATAAGTTCGTTTCCTCGCCACGGCCAAACCGTTCGAGATATCAAAAATCCCCTCGCAAACTTTCATCCTCAATGCCTTGACTTCATGCTGACTGAGTTTCGTGCCGTGTGTTTGAATTCTCTAGGAGGAGTACTTCAAATTCCATTGCGAGTGTTTTATGAACAACCCTAAATAACCGACTTCCTGTTGGGCTGGGGTAAAAAGTAATAGTTTGAGGTATATATGAACGATGAGATCAACATGTGTACCGAGTTTCATATTATTACATGCAAGCGTGTTTGAGTTATGGACCAAGTTTTCGGACCCCGTTCCAGGGGGCGCTGTCTAGCCCCCCTGCCACGCCCGGGTACCATCTTCAGCCCAGCCCTGATGGCCGCGGATTCTGACCCGTGTGCAAAGTTTCAAGAGTTTTTGAGCATGTTAAGGGCCCCAAAAGTGCCCAAATAGTCGTATAAATAATAATAATAATAATAAATATAGCTGCGAGCAGCGATGGCGGGCCCAAGCCGGTGGCACCGCAACCCCGGTTCCTTTAGTTACCTAAAGGCACCCGGGTAGCGGTGCCGAAGGCTTTGGCCCTTTTATGATTAAATGTTAAAACGGCTTGCCATACTCTGTCATTTCGACTAGTCACAATTATGTTACAGATGTCTTAAATGATAATACAAACTATCCAAAATGTAATTACGAATAGACAGAAAGACGTTGTTGATATCTACAATGTTAATTCCGGACAGGCAAACTTAGCTTTTAAATGTTAAAAGGGCTTGCCATACAGGGACGTAGGCTCAGAGAGAGGCTCACCATATTCAAACCAAAATATCTGACTTCCTCTTGGTCCGAGCTAATGACTATGTATTAGAAAGTTGTCCGGCTTGAGGAGTACAATGTATATACCGATTTTTGTAACTGTAGATAAAACTAACAACCCCACTTTTGTCAAAAGGTGGCGCTATTTAGTCCTTGCACATTGCCCGTTTCTGAAACTTTGCACGTCTACTGGCTAATAAATGTGATGTATCTGTTGAGTTTCAAGCAATTTCAATTTCAATTTGACTGTTGAAAAGAAGTGCGCCGATTAGATACTCAGGATCGGTATCGGCTCTGACACTGCCATCTTTGACGAGGCTGATTCAAATTCTATATTGTGCATATACTATTCTGTTAGGCACAAAGGCACAAAAACTTTCTAAAGTACCATAAAGTTTTTGTGTACTGTATTATTAGTGTTCTGAAGCTATTATGTGATATAGAAATTAATATTTAAGTCATTAAATTCAAGAACACAAACTTTTCCCTCTCTGCGCCTGTCAGTCATTCTCCATTCAGCATTCAAACAGCACGTCACATTCGGTTACAGTCAATGATGAAACGATCTTCAATGATTCAATGTTAATCCTATTATACTGGATCTTTAAGATAAAGGTCTAAAGGTCTATATTTTCGAATGAAGAAACTTTTTCTTGCTGGACTTTATTGCTGTAACTTAATCGTGTTACTTTCTACCGGGTGTCGGACGCTGTCGGTTAGATCACAACACTAGAGTCAGAGCACTATAATTGTTCTTCACGCACACAGTAACTGAAATTTAAAACCTTTAAAAGAAAAGGCTCAATAAACTATTGCATAGATAGATAATGTATAATACACTGTTCATAAATATGTATTTCCTTTGTGCTTTGAACTTTTCAATACGGACTCAATGCGCTGTAACTTCATGTGGCTTCAAGCACATCATTCTCCGCTCGGGATGCACATAAGTGCTTTGTGCTGCACCGTATTGGAGCCGTAATATCATAATGCAGTGACGTAATGACAGATTATTAATTGCCTTTCAATTATATGTTGCTTTATAGCAGCCATGGCTATATTTTTTTTTAATGATTTTTGTTATCTTGTTTTTCATGAATGTATTTTTCAAAAATAAGAGCAATGTGTATTATCTATTATTAATATGGTTTATAATAGCATTTTTGTCATAGATTATGACAAAGTAATCATATGATCCACCAGCGAGGAACCAGCAGAACAGAGTGAACATTCTTTCTGTTTAGTTCAATCCTACTTAATAGGAATTTATTTAAAATGCTCGCTCTACTCCACACCATTAATGTCTTGTGCGGACATCCGTATTTTGACTTTCGGTTTTAAGTAAGCGATTTAAAAGCTCCCAAGTCCCAGCGGAGTCACACGTTGATTAACCGGTGGGAATATACACAATAGGCCTACCTGATATTGAACACAAGAGGGCAGTATAGCACTACGTATGACTCAGATTATTATTTTTTTATGAATTTTACAACAATTCTGGCTGTTTTTGAACGTAAACACAATTCTTAAATGAAAAAAAAGGAAAAATTGGGGAAGTTATAATATTTGTATAATTTAATTTAGAAACAAATGATGTATAATTACATTTTTAGAAGATATGAGGCTTTTAGTGTTTACTTTTTTGACATTACTTTAATCTTTTGCCATAGTTGCACATGTCTATTGGCTAATAAATGTGATGTATCTGTTGAGTTTCAAGCAATTTCAAGCAAGCTAAGAGTCCCAAAAGCATCAAAAAATAATGTTAAAGTTTGTTTCGTTGCCACGGCATTTTGAAAGTGACACACTTCCTGCTGCCAGTTGGTGGCGCTATAACTTTGACTCACAATAGTCACATCCATGTGATCGGTCTCTTACAGCGAAAACACTGCTGAAGTTTCGTCAAGATCAGTTAATGTATGCTGAAGTTATAACACACATCCTGTTCCATGTTTCTCGCCATAATTTCGTTTCCTCGCCACGGCCAAACCGTTCGAGATATCAAAAATCCCGTGGCACTTTTTCATCCTTAATGTCTTGACTTCACGCTGATCGAGTTTCGTCGAATTTGGTTCAGTGCTCTAGGAGCAATAATTTAAATTACATTGCATGTGTTTTAAACACAACCCTAAATAGCCAACTTCCTGTTGGGCTGGGGTAAAAAGTAAGAGTGTGAAGTATATATGAAACGATGAGATCTATATGTGTACCAAGTTTCATATTATTACATGCAAGTGTGTTTGATTTATGGACCAAATTTTCAGACCAAGTTTATTGACCAAGTTAATCTGATTAATAAACTAATTATATAAAACTATTGTCAATTCACTACAATTAAACTAGTTATATGCCTTTACTTATAAAAAATAAAAATAAAAACTTATTTAAAAAATACCAGGCTTGAGAAATGTATTTTCTTTATGCAGGTCATACACACAGCAGTGAAATGGTTAAGCCCCCTCCCCCTGCACACACACACACACACAGACAGCCAGCCAGCCAGCCAAAGGCTCAGAGTGGCCATATTCAAACAAAAATATCTGAGTTTCTGTGGGTCCTAGCTAATAAGTGTCAATTAGAAAGTTGTCCGGCTCGAGGAGTACAATATACATACCAATTTTTGTAACTCTAGTTAAAACTAACCACCCCACTTTTGTCAAAAGGTGGCGCTACTGAGCCCTCACCACGCCCGTTTCTGCAACTTTGCATATGTCTACTGGCTAATAAATGTGATGTGTCTGTCGAGTTTCATGCAATTTGAAGCATGCTAAGGGTCTCAAAAGCATCCTAAAAGCATCCTAAAAGAAGGGCAAAGTTTGATGCGTCGCCACGGCAACAGTTTCAAAGATATCAAGAATCCATTCACAGGTCTACATCTGCCGTATGTTTACATTATACAGATGAAGTTTGAAGCAAATCGGGTAAAAATAAAAGGGTGATTTCAAAGCATTTTGAAAGTGACACACTTCCTGCTGCCAGTTGGTGGCGCTATAACTTTTACTCACAATAGTCACATCCATGTGATCGTCCTCTTACAGCGAACACACTGCTGAAGTTTCATCAAGATCAGTTAATGTATGCTGAAGTTATAACACACTTCCTGTTTCACGTTTCTCGCCATGATTTCGTTTCCTCGCCACGGACAAACCGTTCGAGATATCAAAAATCCCCTCGCAAACTTTCATCCTCAATGTCTTGACTTCACGCTGACCGAGTTTCGTCGAATGTGGATCAAAGCTCTAGGAGGAGTATTTCAAATACCATTGCGAGCGTTTTACAAACAAACCTCAATAGCCGACTTCCTGTTGGGCTGGGGTAAAAAGTAAGAGCGCGAGGTATAGATGAAACGATGAGATCAACATGTGTACCGAGTTTCATATTATTACATGCAAGCGTGTTTGAGTTATGGACCGAGTGTTCGGACCCCGTTCCAGGGGGCGCTGACGAGCCCCCCTGCCACGCCCAGGTACCAGCTTCAGCCCGGCTCTGATGGCCGCGGGTTCTGACCCGTGTGCAAAGTTTCAAGAGTTTTCGAGCACGTTAAGGGCCCCAAAAGTGCCCAAAAGGTAGTAAAATAATAATTATTATAATAATAATAGAGAAGAAAAATAATCGCAAGGAAAACAATAGGGCCTTCGCCCTTTCAGGGCTTGGGCCCTAATAATAATCCCAAGGAAAACAATAGGGCCTTCGCCCTTTCAGGGCTTGGGCCCTAATAATAAATATAGCTGCGAGCAGCGATTGCGGGCCCAAGCCGGTGGCACCGCAACCCCGATGCCTTTAGTTACCCAAAGGCACCGGGATGGTGGTACCGCCGGCTTTGGCGCTTTATCGCTGCTCACATCTATATTTATATTTAATATAAAGCCGGTGGCACCGCCACCTTGGTGCCTTTAGGGTTATTCTGTACGACGTGTAAAAACGTAACCCCCGCTTTGACTATCAAAAAGAAGTGTATTGTAGAGCTTGCATCAATGCGGACTCGATGCGCTGTGCGCTGTAACTCCATGTGGCTTTAAGCGCATCATTCTCCACTCGGGATGCGCATAAGCGTTTTGTGCCATACTGTACTGAGCCTTTCATATCATAATGCAGTGACGCAATGACAGATTATTAATTGCCTTTCTTGTTCTGTTCTATCTAATATATGTTGATAATAGATAGGACAGAGCACTAAAAACCTCAAACAAAGCACTAAAAACTTAAGCTGTTTGCTGTGTAGTCTGAGAATGAGCTGTTTGATTTGCACCCTCTTCCTCTTCACTGTCCTCCATAAAAACCAGCTATTCAGGTCCATGTTGTTCTAGAAAGTTTGTATGTTGCTGCCTCAATTAACATCTCTGCTATACATTTAAAACATGGCTATATCTAAAATAATTTATCTTTTTGATTTTTGTTATCTTGTTTTTCATGAATATTTTACAACAATACAAAGAGCAATGTGTATTTTCCATTAATATAGTTTGTAATGGCTTTTTTTGTCATAGATTATAATCATATATTTTTTGGATTTGTTATTTATCTTTATAATGAAGTTGTCTGTATTAAGTAGATTGTGTTTAACACACACAAGAGTGATTTATTAGTTCAACACATAGTTATAGAAATTCTACTTTATCTAAAAAAACCCCTGCACTTTATACACACACACACACACACACACACACACACACACGCACGCACACACACACACACACACACACACACACACACACACATAAATACATGTAAATAAAAATCCAAAAAAAAAAACATCAAATGTGTTTTTAGTCAGAGTATTATTTTATACAGAAACAAATATTTGTAATTCAGATAAGAATGAAGTTAGTGTTTTAAAATCTTAAGGAAAACAAATATATTGAAATATAGCACATGAATTTTAAATTCATTCAACTTCAATTACAAATACAATCTTACTTTTATTTAAAGCAAACTATACATTTAAAAGATGGGGGTTATATGCCTATTTTGTCATTTAAAAATATTGTTATGCAAAATTGTTATGCAAAAAGACAAGGACTTAGAGACAAGGACTTGTAGGAAAAATCGCAGCCAGCCACACACACACACACATAAACACAGACAACAGCCCTCCCCTCCCCACACAGACACACACACCCACACACACACACACACACACACACACACAGAGAGAGAGAGAGAGAGAGAGAGAGAGAGAGAGAGAGAGAGAGAGAATCGCAGGGGAAATAAATCCATTCAAACTACAATATCTGACTTTCTGTTGCTCAGAGCGAATGACTTTAAATTGGAAAGTTGATCGGCTTGACGAGAACAATATACGTGGTAAGTTTTGTAACTGTAGGTAAATTGAGCAAAGTTATAACACACTTTATGTGTCCTTTTTTAGTCATAAAATTCATTTCCTCGCCACGGCCAGTCCGTTCGAGATATCAAAAATCCGTCCGGAATTGAGCATCCTCAATGTCTTGACTTCATGCACACCGAGTTTGGTTGTGATTGGTAAACACATGCCTTGTGATTTGATGTATTTCTCCTAGGACAATTATTCAAACAACCCATAATTCACAATTCATAAATAACTTCCATTTGAACTGTCATAAAACTTAGAGCACGAAAGTTGTTTGGCCTGATGTGATCTTTAATTGTACCGAGTTTCATATTAATTCATGCAAGTGTGTTTGATTTATGGACAAATTTTTGAATCCCAGTCCAGGGGGCGCTGTCGAGCCGCCCTGCCACGCCCGGTTACCAGCTTCAGCCCGGCCCTGATGGCCATGGGTTCTGACCCGTGTGCAAAGTTTCAAGAGTTTTAGAGGATGTTAAGGCCCCCGAAAATGCCAGAGAAGTTGCACACAGCAAATAAAGGGTTAAAATTAACCTGACAGGCGCCCCTCCTCTCACTCACACAGAGAGACACTGAGAGACTGGCAAAATTCTGAGATTTTCTCTACATTCAAACAAACATATCTGACTTTCTGTGGGTCCTAGCTAATGAGTGTCAATTAGAAAGTTGTCCGGCTCGAGGAGTACAATATACATACTGATTTTTGTAACTGTAGATAAAACTAACAACCCCACTTTTGTCAAAAGGTGGCGCTACTGAGCCCTCACCACACCCGTTTCTGAAACGTTGCACATGTCTACTGGCTAATAAATGTGATGTGTCTGTCGAGTTTCATGCAATTTGAAGCATGCTAAGAGTCTCAAAAGCATCCTAAAAGAATGGTAAAGTTTGATGCGTTGCCACGGCAACAGTTTCAAAGATATCAAGAATCCATTTACAGGTCTTCATCTGCCATGTATTTGCATTATACAGATGAAGTTTGAAGCAAATCGAGTTAAAATTAGAGGGTGATTTCAAAGCATTTTGAAAATGACACACTTCCTGCTGCCAGTTGGTGGCGCTATAACTTTGACTCACAATAGTCACATCCATGTGATCGTCCTCTTACAGCGAACACACTGCTGAAGTTTCATCAAGATCGGTTGATGTGTGCTGAAGTTATAACACACTTCCTGTTTCACGTTTCTCGCCATAATTTTGTTTCCTCGCCACGGCCAAACCGTTCGAGATATCAAAAATCCCCTCGCAAACTTTCATCCTCAATGTCTTGACTTCACGCTGACCGAGTTTCGTCGAATTTGGATCAAAGCTCTAGGAGGAGTATTAAAAATTCCATTGCGAGTGTTTTACGAACAACCCTAAATAGCCGACTTCCTGTTGGGCTGGGGTAAAAAGTAAAAGCACGAGGTATAGATGAAACGATGAGATCAACATGTGTACCGAGTTTCATATTATTACATGCAAGCGTGTTTGATTTATGGACCAAGTGTTCGGACCCCGTTCCAGGGGGCGCTGTCTAGCCCCCCTGCCACGCCCGGGTACCATCTTCAGCCCGGCCCTGATGGCCGCGGGTTCTGACCCATGTGCAAAGTTTCAAGAGTTTTCGAGCACGTTAAGGGCCCCAAAAATGCCCAAAAGGTTACAAAATAATAATAATAAATAATCCTTAGGAAAACAATAGGGCCTTCGCCCTTTCAGGGCTTGGGCCCTAATAATAATAATAATCCTAAGGAAAACAATAGGGCCTTCGCCCTTTCAGGGCTTGGGCCCTAATAATTATAATAATAGTGGTTAATAAAATGGCATGTTTATCGTTGATCAATTTAATCAGTTTTTTCAAAACAATACAAAGTACAAACTCTCAAAAAGCACTTGACAAATTCCAAAAAACTTCTTTTCACACTTTTCTAGTTTAATATACAGAAATTAGATTCTGTGCGCATTCTGAACAATCACTTGTGTTTGAATTATAATAATCGTTGTGGAAAAATTGGGAATACATGTAAATGTAGATTAGCACACAGTCAAATAAAGACGACTACTACCTGGTGCATTGCAAAGATTAATGCTACAGCACTCGACAGACCATGTCACTCCCAATATCTTTTGGCGCCCTGGTACACAGTTATTTATACACCCTTTTGTTGTGGAAGTCACCTCAGTCATACCTGCAAAAAAAAGAGAAAATTCCTATATAATAGGCTAATGAAACAATTCCAGAAATCAATTTCCTCTTGCAATTGACAAGTAATGACAATTATGTGATGAGATGAACCTATACTAATACTTCATATTATCACTTTCAGTAAATTTCCACTTCATACCATATGCTATTTCCTTTGTACTGCTTCCACATTTATAATTTCCATATGGACATGTCTCCGGGTCTTCCTTGTCACAGGAACCCATCAAATTAGATGAACACTTGTAACACTTGAGAGAATAGCCTTAAAAACAGAGAGACATTTAGTGAAATCAGTGTATGAAATAATACATTCAATATACTTGCTGGTGTTTTTTTTTACCTCCAGTGAGAAAAACTAAAAGAAGAACAACAGACACTCTCAGATCCATCATGTGAACAGAGTGAAATAATAATGTTTTTGTTCCTTTTATGCGTGTTCTGAAAGGGGTGGAGTTAACAAAGAAACTTTGTGAAGTCCCACACAACTTGACAAACTCAAACACCCACAGTTCACAAGTTCACACATTTACATAAAATTAAAAATTGAATGCAGATTTGGGGTCTAAACACCCACTGATTGCTCAGTGCTCTCCACCCGTTAATTATCTGAACGTGCTCATCCCGAACTTTGTTAATAAAACGTAATTTTATTTTCTCCTCCAGAATAACTAAAGATCAGTTTTAATCAATGGATGATAGTAGGCTAATGTAAGTTAATGGTTTTAAATAAAAATTTGAGACAAAAATATAAAGACAAAAAGTTGTAATGCTGGTTGTAAAAAAAAAAAAGTTGTAAAGTTGTAGCTGTTTGCTATAAATCCATTGTGAGGCTCTTCTGGCTGGTTAAACTCTGATAGGCCTAACGGGACAGTAAATTCGCGTTTCTTTTGTCTTCTGGTGAGGAAAGAACTGCTAGTAAAATAACCGAGAAGCACCTGGCTGTAGCCTGCAGATTTTGGTGGGGTGCATCTGGGTGCATTTGCTTTCCCTGCCCACAATGATTCTCATTGGTTAGTGGTGTGAACTCTGACGTGGAGCATGTTTTCATTTTATCACTGCTTGGCGAGTACTGGCAAGCTCGCAATTTTTAATTCTAAAGTGGCATTTTGTGTGATTTTAAAATGTAGTGATGTACAAATAAGATTGTGTAACTTTACTCACCATAAAACACAAATAGTTTTGGCCAGCATTTCCCAAAAGCATCGTAGGCCTAAGTATATATGTGCGGGTGTGTGTGGTTTTGGTGGGATTAGGATATAGTGTTAAAACAAGGCCCTTTAAAAGAAATACAGTGGCAAAACCAACACAATCTCATGAAAGTGCGTATCTATACCACGATTGTCATTTCTCGTGGCATTTATACACCAAAAATGTTTTTTGCATGCATATGCTACGCACTGAAAACCCCTTGGGTAGGTTTAGGGGGAAGGGGGTGGGGAGTGTAATGGCTAATTTTGCATTTACATTTATACAAGTTTCTTTTCTTTCATATATGATCTTTATTTTCTTTTATATGTTTTCTTTTATTTCATTAAGATGTGATAGATGTGTGTGTAACTTTTACTAACGTTGGAGAAGAGGTATTCATGAGCATTTAAAGGGAAATATTACTATCATCTAACATATACTCATAAGCATTTAAAGGAAGATGTTCATGTAATCCAAAGGACATTGTTAAAGATATAACAAGCTGTTAGAAATGCATAAGTTAGAGTAAGCTTAAGGTATAACTAAACTGTTAGAAATGCATAAGTAATGTAAGCTTAGTGTGAGGACATATTGTTCTGTGTTTAACAAAGAAGCAAGCAGCATGGAAACATTTTAATAGCTCATTGTATCTCAAGTGTGAATTATATTTGTGCAGGGTCGAACAGAACTTGCAACCAAGAGATAAATTGAGGTGTGAAGTCAAGCTGTACTTGCACAGGAAACTTAAAACACAAACGTCATTGTGCTGTCCAGATTAAATATACGGTCTACAAGAATAGTTAAGAGCAGCGCAAACATGTTTCCTTGCTAGACGGTGTAGGAGACAATCGGTAGCAAAACCAGACATAGCCTGCATGGTTTCCTGGGTTTTCAGGTATATAAGGATGATGAGAAGGACTAGCCTTCACCTTCACATGTAGACACTGTTCTGTATGTTGAACGCCAAAGATTGGATTTATTTTCTTGCAAGAAAATAAACTTTTGATACTTTGACTTTTGAAAAGGTTTCCACTTGTCTTCTTCCTCCTATCTTTTCGAATAACAGAGAATCATTTCCACAACAGGAGTTCGTACTTATTATACGCTATAAAGTGCGTATCATATGCACGCAAAAAATGCGTACCATATACACGCAAAAACTATTTTTGCCGTATAAATGGCACGAGAAATGATATTCGTGCTATAGATACGAACTTTCATGAGATCGGGCTCGCAAAACTGAACCAGGTATAGCATTTAAGACTTAATAGTAACAATATACAAAGTCATTTTGTTGGAATTTTTTTTCTATGAATAAATTACTGTAATAAGTATACATTTATTTAATTGAACATGAAACTACATTCAATAATAATATAAATTCAACCAAACTCCTTGAAAGTAGGGCTTGTTTTATATATTGCTTACTGCTACTTATACATATGCTGCTTTACAGTATATGCACTGTCCAGTCCTGCTCCTGGAGGGCAACTGTTCTGTGGAGTTCAGCTCCAACCCCTGTTAAACAACCACTTGAACCAACCAATCAACGTCTTACCAGAAACTTCCGGGCAGAAAAAGCATACGAGTGAAAAAGACAATTTTCCTATAATATGTTTAAAATATATAAAAAAAGAATTTCCTTGTATGACTATGTGAATGCCTTTCTTCAAAATTATTCAATATTGTTTGTTCTGTATTTTATTTATTAATTCATTCATTCGTTCATGGCGTTTTACAACATTTTTGTTTTGTTTGGTCCCAATAAAAACTCCAAGGAGACATGTCAAGAGTTTAGCAGACACATGTTAAGTGGACCAAATGTTAACTCTTTCTAGTTCCCAGTTTGTGTCCCTCTTGACAGTTAAAATATGCTCTTATATAAAAGCCAAGTGTCTTTTAAAGGGGGGGTTGACTGCGATTTCAGTTTTTTCATTTTAATAGTGTGTAATGTTGTTGTTGGTGCATGAACAGTATCTGCAAAGTTGCAGCGCTGAAAGATTAGTGTAAGCAGAGATATCGTCTTTTAAAAATCAGGAAGTATATTGCCTACAAAAACGACTCGATTGGGACTATACAGCTGAGTTTTAGACGTCACTAACCCACACATTTGCATCAACCCTCCCTCCGGAATATGCAAAAAAGGGCATGCGCATATTTCAGCGGCACGTCGAGTGTGTTGTTCATCCAGCTGTCAGGTCTTCTGTCTTCGAGCTTCCCACGGACGCTGTACTTCCTCAACAATGGATACAATTTATGTTTGATTATGTTCCTGAAAATGACGATCGTAATCTAGCTCTCTGTGCTGCGCATTTTACGGAAGACAGCTTCCAGAATCTCCACGAGTTCAACACCGGATTCAACAAGAAACTGTTACTAAAACATGAAGCAGTTCCGACTTTAAAACCAGAGGCAGCAGTTGTTGGGCCACAACCTGTAAGTAGGCTAAGACTTAATCATTTTAAATGTATTTGCATGTATAATTCCAGACGTACTGTAGCCTTGTGTTTTATTTTTTATTTTTTCAAATGCCAGCGCTGGCTTTATGGCTACTAGTTATGCTATTTTGTGTCTACGACAAATGTTACAAACATTATGGACCCTAATTTTGTATAGGGACTAATGTTGTAAATGTATTTTTCATGTATATATGTTTTATGACATTATTTTCGATTTGATCAAGAACGTAAACTGGCCAACGCTGTTTGAGTATGACATTAGTAGCCAGTCAGTTGCTATTGTTGCCAGTCAGATGTTATTGTGTAAAACAAATGTGTATAAAGTTAAAAAATGTAGCAAATTATCATTCAGAAATGTTTAGTAAGAGCCGTGTGTGGTGAGGTTCTGTTTGACTCTCTTCATCGCGGCTTACTCGGTCTGATTCTGCCGTAAACTGATAAACTGCAGTTCGACACATATTTACATCTGGGCCGGAGCTCATGATGTCACAGTCCTTTGTCTGCACCAGTCTGTCTTGTCATCAGCACTACACTTCCCAGGATCCTTTTGTCTCCTCCCCTGAACTCACTCCCTCATCAGCCACCTGTTCCTCATTTTGTTCATCATTTTCACCTGTTTTGCACATCATTATGTTTGATTCCCCTGTGTATTTAGTTCCCTCAGTTTCCTTCAGTCTTTGTCGATCGTTGAACTTATGTTACAGTGTGATTCCTGTCTGTTCCTGTTCCATTGGATATTTGAAGTTTAAGTAAAGTGTTTGCATTGGAGTTCTTGCTCATCTGTCTTCTTCCTCAACCTGCACTTCCACCACCGCACCCCGTGACAGAATGTTCGACCACACCAGTGACCGCATGGGACTTCTCCAAACCCCAGCCCTCACAGCCCTCAATCTATTTCAAGACGGACGCTCATCTGAGGAGTATGTCGGCAGGTTCCTGGAGCTCTCTGCTGGGGTAAGTTGGTCAGATGACGTCCTAAAGTCAGTCTTTTGGCTGGGTTTGGACGATTATCTGTACCAGCAAGCCCCAGCAGCAGCGTTTCCAGGAACCTTCGCCGGATACCTGGACCATGTGTTGTGGTTGAGTGGGTCAGCCTTCACTGTTGGTGAGGCTGAAGATGACAGCAACACTCAACCACACCCACCCACCATCATCACCGTACCTTCCATCATCGCCCACCAGTCAGAACCCTCTTCACCAATGGTTTCGTCCAGCCCTCCCGAGCCTGATCCCCTCTCACCGCTGGTTCCGCCCAGCACTCCTGAGCCTGAACTCTCCTCTCAGCTGGTTCCGTCCAACCCTCCCGAGCCTGAACTTTCCGCCCCGCTGGTTCCGTCCAGCCCTCCCGAGCCTGAACTCTCCACTCCGCTGGTTCCGTCCAGCCCTCCCGAGCCTGAACTCTCCACTCCGCTGGTTCCGTCCAGCCCTCCCGAGCATGAACTCTCTGCCCCGCTGGTTCCGTCCAGCTCCCCCGAGCCTGAACTCGCTGGTTCCGTCCAACCCCATCCAGCCAGCGCCAGTGATCGTCCAGCCAGCGCCAGTGACCGTCCAGCCAGCGCCAGAGACCGTCCAGCCAGAGACCGTCCCGACCGTCCAGCCAGAGACCGTCCAGCCAGAGACTGTCCCGACCGTCCAGCCAGAGACCGTCCAGCCAGAGACTGTCCCGACCGTCCAGCCAGAGACCGTCCAGACCGTCCAGCCAGAGACCGTCCAGACCGTCCAGCCTGAGACCAGGATCCCGCCCAGCCTCCCTCTCCCGCCTCCTCTCATCTGTCCTCCATCTTCTCTCCTGCCCTTCAGCTCCCCGAAACCAGCCTGGTTAGTGGATCCCCGGCCTTCGCCTCACACCTCCTCCATGTGGACACTTCCTCGGCCCCCTGTCCCATCTGCTCCCCCGTGGCTCTTGCCTCCCTCAGCTCCTCCATGGCCCATCAGTCCACCAGCTCGGCCAGGCTCCCTTGTCCCTCCAGATCCCCTTCGCTCCCTCGTCATCCTCCCTTCACCTTTGGACTTCCTTCCTCTGGCTCCGCCCTGTCATGTCACCCCCCCCCCCCCCGGTTCTGTCGGACTCCTCACTCCCTCCAGTCACCCGTCAGCCCTCACTCCCTCTGGCCTCACCGTGTCCCTCTGTGCCCCTGTTGTCACTTCTGTCACCGGAGCCTGTGGTGTCACCATGGTCCCTCCGTCCCTCTTCAGCACCAGTTCTCATTGGTCCCTCAGCTTCACCCTGGTCTTCTCCTCCATCTGCTCCGCCCCTGTCATTCGGCCCCCTGGTGTTGTCAGCCCCGCTTCCATTGGCTCCACCAGGGGTCCTCCCTCCATCGGCTCCGCCCTGGTCTCACCCTCAGCCTGCTCCGCCCTGGCCACGCCCTCAGCCTGCTCCGCCCTGGCCACACCCTCAGCCTGCTCCGCCCTGGCCACGCCCTCAGCCTGCTCCGCCCTGGCCACGCCCTCAACCTGCTCCGCCCTGGCCACGCCCTCAACCTGCTCCGCCCTGGAGGGCCTCCTACTCCAGATCAGGGCATCAATAAAGTTGATGAAAAATAAGACTTTTAAAAAAGAAAAACCACGAATACATGTTATATTGCACCACATAAACACAATCATGCAAAGAAAAAAAACAGTCAACCCCCCCCTTTAAGTTTATTCTCTCTGTATATTTATTGATTTATTTACATCCCTGCTAGCCCAGGGCATTTGTAAAATATTGAAAGCAATGTATGCAATATGATTATTTGAATGAGCACTAATACAGGTGTTACTCTATTAGCTAGCTTGGTGCTAACGTAGTTGTAAGTATATTTTATGTTGTTTACTAAACTGGTTGTGGGCTTATGTGGTCTTGTGTTTAGCAGATGACAGCCATGTGATGAGGAGGTTGACCAGACCGTTCTACAGTCAGAGCTATGCATAAAGATGCTGACACTCGGTGGGAGGTTGGCACTGATGATCACACCTATTAGGAGAAAAGATGAAGGATGTATGCGACAGAGAAACACAATGTGGTGGAGACTTTCTCTCAGTGCCTTTTTTGATCATATATCTGGAACAGTTCTATAAAGCAAACTTTAAAGGTGCGTTTCCACCGCAATTACCAGGAACTAGTACTCAAAATAATCTCCCTGTTATGTACCCATCAACTTGGCACACAAAATGGACAAAATCCTTAGAATGGGTGCAGCCCTATAAAGATGCAGGGGTAAATGCTTCATGAGGATGCTGATTGAACATGGAAGTTTACATGTCAAAAAGATCCTGATATGCACTGCAGCTTTAGCCTAGCTAATGTCAGACCATGTCTCATTGACATTGAGACGTGGTCTGAGAACCACATGTTAATTTTCTCGTATTTAAGGCGTGGTTTACGAATGCCCAGAGCTGTTTATTGGGTGCTATGAATGTCTATCAAATGCACTTGTACGTAGCTAGTCAATCGCTTCAGTTATACCAGATGACGTATGTAGAGCAAAAGAAATTAGACAAGGAAGAAGATGATGGGTCAGAGATTTATTTGCGTTCTAAACTACTTTGAACAATATCTAAGGCTGCATCGAAAATTAACTTCGCGTCTGCTGCCATGTTCGATCCATAGGTATAAACAAACTGCTTCGGTGTGTGTCGCATAGACGTCGTCATCGCCTTGCTGCTCCCTCCCTGTTCTGTGATTGGTCCCCTCGCTGAGGCGAAAATTTGGTCCATGATATCCAGACTGCCAGCCTAAATAAAAGTAGTATGGGGAAACCCAGGCTACTGTAGCTTAATAATGGTCATCACCATTTTGGTCTCCCAGCATGCATTGTGGCATGAACATGTCACCATTATTGAGATTCATATGCTGATTCTTTATGTCTGTGTGACATCAAGAAAAAAAATTAATCTGTTTATTAAGAACTTCTGTTTCCAATAGACAATGTTGAATTGGCTCAACTACAAAATATTTGTTACAGAATAGTAGTAGGAAGTTCGGATCATTTTACCGACTCGGATCTTTGAGTCTGTTAAGCAAAATGAACAAACCTTTTTTCGAGTCATTTTGTTCATGTCAGCATAATATAATTAAAAGGGCATGTTAAATATCCAAACACATCTAGTACTTACAAAAATCTTGATTACATTTGTAAAAAGAATAAAAATAAACTATAGGGTAATGCAGCCATAGCCAAATTATAAGCAACTGAAATGTATTAATTGATTAGTTGTTGGGTCTTCAGTTCAGGCTATTGCTGTCTGATTCTGTTAGTTCACCTCACCTCCTGATCCGAGACATTCTTTCCTTCAACTTCATATTTATCAGGTTTGTTCTCCTCCTCTCGTGAGATGTTAGTTGTGGACTCATCAGTGTCATGACTGATCTGTGCTGTCTGCTGGGCCGTGCCGTGTGTGATGCAACAGGGCCGGAAAGAGTAATGATTAGTCAATCTATGCTGTCAGTACCGGAAAGAGAAATGATTAGTTCATTTTCTTCGAGTCTTCGGGTTTGAGTCCTTCGTTCTTTTGTCATGTGACCGCTGGTATCTCGCATCAAATATAACATAGATATAGATTCATATTAATGACTGCTTCGGAATGTGTATTGTTTTATATTTAGGCATTAAAATACAAAATATTGTATTTTATCTGAAATATAAAAGTTTCATCTTATTATTGTCCCCATTATTGTACATCTGTGGTGTGTTTTATTCAATGCATTCTCATCCCAAGGTAAGCGTAGACATCTAACGCACATGGCACCCTTTAGCGTCAAAATAACACGCTTTGGTTATGGTAGGTTTAGGTCAGGGGTAGGGTTTGAGTTAGATCACTAGGGGGCGCCTTCTGCCCCATATATATCTGTGTCTCATATTGACGCTAAAGGTGCCATGTGCGTTGGATGTCTACGTCAAAAGCGTCGTATATGATGCCTTGGGATGAGAACGGGCTGGTTTTATTATATATTAAACATTAACTACTATTATATTATACTTTATCTACGTGCTTGTTTGTAAAAAGTTTGTGAATTAGTAGGCTATTCAATAAGGTGACAACTCTTGTGACAAAAGAACGAAGGACTCAAATCTAAAGACTCGGAAAAAATGAACTATTTCTCTTTCTGGTACTGACAGCATAGTCTCTGGGACTGACAGGGAGAATGAAAGAATCGGACCCACCCCAAACCCGATGACTCAGAGATGAACTAATCATTTCTGTTTCCACTACAGATTCAGAACCCATATGTTGCGCAATGCGCGGTTAACACAAAATGAACAAATCACTCTCTGAGACAACTCGGTAGTCCCCTCAAAATGAACGAATCGTTCATGAACGACACATCACTATTACAGAATAGTTGCATCTCTCCAGAAAACAAATAATGTCAAGTTGAATCAACTAAACGTTTTGTGTGAGTGTCACAGAGAACTTATTTTCAGTTCATACAATTTTTTTTTTTTTTTAAAAAGTTGAGTCAACAAGAAAAAGCTAGGGGAAATTAGTACCAAGATTTTTTGTTGTTGTTGTTTTTAACTGTGGATTTTTGCTGAACCAACACTTCAACTTTATTCAAGTTTTGTTTTTTTACAGTGGTTTATTACATCAGACCACTAAATAGTACAGCAAAAACATATATAAATTCAGTTCAGAATGTGAAGATCTGCTGTATTCAGTGCATCAGGAAGTAGGAGAGCAGAGAACCGCAGAGGATCAGGACGCTCTGAGTGACACTCTGAGACCCGTTACACAGGTTCCCCTCACAACATGAGATGCCCTGAACACTATCACAAACCTCTTTATTGCCACAGCTGTTTACAGGAAATGTCTGACCATTGGCAGTCACTTAAGAAAAGAAAGAAAAAAGAAGTTGAGTCATGAAAGTAACCACTGTCTAAGCTTGGTATATGTGAACTGTATTAAAAGTTCAAAAATAAGACCTACCAACGATGAAGAGATAAAAATGAAGGCTTTAATCTTATTTTTCCAGATCCTCACCTGTTCCTTTAATGCAGCGGTCTTGACTCCCTGAACAGTCCATTATGTTTGAGCAGCTCTTTCCATCACAATAGTAACATTTCTTTCCATTGGGGATATTGGAGAAATTAGGTATATTGGGTATATTGGAGAAATTGGAGAAATTGGGGATATTGGGCATATTAAGACTGGAATCTTCAGAAAGTTCTGTACAAAAAAAAGACATCAAGTGAAACAACACTACTTAAGCCACTCCATTCAATCAGTTCCTACATTTGCTTTTCTGATTGAAAGTTCTACGGAAGTAAAATGGGAGTTGACTTGATGGTTGAAAGATGGTCATTTGCATAGGGCCGGTAAAGTACAATACCTGCATCTTTGGCATTACAAAGGTCTTTGTTACAGCAGAAAAGAGCGGCAACTGCAGTGCTGATGTTTGGGTACAGACAGGTATTTGATGGAACACAACCTTTAAACTTCGCCTTAATAGGATTGCCATCTAAAATACAGATGATACAGGAATGATGACTGCACATAAAATTAATTTAAAACACAAAAGGTCTTTGTCTTTCTAATCACAGCTGCGAAACAGAAGTCAAGAGAAAAGACCAAATTTGCCATATAAAATGATCCCTTAAAGGGCATATTGCAGGTTAGAGGACCCAACGAGTCAATGCATAGAAAAACAATGTAGGAACTAGATTTTCTTTAAAATATACGTATAAACACGCCACAGAAGCTTCTGCAGTCGTTTTTGTGAGAAAATTTTACTTCCGCGTCTGAAAATGGGCGTGGCGGGCGTGACGCAATGAGCGGGAGAGCGGTCGATTCACACAACAGGAAAACAATGGATCGCATGACATTTCGGACGCTGAGGAAATACTCGTATGACGGATCAAGCCATAAAGTTATGAGCCTGCTATGCTAAAGAGATCAGGGACAGGCCAGGATAATGTCAGACAGAATGGTCAGAGAAAAATTGACCTGTGATGTGAGGAGAACCAGTGGAGAACAGGACAGGTGCCTTTTAGGTGAGAGACGTGCTTATAGTATACACGTTCGCTAACGATACACTGTGCTCACAATACTGTACAGATTCTATAACAGGCCAGCAAACATTAGTATGTTTAGGGTAGATTTATATACTATTAAATGTATAAAAACTTTACTTGAGTATATTTCTATACTAAAAGCATAGGCTATACTCGGGTAAATTTTTAATACATATTTTTCACCTTGGTTATAACATAAACAGAACATTAAAGGTTTGAGTATTTAAACAACCAATTTTGTTTTTCAATTACAAGTTTTATTTAGGGCATGACATGACTAGTTACCTATATAACACTATTTGATGCCATTGGTAGTATACCACGATCAATATTCTTGCTTCGGCATACCATGTTGAACTCCATCATATCGCCGGGATGCTAATCATTTGATCTGAAGTGAACGCTACACACGACCGCGTTTCCCGAGCCGATGCAGAGGAGAAATCCCGTCTCTTCACCTGCTCAACCCGCACCAGGAACGAAAGATAGGCTATATAGCACCGTCCCTTTTATTGTAATGGAAACTTGTGGACTCAATCTTGAAGTCCTGACAGGCTGGGGTTTTTGCAATCTCCACAAACACAATAATTTACCATGACGATGATAAATTAAAATGCAAAAACTAACGAAAGCACACACTGACTGACGAGCGCTCTCACTGAACACCAGCCTGCTCTCACTGAGCCGAGGCTGCGGCTCCCTGATATGACGTCAAATGACGCGATGTTGAAAAAAAAGCCGTTTTTACTAGCAGTCCAAGAAACGCTCACTTTATCTTCTAAATTAGTGTCCTTATGTTGTTTTAAAACATTTTAAATCCTGCATTAACTTTTCATATGGTATTTTCATACAAGGTTATCTATAAATTTCGATTTTTTTTTTTACCTGCAATATGCTCTTTAAGTCTCAAAGTCTAAGATATCTAGTAAAAATGCTTTTCATTTTCATTAAATTATCTTATTTACATATCAATCTGAGTGGAAATGAATTAAATTATCATAAATAACACACACACACACACACACACACTGCTAGACTTACCAATTAGTCCTGCTGCTGTTGAACTTATGCATGTCTGGGAAAGTTCAGAGCACGTTGTTACCTGTTGTCCTGCACAAGAACCCGTCAGACTTGAGCACTCATAACAGCTGAGAGAGTGTCCTGAATAAAACAGAGAGACAGGGATCTGGATTTGGATGCAATATTAAAAAAATAAATAAATAAATAACTAAACAAAAAAGCAATTTGTCTTTGTACCTCCAGTGAAAAGAACGAACAGAAGAAAGACTGAGAGATGCAGATCCATCTTTGATTAGGTGGCAAATAAAATCAGTGCCCATTTTATAGCCTTGAAAATGGGATGGGCCTTCTTGAGACAAAGCAGGTGAATAGAAAACAGGTATTTCAGGAAATGAAAACTAGGGATCAGAAAATCCGTTTCAGGAATAAGGAACGTTACGGACAATGTATACAGTATGTATGCTAACGGTAAACAATGTCAATATTATTGACACATCCGTGTACATCTACCTAACTCAATAATGAACAATAATGACAATACATTAGAACATTACTATTTATAACAGAGTCTGCTATAAAATGTGAAGAATTCGGTTTTAAAATGTTTACTTTAGGCTGGTGCGACCCGGTCTCATCCCAAGACGTCATATAACTGACGTTTTGCGACGTCTTTTGACCATACGTCAATATTCGCCTTTTTAGGGCCCCCTTAAACGTCGGTAGATGTTTCCCGTTATGGGATCCTAACTCTATACCCCAGACCTAAACCTAACCCTAAACCTAACCCGTCACCTAACTGACGTTAAAGGTAAAGCGTCAGTTGTATGACGGCCCGGGATCGCCATCTACCGACGTTTAAGGGGGCCCTAAAAAGGCGGATATTGACGTATGGTCAAAATACGTCCCAAAACGTCAGTTATATGACTTTTTGGGATGAGACTGTGTTAGCTGGTGCCTGGTGTGTTTGCCCGTACGGATTGGACACTTCGATAAACATACTGTACAGTGTACAATATTCTCATTCCACATGAGTCGATGCTGGGTAGTTTACTTTTGTAGTCCATTACTGAATACAAATTACATGATGAAAACTAGTTAGTAACGTAACTATTACATTACACATTTTAGGTTATATTATTCACTACTTTTTGATTACTTTTGACCTGTACTTGTTTATCAAATAGATTTGAATTGAATAATCTTGTACTATAGCGATATAAAAATACAAAGACCTGACGGGGAGTAGATTAATGTTTATTTTTGGTTGGACAATCTGTTTAAACACAAACTGATGTTCAAAGTTTTTAACCAGAAGCACCACATTAGTTCATGTTTTATTACATGCTACTGTACCAACCAGCCAAAGATGAGTAATGAGCACATGCACTTACTAACAGCCAAAGATGAGTAATGAGTACATGCACTTACTAGCCAAAGATTAGTAAGATGAATTGACAAAAGTAATTAATTATGGTACATATGTGTTGTATAAACCTGACAGTTAAGACTTTATTTGCATAAGAATGCTTAAGGTTGGGTGGTGATGATGGGAAGTTACTGAAAATATAAAAATCGGAACAAGATTGATTTCTATTCTCTTTGCACAAACACATACAGCAGAGTTCCTCTCATGGATAAAAATGGGTGAAGGAACTATTCAAATATATCAAGACAACCAAATACAAAAAAGGGGAAAAAACATAAAATTAACAAATTTATGTTAAGATACAAGGAAGGCTCCACCCTTAGAAATTAGTATGTAAGTACAGTATGTACTGGGAGGATCATTGAGAAATGTGGGAAGATAAAACACACAAGTGACGTTTCCCAGCATTAATTTGTCATGGACAATTATTTGCTAGCATGTTTTTTCATTCTCTTGTTCTTATTTAGGAATAGATTCTTTTATACATTTTTATTTTGTTTTCTCAAAAAATGTATAATATTTATGTTTCAAATCCTTCCAAATCATTACAGTCTTATTCTCTCTCTCTCTCTCTCTCTCTCTCTCTCTCTCTCTCTCTCTCTCTCTCTCTCTCTCTCTCTCTCTCTCTCTCGTCTCCTTGAAACTTCTTACTATCTAAAAATTCTGGTGCTAACCTTATGACTATCATTATTATCCTAACTGAAAAGTATAAATAAATAAAAAAACAGGGATTAAAACATTAATGACAGTTATTTCTCAACTGGCTGTTTGATATAGTCATCATGAAATGTTCATAAAATTCCAGTCTTACATTTTTTTTCTTGTAACAGAGGCAGTTAAGTTCGGTATAATGGTGCAAAAACATATAAATATTAATACAAAATATTTGTGTTGATTAAATATTGATAGATCAACACAAATTGCACAGAAAGAACTGGTAAAAAGTTTTAAAGGGATAGTTCACCCAAAAATTAAAAATTTAAAAAGATTAATAATCCTTTAGGTGAGTGTAATATATACTCACGTAAAGGATTATTAGGAACACCTGTCCAATTTCTTATTAATGCAATTATCTAATCAACCAATCACATGGCAGTTGCTTCAATGCATTTAGGGGTGTGGTCCTGGTCAAGACAATCTCCTGAACCGAATGTCAGAAAGGGAAAGAAAGGTGATATAAGCAATTTTGAGCGTGGCATGGTTGTTGGTGCCAGACGGGCCGGTCTGAGTATTTCACAATCTGCTCAGTTACTGGGATTTTCACGCACAACCATTTCTAGGTTTACAAAGAATGGTGTGAAAAGGGAAAAACATCCAGTATGCGGCAGTCCTGCTTTGTTAATGCTAGAGGTCAGAGGAGAATGGGCCGACTGATTCAAGCTGATAGAAGAGCAACTTTGACTGAAATAATCACTCGTTACAACCGAGGAATGCAGCAAAGCATTTATGAAGCCACAACACGCACAACCTTGAGGCGGATGGGCTACAATGTGCAAGAGCTCACCAAAATTGGACAGTTGAAGACGAGAAAATTGAAATTGAAGAGAAAATGTTGCCTGGTCTGATGAGTCTCGATTTCTGTTGAGACATTCAGATGGTAGAGTCAGAATTTGGGGTAAACAGAATGAGAACATGGATCCATCATGCCTTGTTACCACTGTGCAGGCTGGTGGTGGTGGTGTAATGGTGTGGGGGATGTTTTCTTGGCACACTTTAGTATCAATTGGGCATCGTTTACATGCCACAGCCTACCTGAGTATTGTTTCTGACCATGTCCATCCCTTTATGGCCACCATGTCCCCATCCTCTGATGGCTACTTCCAGCAGGATAATGCACCATGCCACAAAGCTTGAATCATTTCAAATTGGTTTCTTGAACATGACAATGAGTTCACTGTACTAAAATGGCCCCCACAGTCACCAGATCTCAACCCAATAGAGCATCTTTGGGATGTGGTGGAAAAGGAGCTTCATGCCCTGGATGTGCATCCCACAAATCTCCATCAACTGCAAGATGCTATCCTATCAATATGGGCCAACATTTCTAATGCTTTCAGCATCTTGTTGAATCAATGACACATAGAATTAAGGCAATTCTGAAGGCGAAAGCGGGTCAAACACATGTATTAGTATGGTGTTCCTAATAATCCTTTAGGTGAGTGTAGCTCTAAGTGAATGAAAACATCCTGTAAACATTTAAATATGAGAGTGGAAAGCTATGGGTTTATTTATGTGAAAGTTCTCAGCACTAACAATATGTATTAGTAGTTCTCATTAAATCTTAAATTAAATCTCAGACATATTAAATCCAATGTAACGTTACTATTGAAATTGATTTCTAAACATGGGAATGTTATTTTTTTTTTCAAAAATTGTTATTGTATAATTTATCTGATTTAGCATATTATACATTGTTTTTTTATCTTTGATGGATGTAAACCTGTTTTAGCAGACTATAAAACAACATTAGGAAACTTTAAAATAGCAAAATTGGGGCACTTTAAGCGATAGACTGAAGCTCTTCTGTGTGAAGACTGTTTGCATGACCCAAAAGTGAAAGTTTCGGCAATGAACACTCAGTATTTATTTTATTAAAATGCCTAACACCACAAAATCCCCAGTGTTAAATTAACACTGAGAGTGTGAATTATATAAACTCTGAGCAGAGTTAATACTGTTAAGACTTAAAGGTATAGCGGAGGATCTTTCCGAATTTTAGAGAAGACCCGCCCTCTCCAATTTAAAAAAAAAAAATGCACATGCACAAACACAACACTCTTGCTCCCGAGAGGGAACGTCTATACGCCTTGCACAATTATGTTGCAAATTCTAAACTAACTAAAAAACATTAATAAAAAAGACAACATGTCAAATGCCCTTCCGTGTTTTATTTACTTATTATACTGATCGATTGAGTGACCGAGGACTCAAGACATGATATGTGCAACCCTGTATCACACGAAATACGTTCTGAGGAAACTATTTTGCAAATCGCAATTACGTTACATAGCAACATATAAGCAGTGCTATTACGTTGGTCCTTAACCTAATATCTCTCATTGTTAATACGTTATTTTTATACATAGTTGCATATGGAGAAGTAGCTTGTTGCATTTGTGTAATAATAAACACACAAGATTTTAGAATATTTTAGCGTGATACCATTTACCATTTTGGACAAAAGGCTACTTTAGACAAATTGAGATGTTTACCGTGTCTATGCGGTGCATGACTCGTGCCAGGGCTAGCATTGTAGCTTGCATTAACTTTTACTAGTGATTTTAAATGGATTTCTCCAAATAGCGTGACAAACTTTACCTGTGCAGTAGAATCTTCGCGACTGCGGCATCAGTGAGAAGCCCAACCTGTGCTTTTAGCGCACGCTAGCGTGTGATATTCACCCAAAATCTCTCTGGTCTTGATTCTATATTCTGCGGCCTTTCGCTTCTTATCATACACTTAGTAAACATTTTTTCTCTTTCGACCCTCAGCCATTTTCAAAGGAATGGCTGAAACCGTAACTCCGACATAATACACCTGAAAGTGAAAACTACATAGGGATGAGCACGTAGCCTACGACGGCCTTACGTAAACATATCACCAGAATGATTGACACATAGGTGGACCAATAGTAAAGACTACCCACCCGGAAAAAGAAAATCCTCCGCTATACCTTTAATACTGAAGGAGAGATAAAGTTAATGAGACAATTGAGTGAATAATTGACTGATGATTGAGCATTATTGAAGACACCTGATGTTAACAAACAGAATCACTGAAGGAGAAAACCAGAATTTAAGTCATAATTATGATGATTAGTTTTTGTTTTAGTTGGGCTCTTGACCATTAAATCATTAACTTCAGTTTTTGTTTGGCTGCTGTATGAGTTATAACAGCCTGATGAACAAATGAAAAGGTGATCTGATGGTGTTGGTATGTGTTCAAATCGAGTATCCCATGAGTGCTTTACGTGTTAAAAAGTGTGGCAGTTGCCATACGCTGGCATTCAGACAAAACAAGGGAAATGAACAGCTCATGATGCTGCTACATTAGTTCTGTTGGCCCTTGGCAGAAATTGCAGCTTTGAAAAGCAAATTTAAACAGCCTAACCGTATGTCCTATAACCAGATGCGATGCGTTAAGATTTCCAGTGGCAAGCAATTTGTTTGTCCACTTGACTCAAGACGGGACAAAATCAATTAAAAAGCACAGCCAATCAGAAGAGTGTGTGGGTGGGCTCTCTGCAAGTGCACTGCATTCGCAACTAAATGGATAAGCACATTATCAAATTCATAAATCATACACCATTTTAGCATGATTAAAATACAAACTGAGTATCTGAAAAAAAATCTGTTTTTAGTATCATAGAAATGAAAGCTTTAGCTTAAGTTCTGTCAGGAAGACTCAATCAGTGTGTCATGTATTACCTCACTCCTATCCAATCAGGTGTTACAGTCACAGTATATAAGATTGGTACTTACACTTGCCTGAGTCTGCAGATGCTGTCACTGCCATTCACCTCCATCCTCCTCCACCACCAAGATCCTCCCCATCACCACTACCAGGATGGTCCCTTCCTTACCTCCAGGGGGGTCGGCTGCGCCCCCACCTTCATCTCAGGCGGGACCATAGACTGTAAAAAAATATGGACGTAGTATCCGTGACGTCACCCGTCGGTTTCTGAAGAGCGTTTTTGAAGCCTAAAGTGGGCGGGGCCGGCCGTCGCCATCTTGGCAGCAGTGTGTCACCTCTCGTCACTACCGGATAAATTAAAATGGGCAAAGAGGCGGGACGTGGGTGGAGCTGAGGTACTAATATGCTACTGACCTTACGCTGAAGTGACAGCTAATTGAAAAAGTAAAGCCAATGGTTAAAGTTCATGTTTTTGCCCTTAGAAATATTATAATAGTTAAGACGTAACTAAAAGTGAGTCTATTTACTTTACTTTTTTATCAACTTTATTAATCCCACAAGGGGCAATTAAGAGCATGTACTGTATACAAGTACATAACACAGATCACACACATTTCTCACAACATACAAACAGTCAGTTATGTGTATCGTGATGCATTATTATTATTCTGCTAGTTAAAAATGTATTAGTAACTTACAATATTGTTCTAAGCTTGTGCATTTGACAGTGATTCAAGCACATGTCAGTCGGCATCTCACGTCAAGTTCGTAAAGAGCTTTAATTCAGACCATTTTACAATCTGATTTTGGCCGCCTCTCAGTTTCTCAGATGGGTCAAACCAAAGATATTACCTCAGAAGTTCAAGTAAATGCACTAGAAATCTGCACTCATTCAAGGGTGTGCATCTATTGCATGGACGGAGAGAAAGCACTGAAATCATCAGACATCCATTAGTGCATGAGAGGGAAACAACTGGAAATACAGCGCTGTTTGTTCTCTCCATACTCAACACGACGGAATCCAACGGCGTGCGCGGGTGAAGGTATAATACATGTATTAAACTGTATGAAAAAAGCACAAACACAGCTGAAGGTGACGCTAACAGACAACGACTAGCAGTGAAAGCAGCGGCAATCCACCTGTCACTCAAGTGGCCACGCCCTTAATTACGCAGAAATTTAAGGCTTAAATATAATTTAAACAGATGAGTTGTAAAAAAATGACCCCCTCATAGTCGTCATGAAGGGCAAAATTAGCACATAGATCAAAACAACTATTTGCCACCAGGCTGTAAACATGTTTTCATGCTCATACCACAGTTCCTTCTTAGCTCAGGTATCCGTGATGTTTTAACTGCTGCAAGGACCTGTTATAAGCACGCACCCCCTGCAGACTAACCCTACTTTATCAGAGAACCGATTAACACAACAAACAGAGCAAACTATACTGTAGCTGCAGTCAATGGGCCCGCTGTAAAGTGTGCATCACTGCAGACAAATGCTGTTCTCACAGCAGCTGAAACAGAGCGAGAAATAAATGCTTCCCTTAAAGCCCCCTGCTCACGGGTGTCTGGAAATGTTCTCAAACCAGTTACCAATGCAGTCAGCGTGCATGCTATGAAGCGTGCCCCACGACAGACAGTCACTGCTTCAAAAGCAGCTCTGATAGAGCAAGACATGAGTGTTCACAAACCAGTCCAGGCCTGTCATAAGACACGCTCCTCTGGAAATAATAAGCACAAAAAGAGTCTTTCAAACATACAACACCATGCTAATCGGTCCCCATTTTGGGGGACCCTTTCCCCGTTTGTCACTCTCTCAGTCAGGTTTGTCAAAACAACCCAAACAATTAGGCCCCCCTATGCTAGGCGACCCAGCTCCAATATATGTTCAAACCCTAGCCACAAGGGACCAGGCCTGGCAGGCCATCTCTGATGAATCAAACTGGCCCCCCGCATTTCCAGGCAGTCGTCGAGACCTCGGTGAGAAGCAGCGTGTCTCACGTGCTTTCCTTTACGTTCTCTCCTTAGAGAACCGAGATTACACTAGTAACCGAGTATGTTTTTTATACTTTATTGTCACCTGCATTGTGAACATAATGATAATGATAAAAGGAAAGAACAGGAAAGGAAACAAAAAGAGAAACAATATAGATTTCTCTTTCATACATTTTTCTTCTGAACATAAATTTGATTTATTTATTTTTGTAAGAAATAAAATATTGGAACTTTTGAACTTCTTTACAGCATGCAAATCTTTATTAAATATGACCACAGGAACCATGTGTATTTCATAAATTGTCACATCAGAATTTCACACCAAAAAAAATCACATTGGAACACCAAGGATAGCACAGAGGAAACACACGCTATATATTCAGTAAAGTGTGTCTGATTGTAGAATGTGAAGATCTGCTGTATTCAGTGCATCAGGAGTAAGTATGAGAGCAGAGAACCGCAGAGGATCAGGACGCTCTGGGTGACACTCTGAGACCCGTTACACAGGTTCCCCTCACAACATGTTAAGTTCGCAGCACTTAATGTTATGAAGTCACAAATAGATTTAGACACACAGCCATTTATTTTCTGGCCTTCAGAAGTCCCTGATGAAAAGAAAGAAAACCAAGACTGATTCAATCTAAGCTGGACATTGGTATATGATCTGTAACAAATGTTTAAAACAAGTTTATAAGATAATGACTTTAATCTTGATCGGTTTTCAGATTCTCACCTGTTTGTTTAATGCAGCGATCTTCAGTCCCTGAACAGCTCACTGTGTTTGAGCAGCTCTTATCATCACAGTAGAAACATTTCTTTCCATTTAAGACGGGTTCTGGGAAAACAAGTATTATTTTATTTTCTGAACAAAATATCTAATGCCACAACACTCCTTTATCGGTTCTATTCAGTCAGTTCACCACAGACAAGCTGAATGTCTTTTGCAAGTAAAATGAATGTTGAGTTTACATAAGAGGTGAATTCAGGGCGAGTTATTGCCATTGAAATGACTTGTAAAAAGTGACCCAATCAATCAGAATTCACCCTACATGATGATTGAAGTACAATACCTGGAACATCTTGGAGGTTACACCGGTCTGTGTTACAGCAGGAAGTAGTCATCCTTACATAGCCGAAATTAAAGGACTGACTTATACAGGCAACAGCACAATCTTTAATGTTCCCTGTAGAACTAACGCCCCCTAAAGAATGAGACAGGAAAGCCCAGTTAAACTGGAAAATTGATTTATATACAGTATATATATATATATATATATATTCATTTCAAACTATTTTTTAAATATAAATCATGACAATATGAGAGAAAACAAATTAAATATCTGTTTGTGATTGAAATTGTAAATTCTAAAAAAAAAAAGTAAATAAGAGCAGCATCTCCATCAGTCAATCATCATAATTGTTTTTTTTTTTAAATATTGGACTTACCAAATTGTGTCCCTACTCTTGAACTCGTGCACTGAGAAGATCCAATGGGACATGTTATTAACATTTGATCTGAACAAGAACCCATCGGATTCGAGCAATTATAACAGCTGAGAGAGTGTCCTTTCGGAATAAAACAGAGACAGTGAGAGAGAGAACATCTAATGATCTGTATTTCTAATCAAGAACATCACAAACATCATTTGTCTTCGTACCTGCAGTGAAGAGAATAAACAGAAGAAAAACTGAGATTTGCAGATCCATCTTTGAACAGGAGGAGAGTGAAATATCGTGTCCGAATACCTGTTTCAGTGCCATTTATAGTTTATCAAAAGGGGAGGATCTTCATGAGAAAATGAAAAAAGAAACTTCAGCTTACATCATTTACTTGCCAGTTAATGACAAATAACTATGAAAACTTCAATGTGTACTAAAGGTCTACTTAAAGTAAACCAACCTAGTTAATGTGATAGTTGACCCAAAAATTAAGATGTTTTCATTTACTCACCCTCATGTCATTCAAATCCTTTTTTTGAATGAATTTGAATGTGTGTGTGTATGTGTCCATGAAAAGCAAGCCAATGGGGCTCAATGGTGTAAATATTCTTTAAAATATATTCTTGTCTTCTGCAGAAGAAAGAAAATCACACATACTAAAGTTTACATAAAGATTTAGCTATTAACTACATTCAGTGAGTATGTGAAGTTATTAAGAAACCTGGTCAAGACTAGTTTTCAAGTTGTCAAGAATAGAACTTTTCACTTAAATATACTGGTAACACTTTAAAATAAGGTTCATTAGTTAAATACATTAATTAGCTTGAACTAATAATGAACTGAACTTATGCAGCATTGATTAATCTTTGTTAATGTTCATTTCAAAATTGACTATACATTATTAAAATCTTGTCAACATTTGTGCACTGTGAACTAACATGAACAAACAATGAATGACTGTATTTTTGTTAACTAACGTTAACAAAGATGAACAAATGAATGTCGCTCATGGTTTGTTGATGTTTGTTAATACGGTTTGGTAACTAACGCTAACTAATGAACCTTATTGTAAAGTGTTTTCAACCTTATTGTTGCAACATTAAACGATAACAATATGAGCAGTTCAGTATATCACTTACACATCGTGGGACATGACAACCTGTTTAAACTGAACCATAACTTCCATTTTCTCTGAAATCATGAACAATGAGACTTTTGACTGTTACAGGTCTGCCTGGTTCACTCACTTCTCACACCGCACTGCCTATCACACACATTCCCAGTCCATTGTCCGATCTGATTTCAATATGTTGTGGATGTTGTCAGCACAAGTGTTCTGTGTATCTGGAATGCATTTATTGACAGCCTACCCAAATTACTAAGGATATGAAGGAAAAAAAAAACATTTTTCACATTTCTCTGATTAAAAATAAAGGGTGCATACACTAAAATGGTCACAATGTTTTTCCGCTAAATTTTCCGGCGGACCAGACCCTCCAAAAAAAACACAAAAAAAAAACAAAAAAAACCCCACACAAACAAAAAGGTATGGCAGACCTTGTCAAGTTCAACCCACTTGCTTATAGACAACCTAAGGCTAACATATTCAAACCACAAAAACAAAAAAATGATTTAGGGAAGTCCTGATCAGGCAAATTCCTAATCAGAGGCAGAACTTTTATTCATACTTTTGAGTCATTCATTTTCTCTCAGGTCCAGGTGCCAACACTGTTATTGTTTTTTTGTACTTTATTGTCACCTGCATTGTGAACATAATGATAATGATAAAAGGAAAGTGCAAAATAAGTAAAGGGAACAATGGGAGGAAAGTATAATTAAATAATTATACATTTTCTTCTGAACATAAAGTTGATTTATTCATTTTTGTAAGAAATAAAATAATATTTGAACTTATTTGCAGCATGAAAACTTTATTAAATATGACCACAGGAAAACAGTGATGTAGTATTTTTATTTCATAAATATAGCAAATATAGTACCAGTGAGAATGCAAGCTATATTCAGTAAAGAGTGTCTGATTGTAGAATGTGAAGATCTGCTGTATTCAGTGCATCAGGAAGTATGAGAGCAGAGAACCGCAGAGGATCAGGACGCTCTGGGTGACACTCTGAGACCCGTTACACAGGTTCCCCTCACAACATGTACCAGGATGTGTATACCACTAATCTCCATCAACTGAAAGATGCTATCTTATCAATATGGGCCAACGTTTCTAAAGAATGCTTTCAACAACTTCAATGCCACGTAGAATTAAGGCAGTTCTGGAGGTGAAAGGGGGTCAAACACAGTAGGATGGTGTTCCTAATAATCCTTTAGGTGAGTGTATTTGATATGTTTTTATGTTGGCCAGGTCCTATTGGGATACATATGATTTTATCGTAGTATTAAATTAACTATAAGTGTGTGTAATTATGCTGTGAGCTGTATCTTTGTAATTAATTCAATTCATTTCTTTATTGTCATTGTTATAAATAACAACGAAATAACATCATAGAGTCCTACAGTATAAGTGCAGTAAAAATTATACAAAAGTGCAATCCGTTTGTTGACATGTGCAAAATGCATAATGCATACCCCAGTTCCCAACTATTAAAGTTGTGTGGAGAGAAATATATCATGTGTTGAATATTAAATATGGGGGGGTGCTTGTAAATTAGAGCAATGCTCGTTCAACAGTCTCACAGCTCAGGGATAAAAACTGTTGGCCAGTCTCGTGGTCCTTGCTCTCAAGGCCCGGTATCGTCTCCCTGAGGGCAACAGATGGAACAGGTGATGCGCTGGGTGCGACTGATCTCGCAGAATTTTACGTACTCTCCGCAGACAGCGGGTGGTGTAAACAATATGTATCTCTGGTAGGTTAGTCAATATGATTCTCCCCGCTGTCCTCACCACCCTCTGGATGGCTTGCTGTTCGGCCTTAGTGCAGCTGGAGAACCACACCAATAGCCCATAGGTCAGCACGCTCTCAATAGCACAATGGTAAAAATTTACCAGAAGCTGCTTAGGGAGTTTAGCTCTCCTCAGTTCCCTTAGGTAGAAGAGGCGTTGCTGTGCCTTTCCCACCACTGATGTGGTGTTAATGCCCCAGCTCAGATCCTCAGTAACAGTCAGTCCCAGGGACTTGAAGCTAGTAACTCGCTGAACCTCCTCCCCTCCAATAAAAATTGCGCTGTGGTTAAGTTGTCCTCTTTTCCTAATGTCTACAATCACTTCCTTGGTCTTCTTGGTGTTAAGGACCAGATTAAGCTCCTTGCACCATGTTGCCAGATGTTCAACTTCCTCCCTGTATGCAGTCTCATCATTATTGGTGATAAGTCCTAACACCGTAGTGTCATCTGCAAATTTAATGAGGAGATTAGATGGCAAGGAAGCTAGGCAGTCATGCGTAAATAGCGTGTAGCGTAATGGACTGAGCACACAATTCCTATTCTTTGTCATGTTTTACTTGTTTTATCAGTCTGTTTGTATATACATTTATTCTGTGTATATGTGTACCACTTTATTAAATACATTATATTCATTTGTTTGTCTTGTGCACATTTCAAAGTCCCTTTAATGTTGTGATCAAAGCTGTGTGCTTTACACATTTATTGATAAAGGTATTGTTATAAAACAGGAAAGTAAATCCTCGTGGCCAGAGCAATAGAGGAATAGCTTCTCTTGAAAGTTGTAGTGAACTTTTTCTTCTAAAGTGTAGGAAGAAACGAAGACTAAAAGACTTGATTGTATTTTTAAAGAGGATTTCTTGATTGCTGTTGCAGTGCTGTAGTCTGCTTCAAGTCAAGTCTAACTAAACTAAAATACAGACTGTTCATATACAAGGGGGAGGAGTTACATAGAGGTGTGAACACTCTTAAACAAAGTATAGGATTCAGCTCCCACCGGAAATTTCCCAGCCCTGATCTCAAGTTAGCAGTTATTCAGAGCCTAAATCAGCCATAGAGACAAAGGGTGGGAGTCTGAGTAATCAGACTCATTTAACTTACAGAGACCAGGACTGGCAAGATTTTCATGCTTAACAGGTATATCATCATCATCATAACCTTAAAATGTACAACACAATGTACATAAATTTCTTAGTTTATATTCTTTTGTATTGGAACCTAATTAAACATTTAATAAAATTTGTAATACTACAAAGTCTATAAAGGAGGATAATTCTGTGAGGTTTGATGGACATCAAATGATCAGGTTTGCCGGACAAGCATCATAAATGAATCCCCTTAGGGATGATTCGATCATAAATGAATCACCTTAGAGATTATCCTGACAATCGATCTATTTTAGAGAACTGACATGTTAATATTTAATTATAATTCTTGTGATTGATTATTAATAGAACAATTGTTTGTTGCATTCAATTGTTCATGCAGATCATTGGCAACTAATTCCATTACAGGTAATTTTATCATTTGTTAATTGTAGGTTATTCCCGATCATGTTTCATGAATAGTTATTAAAATTATATTCCCTGTATCTGAGCTAATTGAGCAAATCCTGAGATTCCCTACAGAGGGTATATTACTGATGTATTTTATACTCTAGGATAAAACGTGAAAATACATTGAGCTTGTGTTCCTTCCCTAGTAAAAAAAAATTAATATACAAAAATGTATTTGAAATACATTTATTTTATGCTAAGCTAAGTATACACTATACACATTTACACATTTATGTACTTAATAAAAATACATCCAATTGCACTTTTGTTTCATAAAGAGTTGTTCCAATTTAGCAGACTTTAAGTAGACCAATTTAGTATTCCAAAAGTACAAGGGTATTTTTATTAAGTATAAATATGTAAATGTATTTGTAGTGTAGGCCTACTTTGCACAAAATAAATATAAATACATTTTAGTATAGGCCTAGATTTTTTTTTACTTGAGATATTATAGTGATCATGCTATTCTTTCTAATAGTGATATTAAACACGTTTTAGATTTAATATTAAGAAGTGTGCAATAAAGTAGTCCAAAAAAGTTTCATTATAAAATGTAGAACTTTAAGAACCCATTTAAATGGATGATGGGACTTGTATCTGGGTTTTGATTCATACTAGCCTACATTTCCTTTTATATACATTTCCTTATCCTGAGTGAGCCCATTCTCCCCTGCCAAAGTGCCTTGGGAAGCATTTTTACCATGCTTCAATATCTGACGCTTTAGGCGCCCTTTAGCGTCAGTTATATGACGCCCTAGGATCGCGTGTACCCTACCCCCACCCTAGACCTAAACCTAACCGCGTCATCTAACTGACGCTTTCCTTTAGCGTCAGTTACGTAGATGACGGCGTAGGATCGCGTCATGTAACTGACGCTAAAGGGCGCCTAAAGCGTCAGATATTGAAACATGGTCAAAGGTGACGCCTTGGGGTGAGAATGAGTTGGTAAATTCTGTTCTCTGCCTAGCTAATCCAGCTGCTCGGCCCCAGCAACTATGCTGTCTGTGTGTCTCCTCCATCTGGCCTTAGGGTCGAGTCTCGTTTGCTGATCTCTCCTACCCTGCACTGGGACCTCTGCTGCTGTCTCTCACCAGTCAAGTTTTGACATTTGTGTTCTCTACAGTTCTGCGTCTGTGATCTCTGACAGAATAATCTGGCCTACTGAAGCATATTTCTTAACCTCGGAACTCGGTCTGTCTTAAAAGGTTTATACATGCTATTTTAAATTTCTTTTCTGTATGGAGTTTTTTTTTTATTCTGTTTTTATTTCCAGAACCATATTTGCATAATCTCTCAGCTATATATACAGTAACCCAAAAAGACTAAAGTACAAATTACTCCCATGTTATCACATCATAATTTTAATGCTTAAATTGTTTTTGTTGACATGTTGTACAGTTGCGACTGCGAGACAGTCTCTTTGAGTGAAAAGAGAATGTGAACTATTAGTTTCTCAATTACTTTTTTGTTCCTTAAACAATATTATGTGCGTGACAGTCTGTTCCAAAGACTTAGCATGCACAAAAACCCTCTGATGATAACAAAACCAAGTTTGAATTCCTTGTTCAGGCAGTTTTTAACTTGGACATGGACTAGCTGGTGGAACAACTTTTCTATTCACCATCTTAAAACTAAATGGGCTTTCTTTCTAACTAAAGATCTTAATATAAAACAAAAATATATAAAACATACTGAACCTTGAGCACAGGAGGAAATCAACACAGCACATACTGTACTTGCTGGTCCATTTATCATTACCAAAGGAAACAATTATTTTAAGTTAATGTATGTACATTGTTCTTGTCACATTGTGAGCACATTAAAAGGCACAATATGTAGTTTTTTTCACCACAAGAGGGCGCAGTTTCCAACAATAACAAAGGCATAGGTTGATGACGCAGTGATGAGCTGAATAATGGGACTTGCTGTCAAGCCGACGGATCTAATAATATTTATGGATGAGTGCAAACATTCATGTTTTTTAACATTACTGCGGTATGAAGCAGGTCGCGATTTCTAAAGAGACAGATATCACACACGAGTCCCACGGATATAAAGGTATAAGGACATTTAATTCTACCGAACTACCCACAAGTGCTTGATTACTCTCACAGGTCAGTTTATTAGACGAATTCAACTTGTGAGGTAATGCAGCACTGCTTCAATTGGTCTAACATTACACTATCACACTAAAAGGCATTTAAATGCGTGTTGAAAGTTGTTATACTACAAGTTAGTTTGTTTGCTATACGAAACTAGCAGTAAGCTAGAATTAGAATAACATACTGACCATATTCTAACATTTCATCATGTTGAGCTAACGTTATATAACATTGATTTGTTTTATGTACATTTGCTCACCTGTCTAATAAAGCTGTCAAGTCGTGACTCGTGAAGCTCTGTCAAGTCCAAGTTAGTCATGGACGTTGAGCTCTCGGCATCTCAAAAACGCCACGCTGATGTTGATCCTCATTTTAGTTCTCCTTCTTTGTCCCAAAGTCTGCTTGCCATGGTCTATGTTTGAAAAAAACAAGAACTGTGTGCCGCTAGGTTACTCACTACGCAGTTGTCCACATCTGTCACCACGGTTACGTCATGCTATGTCATTGACAGGCGACATTTTTTTCCGGGATGGCCACTTATTTAAAATTGGTATTTCTCTGAAAAAATTTTTTGGAGACTTTTGGGATATTGTTAGTACACAACTGCAGGAAATATATCACACTGTGCAAGTGATTTTTGGATATTCTATTACAAAATTCTTACATATAGTACCTTTAATGTCCAATATTTTGAAATCTTAAAGCAGGATGGGTTCTGATTGGCTGTCAATGTATTTATCATTCATCTTTTGGAAAAAAACATTCTAAACTTGATTTCAATGAAAGTTTCTTGTCGTTATAATTGTTTGAAATCTGCTATTCTTTTACATTCAAAATCTGTATCTGTTATTGTATATCAATTTCTTTTAATGTGAAGATGTTTATTTTAATGACATTTCTGTCATCATTTACACACCCTAATGTTGTTTCAAATGCGTACAACTTTCTTTCATCTGCAGAACAAAAAAATGATGGGTTGCACTTTCTTTTACAGTATGTAAAATATTTATTTTTTGCTTTATTTACACATTAACTGTGCATTAAATTTATTTTACAGTGTCCTGTTACATGTTACATGTACTTAGTAATTACCATAGTAATACCATAATATCATAGTAATAACAGTAAGTTATACATAATTACATGAAACTAAACCAATTCCTAATCTAACCCTAACCCTTTAGTAAGTACATGTAGTTGCTTAATATTACTCAGTAATTACACTATAACAATTACACCTTAAAATAAAGGGATACACTTTATTGTAAGGTGTCATTGTAGTGTATACATATTTAAGTACTGAGTAATATTAATGCAGTTATGGTAGGATTAGGATTTGGTTGAGGGTAAATTGCATGTAATTATGCATAATTTACTGTTGTTGTTATTATTATCATAGTAAATGCATGCAACATATGTTACATGGACACTGTAAAATAAAGTGTTACCAAATTATGAAAGGATTCGGGTCCAAAATAACATTGAACCATTGGCAATATTCCCCCGCCCAAATATCTTCAGGTTCGGAAATGACATGAGGGTGAGTAAAGATGATAGAATTAAACATTTTTTGGAGATTAACTATCTGTAAGTATACTTTTCTTATAAAGAGCAAGATTCATTTTCATACTAGAGCTGTCTGCTGAAGTATTAATATTGCAAGTAAATAATTTAATATCTACTCTTTTTATTTCATTGTCTTTGTGTTAAACTTTCATTTTCTCATGAAGATCCTCCTCTTTTGAGAAGCTATAAAATGGGTGCTGAAACAGGTAAGTTATTTCATTCTCCTCCTGATCAAAGATGGATCTGCAAATCTCACTTTTTCTTCTGTTCATTCTGTTCACTGCAGGTACAAAGACAAACAATATTTATTTTCAATTTTGTTGCATACAAATAGAGGTCATTGATCGATATCTCTCTCTCTCTCTCTCTCTTTGCTAAAGGACACTCTCTCAACTGTAACGTGTGTCTGTTGGGCAGTTGTGCACAGAAGACATGCTCCAGTGGAGAAAACTGCCTCAGTTTGCTATATGCTGGTAAGTCCAGTATGCTGAAGCTTTTAATCACAGTATACAGTATTACCATGATATCGAATAAGTTGCAAAACAGTGTTGCCATGGTCATACTATAGGTTTAATGAATGAATTTCTTAAAACAAAAAAGAACTGAACATTTAAATAAAACAATACACAAAAATATATAAACGAATGTTTCAAACAGATTATATAATTTATTACAATTTATTGGTGCTGCAAAATGTAAGTATGTGACCCTGATCACAAAACCAGTCAAGTTGTACGGGTATATTTGTGGCAATAGCCAACAATACATTATACAGGTCAAAATTATCGATTTTTCTTTTATGCCAAAAATAATTAGTATATTAAGTAAAGATCATGTTCCGTGAAGATATTTAGTAAATTTCCTACCGTAACTAATGTTTTTCATTGATTTTCTCAATGTTTGCATTTTTTGATTCCAGATTTTCAAATAGTTGCATATTGGACAAATATTATCCTATCCAACACACCATACATCAATGGAAAGTTAATTTATTCAGCTTTAGGATTATGTATAAATTTCAATTTAAAAAAAAATTGACCCATGTGACTGGTTTTGTGGTCCAGGGTCACATACTGTATATGTTGAACTTGTCAGTCGGCTACTTCTTTTCTGTGTGGAATTTACAACTGTATAAAATGTTCTATATAACATACTAAAATGAATGTTGTTTTCCCTCAATTTATTGTTCCATAATATAATTTGTAAATTTCAAATATTTTTTTAAACGAGAAAGTTTACAAAGTTTGTCTTTCCGTTCTACTTTCCAGGTCCAAATGATATTTCTTCAGCGACAACTAAACTGTGTTTTCCAGCAAGTAACTGTACAACTGGGTCCCTCAACATCGGCAGTTTTAAGTTCTCTTCTTACTGCTGTAACACAGACCTGTGTAATTCCCAAGATGCTTCAGGTATTGTACTTACAGTCAACAGTTTACATTCATAAAACATTTACCAAGAAATAATTGTTGTGGGACTTTCTATTGGGGACTGTCAGGCGGGAGAGATTTTGGGTTTGTTCACACTTGTCAGGTTAAACAAATAAAACAAATCCTGGTGCGATTGCTTTGTTGGTACAGTTTATTTTAATAAGTGTGAACACTGCCATAGAGCTCTGGTGCCAAACAAGCCAACCGAGACTGCTGAAATGAACCAAACCAAACCAACTCTGGTGAGGCTCGACTGAAATATGAATGCAACATGGGCCAAAGGCCAGTTATTCCAGTTTTGCAAAAGATTTTGGAATGATGAGCACCTATGTTGTGTGCACAATAAGACCAAGGCAGCGTTTCCTGATAACATTGTCTTTTAGTACGCTACAAAGATTAATAACTTAATTAAAGGTATACCGTTTCTAGGCGTGTTCCCCGAAGCATACCAGAGGAAGTTGCTTAAGATACAACTTTCTTCGTGCGACGTTACCAGATGCTGTCTGTGGTGATGCTGCTGAATTTGTTGATATCGATGGCTCGAGAATCAGCTATTCTCTCACGCAGTGGCTGCTTTACTGTGTTATGTGAGAAAGCGGTGTTCTTTATAAAATAATCACTTCAGAAATAGAGAGCCTAAGTCCCGCCCCTCTGCTTCCGGCTCATGGGACCTTATTTCGGAAAAAATATGAATGGTAGTCAATGGCGAGAGACAACTTATCTTTTTATTCCGTCTGAACTGTGCCCTCAATTACACATATGATGTTTGTCAATTTAGTTTGTAGTCTTTGTAATTATGTATTTTCACAGTCTTATACCTCAACGGTTTTACATCAAACTGTGCCTTTCTTTACTTTAAAATGTATCTTTTAAATTGACAAACATCGTATGTGTAATTCAGGGCATAATTCAAACGAGATCAAAATATTTGTTGTCTCTCGCTATTGACTACCATTCAATATTTTTCCGAAAAAAAGGTCCCATGTTGGTCGACCTGAAGGGGAGGGACTTAGGCTCTCTATAGTGAAAAACACGGCAGTAAAATCACAGACTAACCCCTGTAAATGAAGAAAATAGCATACAATCCTATTACAAAGAATAGGGAGTCTCTACAACAGTTCTATGACAGTATATAAGTATACTATAATTATTTTTTGTATATTTATATAATTAAGTATATTTTTTACCAAAAATGACATTAAAATGCCCGCCCCAACCATTTAACTCGGGAAATCATGCCACACTAACAACAACAATCAGTGTAATTACAATTTGATTCTGTGCATGAAAATACTTGAATTAGCCTAATTGAACACTGGGTGTATATTCAGTATTTTATTCGTATACTAAGATGTAAAGACCTTTTTTGCCACCTGTTAAGTATGACTGTAAGTTACAGAAGGTATAGGCCTACTTAACAAAGAACATTTCGGGAAACGTCTATTAACGATAAGGTACAGGTAAAACTTAAGAACGACGTAGCGTTAAGAAGGTTTCAGGAAACGCAGACCTGAAAAAGGTAAAGAAAGCTTTTTTTTCCCTTTAGATCCCTCGAATCCTCCGAATGGAAACAAATGTTACTATTGTGATGGACAGAACTGCTCAAAAGTATTGAGCTGTTCAGGGAGTCAAGACCGCTGCATTAAAGCAACAGGTGAGAAGGATTTTTTTCCAAATCTTTTTTTTAATCTTATGCATTTCATACAGATTTACCAATAACCCGCTTAGACACTTCAGCTTTTTCATTCATGAATCCACTTTCATTTTCTTTTCTTTTCACTAGGGACTTTGGCAAATCAGACATTGAAGGGCTGTGTCTCTAAATCATATTGTGATGGTGCAGCATTACTTAGTGGTGTTGATGTTGGGAACTTCACATGTTGTGAGGGGAACCTGTGTAACGGGTCTCAGAGTGTCACCCAGAGCGTCCTGATCCTCTGCGGTTCTCTGCTCTCATACTTCCTGATGCACTGAATACAGCAGATCTTCACATTCTACAATCAGACACACTTTACTGAATATATAGCTTGCGTTTTTATCTGTACAAGATTCAACCTGGTGTAAGGAACTTAAAACAATATAGAAAATCTGATTAGTTGAAGGAAATATATATATATTTTATGAAATATTAAACAAATTGTAGCAATCACTGAAATAAAGTGTAATGATCAACCTTGCATTTGTTTCTGGGTTTATTTTTAAAACATAAAATTATTGAAAAGGAGGCAGGGCTCATTTGCATATTCACAGAACTGTGTGAAATGATCGGCTTCAACACATCACCACAATGTTGATAGATAGCTGTAAAAGGCTAGAGCAAATGAGACAGCAAACGGTTGTGACTGACACTTTCTAAACTTTGTGCAGCTTCGAAACCTTTGCAACCAGTGTTTGCGTTTTGAACCAGTGCCTCATTTCAAACTACCAAACTCACATGATTTCAGTAAATGCGACTTTGTTGCATCATAACCATTTTAAAATTTTGATGGTTGCTGGGAGTTGATAATCTCAGTGAACTACAAGTATAGGAGTGTAAGGATTCACGCGTTCTCTTAAAGAAACAATGTGTACTTTATGTATTTTATTATTTAAAATTAATATTTTGATTCATAAATATGTCCTCAATAGTGTACAAATACCTCTGCCAATTATCTGAGTTGTCCTTGTAAACAAAGAATTAAAAAAATATTGTTGGTTTAACTTAAAAAATTAGTAACCTGTAGGCCAGAACGAGAATTCCTTAGATTTCCACGACGCATGCGCGAGATTTGCGATCTGCTTACACCAGCTTACACTACTTCAGATCGCAATTCTCGCGCATGCGTCGTGGAAATCTATAAGGAAGTCTCGTTCTGGCCTACAAGGAAGAAAAGAAATAGTCGAATAAACTCGTTATTTTTGTTTGTTTTTTCGCACAAAAAGTATTCGCGTCCCTTGATAAACATATAGTTGAGCCACGGTAGTCACTTGGGATATTTAAACATTTTCTTCATTGACTTTTTGGGCCGTCAAGAAGCAGTCCCTTAGGAGCCAATGTGGTAGTTATACAGCTCTCAAATTTAATCAAAAATATCTTCATTTGTGTTCCGAAGACGAACGAAGGTCTTACGGGGTTGGTACAGCATGGGGGTGAGTAATTAATGACTTAATTTTCATTTTTGGGTGAACTAACCCTTTAATGAGAATGAAAGCGAGGCTGTGAGGGATAGACTTGCATCACAATGGGATTGTTCTGCTCATGAAACACTGGAAAAATATCTTTCCAAGAAATTTAAGTTTACAGAAAACTCCCGAAATGTAAGCTGTGGAAAATTGTAAGTAATCTCGCCGCTTTATTCAGCTTTTTACAGCGGATGCCACTGGAAACACGGTAAGTCTATCCCTCACAGCCTCACTTTCATACCTGTCATGGCGCTGCTCTGAATAAGGTCTATAGACCCTTTTCACATTTCCAAACAGAAGTCGTCATAGTTGGGTTTAGTTCTATGCCGATGAATGAGAGACTACATTAATTATATATATTTTTTATAATAATAATGGAAGCAATGCTTCCAATGCTTAAATGCTTAAAATGCTTAAAAGAAAGAAGGTGCTTCCATATTTGAAAAGGGTTAACAAAGATTTTATTCAGGAGACTCATCTTACAGTTCGAGCATATAGAAAACTCAAGAGAGTATGGGTTGGTCAGGTCTATACACCTTATTCAGAGCAGCGCCATGACAGGTATGAAAGTGAGGCTGTGAGGGATAGACTTACCGTGTTTCCAATGGCATCCGCTGTAAAAAGCTGAATAAAACTGCTAGATACTTACAATTTTCCACAGCTTACATTGTCGGGAGTTTTTTGTCAACTGAAATTTCTTGGAAAGATATTTTTTCAGTGTTTCATGAGCAGAACAATCCGAAAACACATTAAATAACAGTATACAGCCCATTGAAGAGATGCATGACTATCCCTCACAGCCTCGCTTTCATTCTCATTCAAAATCAAAGATGGCGCTGCCGTGAATAAGGCGTATTACTCATCATTCTCATCTAGTGGTCGATGTGTAGCATTACTAATCCACATAAAAATTACAATTTAACCTGATTAATGCACACTCTGAAAATAGTGGGAGGTACTTAATTGTTGAATGTGAGTTGAACAGGGAACGTACACGTATATCCTTGATAAATGTCTATGGTGACCATGATGATCCAAACCTTTATTAGTAAATTATTACTGTTAAGGGCAACTGTATTTTTGGAGGTGACTTTAATCTCGTTCTAGATTGTCTTAAGGATTGCTCCTCAAAAAAAAAAAAAAATCTCCTAAATCAAAAGCAGAAGCTATTCGGAGTCAAGGAATGACTGACTTGGGGCTGCTGTATGATGCAATCTCTATCCAGATCAAACTGACTACTCATTTTAACTTCTTAGCATCACATACAATAACTTACCAAGGACTGCATTTTTCTTCTTTGGGTCTTCTTTGGGTCTAAGTTCACTGGATATTTAAAAAGTATTTTTAATTTCCATAAAGCACAAATATACTCCAATGGTATTATATCAAGTACCTTTACATAATCTATACTCTAGTGGTTGTAGGTAAGGCTGCTCTATATCTCCCTTATTATTTGCCCTGGCTGTTGAAACTCTTGCTATTGCAATAAGGTCCATAATGTAATAAACAGACTTAGAATAAACACAAATTATCCCTTTATGCTGATTTACTCCATATGCTTTTAGAATTGTCCTGTATTGAATGACTTTTGGGAATATAGAATTGATATATCTTCAAAGATTATAGGTATTACAATGATTCTAAAATTTGGATATTTGGGGATACTGATTTATAAGGTTCCTCTCATCATAAAAAAAGTATTTCACACTGTTGGCAGGAACTGTGGGGGAAAATGTATATTAGTGGACTGGAAGTCGACTCATTCTAGATCAAGAAAATAATGGATCAATAAACATGTCACATTTCACCCCTGAGAAAATCCTTTTTAATGTCAGGACATCATGAAGACTTTTGGAAAAATTTGGGGATCTTTTCTGGAGCATTAACCATCTTATTGCAAATTAATTGGCATGACATTCCTTATTTTTAGTTTTCATTTGAATGATTAGTGCAGCTAAATAAGTCTGAATTGTGTGTTATTTTTGTTTTTTTGTTGATGTTTTTTGTTATATAGTTTGATTTTTTAACTGTATGTTTTGTTTCATGAATCTTAACTGAAAATAAAACTATACAAATAAAAGGTTTGGAGGAATGCTAAAGAACTTCAAAAGATATATAGCAAACTAAGTTTTCCTAAGCTACTTGAATTTTTCTTTTAGAACTGTTGTACTGTAACTGGTTTAAATAAAGTGTAAAACAACAGTTAGCCACATTTATCAGCAGGTGGCAGCAGTTGATTTTTTTTTTCTTTCTTTTTTTTCAAAATAACAAAATTAGTTTTTTTTTATTTCACAATTATGTTGTATACATTGTCACAATATTATTGTATTAATTGCAATTGTTATTGTTTGTTAAATTTGATCGTAACTCACAGAAGTCAGCAGAAAATAGAAACTACAAGCTGAACAACTGAACAAAATTGGCTTCAAGTGAAAATCGTCATCTTCAAACTCTTGATGATTGCCAGTCCTTATTGATTAGCCTCATAGATAACACTGATGATAATCAGCAGGTCAACAAACGGGTGAAGTAAAAACTGCTGTAGAAAATGTCAAAAGTTTTCATTTAGAAGGAACCAAGATCAAATGATTAGCCTTTTACGTTTATGTTTGTGCTCAAATCTGCTTTTGTGCATTCAAAATGATATTATTAATATTAAACACCAATTATTATTACAGCAAACGCATGGATTACTAAAAATGTCTAATCTAATAATCTTCTAAGGATAAAAATGTTCGTCTCTTATACAATCAAAACCCTAAAGAAAACCTAATCAATTAGAGGTTATCAGAAATGTTTGTGCTGCTGATTTAATCAAATCTAGAGTGTGTTCCCTGTTTAATCAATAACTGAACTTTGACTAAATTGACTTGGTCAAATTCAGAGTAAAAGAGCCAAAATATCAGCAGCACTGATAACTGACCTCTGACATTTAGTTCATAAATATATTTAATTTAAATGCATAGTATGAACAATATTCGATATGTTAAATATGCACTGCAATCTAAATATTTATATATATATATATATATATATATATATATATATGGAGAGAGAGAGAGAGAGAGAGAGAGAGAAATGCCAAAAAAGTGGAATAAAAAAATTATATAAAAGTAATACAAATATATAAAGAAATTATTTTAAAAAATATACAAAAAAAGTAAGAATACCAAAAAGATATATCTAACTAATCTAAATAATTATGAAATAAAAGAAAAATATATATTTGAAATTTAGTGGCAAAACAAAAAATAAATGTATAAATGTATTTATGTATATTAAAGATGTATGTATATAGCTATATGAATAAATAAAACCATAGCCTATTACTTAATTAATAATATATATCAATTAATTAATATAAAATTAAAAGAAAATACGTATAGGCTACTAAAGTATATAAACTACTGTTGATGATTTAAAAAAAATCTATTCTTAAATTTTTCTTATTGATTTATTTGCATTATATTTATTTTTTATATATTATTTTCTTAATTTCTCTTGTAATGACCTTTATTATACTGTAGGCTACACATCATGCCAGTAAAGCTCATTTGAATAGAGAGAGAGAGAGAGAGAGAGAGAGAGAGAGAGAGAGAGAGAGAGAGAGAGAGAGAGAGAGAGAGAGAGAGAGAGATTGGCAGTGTGTTCACCTGATTGCGGGGCTTCTTTTCATCTTCTGCCGCATCAAAGGGTCATTTCACCCGCGGCGTCGAGGATGAAGTGATCGCGACACCTGCACGGGGTTACATCTACACTGAAGCTTTCAGCTTTCACCCACAGCATGACCATGAAGAAGAGCAAACCGATTGCTCTGGACCGCGATATTCATTCCTTGCTGGATCTGATCGGCGGCTCCGGTGTCGTAGTCGCCGTGGGGATCATTGCCATGCTGTCGGTGTGCGCCGCGTTCTTCATTTACCGATCCTTTAGAGGTCAGCGCAGGAAGAGTGACGAGGATAACGGCAGCGAAACGGCGGGAGAAGAAGCGAGCTCGGCTCGGAGGAGGAAAATAGAGAAGGACGATCGACCAACCGAGTCAACAGGTAAAAAAAAAACGGACAATTGTTGAAGCATATAGGTTAAATAGTAGTGGTGCACACATGTGAGACTTTTTTATTTTATTTTTTTGAGGGGGGATACCATACCACACATAAAATATCACTATTATCTGTCAGATTATCACGGTAATGGGAAAATAAATCGCACGTGCGACAGATGGTTAAACGGCGAAAAGCTATCTCGAAGAAACAGCGCGAGCGGCCATTCAGAAAACTTAGCCAATCAGAAACGTTACACTACACATGTTATTTAAAAAAATGTGGAGGAAGGGGTTTTGTAGATGAATTATGTTATTAATTGTTATATAATCATGTTTGGAAATAATTTTAGCCTTAAATCTAGGTCACACTCTACTTTGAGCATGCAACATTTCTTTGGACACACAAACAGGAAATGATGTCAGGCTTTAAAGCTTCTGTTTTTAATAAAATAATAATTTTATTATTACAATTTTTACATCACAAAAATGTGTAAATATACACTACCATTTAAAGGTTGTGGTCAGTAGGATTTAAGACAAAAAAAAAATCAAGCAGCACAACTGTTGACATTGACAACATTGATTATCATAACTTAAGAAATGCCAAAACCCCAGAGCTGCAGGTTTGCGGGAAGATACACAGTTGACAGATAGTACCGTTTAGTACGTTCATATATATATATATATATATATATATATATATATATATATATATATATATGTTAAAAAACAAAAACAAAGCTTATCCGAATGTTTGTGTAACAGGTTAAAACCCGAAAACAAAGCTTGTCCGAATGTTTGCGTAACATCCTTTGCTGGCTGGATATTCCACAATCTTGTTGAAAGTTTGACAGTGACTCTCTTGTTTAGCTGCCAAAATACAAGATGAACTGAATGTCATGAGAAAGTGCAAAGTTAAAGGCAGCTCTGATGTAGCATTTCATTTCAAAGAGCCAAAGCCTGAAAGGTAAACTTACACAGCACTCTTTTGTCAGAGCACTCTCACTGTAAGCGATGGTATTTCTTTCTAGAAATACAAATCTAGTTGGCATACCAAGTTCTAAAGTCACAAGTTCATTTCTACTGATCTGAATCGTTGTTTTCAGACTCTAGTGTCATGGTTTTTAGCTGAGACTTTACAAATGTTTGACATTTGCTTGGTTAGATTGCTGCTCGATTACTAAGGAATTTTGATTGATTTAATAATAGATGAATAAACATTGTGCAAGGTCTATCAGTAAGTAAACTACTTCTAACCAAAGGTCATTTTAACATTGAGTTTTTTGACATGCACTTTTCCCATTAACTGATCATTTTCCCTTACAAAATTTTGTTCAACAACCGTAACCGCAAATAACATTTTGAGAAAATAAGAAAGAAAAAAAAAGATGGAAAAGGCGAGAAAAGATTATACGTTCTTTCCTAAAAGAATTCCTATATAAATTTTTGATCAGTTGAAAGCACATGTGACGCGGCTAATGCATTTTCAATCTCTTTTAGGTGAATGCCAGGATGGAAAGCGTTGCAGCGAATCCGGTAACCTCTCAGACACAGACAACATGCTCCTTCCCACTGAGATATCAGAGAAAGACCTGAATGAAAGCACTCTCAAGGATTTGGAGGAGATTACAGATGAGCTTCTAACAGATTTAGAACCTGAAATGCGTGACAAAACAGATTCTGATCTGGATCAGTGGGTAGAAATGGATCTTGATGAAAACACAGAATGTGAGAATCATATTCAGCATGAGGATGATGATGATGATAATGGTGGACGTGAGGTTTTGGCTGATGTGAGTGTCCGATTGACACCATTAGATTGCCAACGTGAGGAATATCTCAACAAATCTGAGACGGGACTGAGTGTAGACACAGATGAACCATCTGAAACTGAAAGCGCTCAGGAGTTCATTTATCAGAGACATCATGTCACTAGGTCTTCTTCAGACCAAGCGGTTAAACAATCCAATCCTATTAAGATCCGTTTAGAGGAAGACAACAAGACGTCAACAGTGGAGGAAGCGAGCAAGAAGTTTGAAGATCACCATGACTGCCGTTTTCCAACAACAAATAACTTCGACTGCTGTTGCTATGACAATAAGACTATGTTGAACCACAGCAACAGGTTTGACTTCCACAACTACTTGGGTTTCCAAACTGATAATACCTTCCTCGTTGGGTCTTCAACACAGGTGAGCCTCTCACACGAGTCTGGTGAGAAGAAAACCAATGAAGAAAATGCGTCAAATGAGGAGAATCATGAAAAGAATGAGATCAGCATCATGGACGCCATTATGGACAATAACGAGTGGTTAATCGTAGGTGCGTCAGAGTTCAGAGATCTTCCCTGGCTTACTGCAAATAGCACTGAAGATAAACAGACGCAGCTGGAAAAAGAAGGCCAAGTCAAGACTGGTTTAGCCAAAGAGGACGAAGAAACGGCGAATAAAAGAGTAGCGACTGTTCCGCCATTGTCGCAAGTGGTTAACGTAACCTTCAGGATTCACTACATCACATACTCTCCTAGACAGCTGGTGGCTGTTACCGGGAGCTTGCAGGAGTTGGGGGCCTGGAAGAGTTTCGTTCCGCTCCACAGAGCCAAGGACGGGTTCTGGGCCAACACGATCACCCTCCCTGTGGAGAGCCAGGTGGAGTGGAAGTTCGTCCTGGTGGAAGATGGAAGGATCTCTCGCTGGGAGGAGTGTGGAAACCGTTATCTCTTTTTAACCAGCCAAGATGAAGAAGTCTATCTTGACAAGTGCTGGGGATGTTGCTGAACACAGAGGTGACTATCTACTACACTCTTAAAAACAAAGGTTCTTTATGAGCATATATGGAGCATCCATGAAGCACCCTTAACATCCGTGGAACCTTTCCAATATGTTCTCTGCACTAATACAAAATAAAATTAAGAACTGTTCATCATAATGTTCTTTGAGGAACCAAGAATGGTTCTTTTAGAACCTTTATTTTTAAGATTGTATGGCTGCACGATTAATAAAAAATGAAATCACAATATGGCTGCTCCACATGATCTCCATCTCTGAGTTTGGGTCTCTTTAACATGTATTTGGGAAAGCAACATGCTCCAGTCTTACGATACTTGTAGTGAGAGACGATTTTCAACAAAAGACAAACTTTGAGGGGATTTGTCAAAATAAACGATTGGTTTAATGTTTAATAATAATCATTCTAATATTATAAAATGTTATTTAGCAATATTGATATAAAATCATAATATTCTGGCCAAATTGTGCAGTCCTACTAACAAGCACAGCACCCTTGATTTTTAAAAAAAAATTACATTTTAAATCACAATTGCAAATTAGATCAAACATAGCAAATCGTGCAGCCTTACTATCTTCTTCCAACTCTATACAGCAATAATAATCCTTAGTGCATTATTGAAATCCAATACAGTATGTAAGATTATATTATAATGTTGTTGATTGTTAATGAAATATTTTAATAAAGCATGAGGCTGTGGAACTGTTACTATAGCAATAATATTATAACATTTCAAATATGCACTTTTTTACTTCAATAAATGATATGTGTCTTGATTATATCCAACTGTACTGAAAACTATAATCCTGTAACAGCGGTGTACCAAAATTGAGAAAATCCACTAATAATTCCTTCATGCATAAGGGAATAATCCTAATGCTTTCAGAGGTTGAAACATCTTTTTTGAAGTGTATCTCCATTCTGAGAATGTGTTGTGTGCTGTATTATTTTAATATATAATGTTGCAACACTGATCTTTTCATGATGTCACTCTTATATTTAACTTTAGCCTGGAAACATACTCTATGCAAGTGAACAGACGCCTGGTTGATTGAATGAATTAATAAATAAATAAATGCTTGGTTGATGCAAATATACAGTCTCAGTTCTCATATAAGAAACCTCAGGTGGAGTTTCCTTCAAATATTACTGAATTTGTTAGTCAGGTTTCTAGCTATGCATTTGTTGACTTTGGCTTAACCTTGTTAAGTGTTAAAACTGAATGCTGAAAAGTCAACAAGTGCTAATTTCCACTTTTGCCTTGTGGCGATCCTGACCCTGTGTCCAAAATCGAATAATTTGCTACTATGTAGTATGCGAAAAACACTACGTCAACATAGTATAGACCCCTGCCAACCGTGAAGGGGTCTAGATATCCAAAATAAAGGCTAGATGTCTTACGGCGGAGTCTCTATCGTCATCACCGGCGGCCATCTTGTCACAGGCAAGCTTTCTGGCGGGCTCTGTGTTACCTGGTGTAAGATGCTCTTATCTCGTTGAAATCTTGAGGGATTTACAAATGGTTTGGTTTCTTACAAACGTTATTATATATAACAAACCAAACCGTTTGAAAAAAAAGTTATGGTTATTTAAAATACATGCACCATTAAAACACAATGTTATGAGTGAGCGAGCTGGCTGTGACAAGATGGCCGCCGGGTGCGGATGTCGACCTCCATTGGGCAGCAGCGTGGACGAGACATCTAGCCTTTATTATGGATATCTATGATCTATATAGTATGTCCGAATGCATAGTATGCGAAAAACATTAGGTGGAAAGTCCCCGTATGACCTACTAATTCAGAAGTCCGTATTGAATAGACACTTTACTATCCCATAAAGCCACGGGAGAGGATTTATGAATAGCAGTGAAGCGACCCGGTAGGTCAAATGACAGTAACAACAACATGACGGATGTAGTACGTCCAAATTCATTCATACACTACTATACACGATTTTGGAAGCAGCGTAAGAATACAATATTTAGTTATTCTGCATTTCATCACACTAAGAAAAAAATTGTTATTTTAAGAAATGATCCCCAGGAAGGTTTCGCTGTGAAATCCCCTTTTTGGAACCTTTATTTTTAATAGTGTTGCTCTGTCTTGACAATATTTGAAAAGAGAAAACTAAATGCGGAAGAAGTCCATTTGTGCTAATGCCAGCTATAGCGCCCCTTGTGGTGACACTGATAATACAGCGTGTAGTTATTCTGCATTTTTAATTGGTGGACACATTTCAGAACACTTTTTAGTTTGAATTGCTAGAAACTTTAGTATTTACTTGCTTGCATAGAGTATCTTTCAGGCATGTGATATGATTGTCCAAGTATGCTTTGAATGCTTTGTGAATTGCTTGAGCAATGCAGAACACCCACCAGCCAAAAACCACGTTTTTCTTTGCAGTTTGGCATCTTATACTCTGGCTCTAATATGTTAAATGCAGACATTAAAATCAGCTTACTCTTTACAAATAGCCTGGACTGTTTGCATACAGCCATTCTCTAAATCACAAGGCTACTGTACCCTTGATTCTATTACATTATTTAAGAATGTGACAATGGCATCAGCATTCCTGCTGACAACATCACTATAGATTTTTGTTTGCCATCACTGTCAACTGCATGTTGAACACACTAATTTAGTCCTTACAGAGATTTGATGCTTTTTATTTTAGGTAGCAATGAATTCTAAAAAAAAAAAAAACGTGAATATATTTTTATTGTTTCACAACGACTGCCTTAAAACCTTTGCTGCTTACACTTTTGACTAAACATGTTTATGTGTCTGTTGGCTGTTTTTCTTTTTCTGCGAAATTCAGGTGTAATACTGTTTCTGACCTTTAAACGTATGGTATGTTTAACTGTCAATCAGTAAATGTCACTCAGCAAATTACTTAATTCAATAAAGTAAATTATTAAATTGACAATTTCTTGCGTACTGTATTTTACATCTTTCACTGTAAAGATGTCTGTAAAGACAAATACTGTAAAAAATATATATATTTATATATGTGTGTGTGTGTGTGTGTGTGTGTATACAGTATACAGTATAAAAAAAGTCACTGGATTTAAATAGGCAAATGCTTAAAGGAGTAGTTCACTTTTAAAAAAAACTTTTGCTGATAATTTACTCACCCCCATGTCATCCAAGATGACCATGTCTTTCTTTCTTTCTTCAGTCGAAAAGAAATTAATGTTTTTGATGAAAACATTCCAGGATTTTCTCCATATAATGAACTTCATTGGGAACCAAACGGTTCAAGGTCCAAATGAGAGTTTTAGTGCAGCTTCAAAGGGCTTTAAACGACACCAGACGATGAATAAGGGTCTTATCTAGTGAAACGATCGGTCATTTCAAAAATGAATAAAAAAGTTTTAAAAAAAGTTTTAAGTCATGACTCGAAGGGTCCTTGATAAGACCCTTATTCTGGTGTCGTTTAAAACTCTCATTTGGACCTTGAACCGTTTGGTTCCCAAAGAAGTCCATTAAATGGAGAAAATCCTGGAATGTTTTCATCAAAAACCTTTATTTCTTTTTGACTGAAGAAAGAAAGACGTGGACATCTTGGATGACATGGGGGTGAGTAAATTATCAGCAAATTTTTTTAAAAAAAATGAACTACTCCTTTAAGAGTCTATGATTGGATCATTATAGTGTGCCGAAGTTATGACGTCACTTTGTAGGCCACAAAAGTTGAAGTGAGTTAGCATTTTAGCACTTCCGGTTCCCTCGCCCTAAAGTCTATAAGTTTTTTGAATGGGCTTTTGCTAAATCGCCTAAAATAAGGTCTGTGGTTAACAAAGCCTCTAAATATTTTCAAATTTTGATCTATGACATAAAACACACCAGTTATAACCTGCTTGTGTTTTTTTAACTTTATTGTGTCTGCTTGTGTTTTTTTTTTTTACTTTATATAGGCTTCAAAGTTTATTCATTTTGTATTAACTTGTAAAGATCATCTTGATAGACAAAACGTGTAAGGGTCACAACTCTTTGTTGAACACAATTTATGGGGAAAATCCATAGCTTTTCGATCGAGTGAACCCATGCGTTGTCCTACAAAGTGACGTCATAACTTCGGCACTCTATTGCAGGTTATTATGTTTCTACATGTTATATGATTGGCAACAGTTCTTCTAACCCTAATTGATGGAGTGTGTAGCTTTTCATTTCTTAAACAACCATGTAGGAAAGCACATCATGACCATATTCCATGATGACAAGGTCCATCAGGCTCAGACTGTGTAAGAATGGTTGGGAGGAGCATGAAGAATCATTTTCACACATGAATCGGCTCCTCTGAGTTCAGATCTTAATTTCTTTGAAAGTGTTTGAGATGTGCTGGAGGAGACTTTACTTCACAGAGTGCTGCACTCTTGCATTGACAATACAAGATCTTGAGCAAAAATGTATGTGCCTCTTGATGGAAATAAATGTTGTGATGTTATTTCCATCAAGAGGTGCATCAATCAAACCATCATGGCTTAGGGTAAAGATCATGAGCAAAATAAGTAAAACTGTGGAATTGACACACTAATCTTCCTTTTGGATTAGTTTGTGTTAATCTTCCCAGCAGAGGTCGAAGAGAAGCACTGAATATGTCTGTGAAGTTTGAACACAATTGTCAAAACTGGCTAAAATCAATACTTTCTTGGCCAAGTCTGAACATACAATTGGGGTCAATGCGAATGATTCTCGTGTCCTTGACGTGCGGACAATATGATAAACTACCGTAATCACAAACTCAACATTGCTGTCCTAATGAAAATGAAAGAGAATGAATCATGTCCTCTACACTGACTGTGTGATATTGCAGTGCTTGTTTGCTTCAGTCCACTGCTGCACTATTTGCTGTTTTACCCCAAACACACAGTGACTTTGGCCTCTGACAGGATCATGAAACATTAATGGGTTCAAAGGAAGTTTAAGTCGGATGTGATGGAACATTCTACATGTAATGCAAGATTTCATATTCTTCTTCATGACATCCTTTCATTCCTTATTATTGTTTTCCCCTCAGAGAATTTTCTATATGTGACAGAAACAGATCGAGAGCATTTGCATGAGTTTGCCAGTGCACCAAAGGCCTGTAAATGATTCATTTGACCACAAGAGAAGTTATTTCAGGTCAGAAAACTTACAAGTAAAACTTAAAAGGGCCTAAAATGAAAACCAGTTGGCTTACACAGTTAAATGCCAGTCAAAGCAAATGCAATGCAGTCTTCGGAGATCTTAAACATCTGAACTGTTCAGTTTGGGGTCGGTAAGATTACTACTTCTCACCAAGGCTTTATTTATTTGATCAAAAAATACAATAAAAACAGTAATATTGTGAAATATTATTTCAATTTAAAATAACCGTTTTCTATGGGAATATATTGTAAAATGTAATTTATTCCTGTGATCAAAGCTGTATTTTCAGCATCATTACTCCAGTCTTCAGTGTCACATGATCCTTCAGAAATCATTTGATGAATTGCTGCTGTAGAAACATTTCTGGTTATTATCAGTGTTGAAACAGTTGTGCTGCTTAATATATTTGTTGAAACCGCAATATGTTTTTCAGAATTCTTTGTTGAACAACTCATAAACTGCCTTGCAACAGTAAATACACAAAGTCATCTGCATGTAGTTTTGAAGAGGCTCCAGACAGAAAGGGGGTCATCTCTGAATATCCCAGCCCTCCTCGGAGAGAACGGACTTCTGACTCTAGTGTAAAACAGGTTTAGCTTTCTGTGACCTAGTTTATCTTTTCAGAAGAAAAGCTTAAACCAGCCTAAAGTGTCTGTAGTTTGTTGCCAAGTTTGTTTTCACTGATCAGACTGGTCAATATTGTTTTGGTTAGACACTGGAAGGCTAGTTTAACCATCTTGGGTTTTTTTTAGTTTTTCATTTGTTTGTTTGTTTTCAGGATAACTAAGTTTGACTCAATGCACCTTTTAAAATGGGCACTGAAAATGGGATGCTGATTGGTTCAAAGTACCGAATTGATAGTAGCTAACTGATAACATTTAGGACGTGATGGTCCACATTGACCATTACAAAAACTGTGATTACCATGCCAGTGTTTTATTATCATATTCATGTTCATCAATAGTACTAGTGTCCATGGTAAATTGTTGTATGGTAATGATACTTTTTGTAAGGAGTGCGTATACTATTATCATCTATTAATTTATGTATTAGGGAAGTTTGAATATAGTTTGCATTATTCTGTTGGATCAGCATGCAGTTCAGATACTCTAGTCTAGAGTGTGTTTATTTTAAAGGTGTTAAAGTGTGTGTTAAGCAGAAAGAGTTGCTATTGCTTTTATTAGAAATCTCATTTACACCCTTCAGGCTTCACTATATTCTCCTGTGAGTTTCTATGACAAACAAATTCACAGACAATTGACACCTGAGAGAAGGGACTTACTCAAATGTGCCACAGCCAAACGGGAGCTTATTTATCATATGACAAGGTGTGACATTTTAGATCTATGCAAAGCTGCAGTTGTGTTGCAGGGTTTGACCTCTGACCTCTGTATACATCTCTGGTATAGGGCTTGATCATCTTTTAGCCATAGATGATTTATGGGCTGTGTTTGAGTATTTACAAATATTTGACTTCAATGTTTGCGTTTATTTGATCAAAAATACAGCAAAACCAAGAATATTGTGAAATATTATTACAGTTTAAAATAACTGTTTCATATTTAGATATATATTAAAATGTAATTTATTCCAATCCTGTGATCAAAGCTGAATTTTCAGCATCATTACTTTGGTTTTCAGTGTCACATGATCCTTCAGAAATCATTCTAATATGCTGATTTGCTGCTCAACATTTATTAGTATTCTAATGTTTTCAGGATTTAGGATAGAACGTTCAAAAGAACAGCATGTTATATATGTATGTATTTATTTCTGTCACTTTTGATCAATTTAATGCATCCCCATTGCTGAATAATATGACTAATTAAAAAAAAAAACTAAATCTTACATCAAATGTCTGAATGGTATCTGATTAGTTAGGTCTATCTATCATAGGCCTGGTGATGAATTCGGGGATAAAAATCCTGCCCTGTATCCCAACGGTCCTCAATTCTAACCCTGCTAACGGATGATTCATGAACGGAAGAGTTGCTCAGTTACCTGATCACCTGATCTCTCTCTGCACTGGGTGTCAACACAACACTAAAATTGTTTAAAGGAACAGTTTACACCCGAACTTCTGTTATTATTTATTGACCCTCCCAATGTGAAAAAGAAATACATTTAGCATACCTTAAAAAAAGTAGCCTAATGGAAATATTATAGCTAATTTAAAATGATACAGCCCATAAGAGGGCTACATGTACAATTCAGAAACCCTTGTTATTCTTATATTATATAAAATGTTCATTTTTGTTTGTTGCTTATGGTAAAAAATAATTTGGAAATAAATTGCAGTGATATACTCTTAACAAACATCCAGATGCCGTCACCACTGCTGAGAGCAATGTTTAGATATTACGTTACATATATTTAATGTGCACGCAAATGTTGGCCCATATTAATAAGATAGCATTTTGCAGTTGATGGAGATTTGTGGGATGCACATCCAGAGCACGAAGCTCCCGTTCCACCACATCCCAAAAGATGCTCTATTTGGTTGAGATCTGGCGACTGTGGGGGCCATTTTAGTACAGTGAACTCATTGTCATGTTCAAGAAACCAATTTGAAATGATTCAAGCTTTGTGACATGGTGCATTATCCTGCTGGAAGTAGCCATCAGAGGATGGGGACATGGTGGCCATAAAGGGATGGACATGGTCAGAAACAATGCCCAGGTAGGCCGTGGCATTTAAACGATGCCCAATTGGCACTAAGGGGCCTAAAGTGTGCCAAGAAAACATCCCCCACACCATTACACCACCACCAGCAGCCTGCACAGTGGTAACAAGGCATGATGGATCCATGTTCTCATTCTGTTTACGCCAAATTCTGAATCTGAATGTCTCAACAGAAATCGAGACTCATTAGACCAGGCAACATTTTTCCAGTCTTCAACTGTCCAATTTTGGTGAGCTCTTGCAAATTGTAGCCTCTCTTTCATATTTGTCGTGGAGATGAGTGGTACCCGGTGGGGTCTTCTGCTGTTGTAGCCCATCCGCCTCAAGGTTGTGCGTGTTGTGGCTTTAAAAATGCTTTGCTGCATTCCTCGGTTGTAACGAGTGGTTATTTCAGCCAAAGTTGCTCTTCTATCAGCTTGAATCAGTCGGCCCATTCTCCTCTGACCTCTAGCATCAACAAGGCAGGACAGCCGCATACTGGATGTTTTTCCCTTTTCACACCATTCTTTGTAAACCCTAGAAATGGTTGTGTGTGAAAATCCCAGTAACTGAGCAGATTGTGAAATACTCAGGCCCGTCTGCCACCAACAACCATGCCACGCTCACACTCAACCACACTTTCTTTCCCATTCTGACATTCAGTTTGGAGTTCAGGAGATTGTCTTGACCAGGACCAAACCCCTAAATGCATTGAAGCAACTGCCATGTGATTGGTTGATTAGATATTTGCATTAATGAGAAATTGAACAGGTGTTACTAATAATCCTTTAGGTGAGTGTATTTGAAACTGACTATGGGAGACTATAGTTTGAATGAATCCCTTTTCTTTGCATGACACATTGACATTACATACAGAACAGCTTTCTCTGCATTAGAACATTGTAGAAACATTTTGTCATTGAATGGAAGAGAGGCTCAGGAGTGATGATAAACATCACTTCCTTTTGATTTCCTGACAAAATTGTCCCAAATACTTAACATAAAAAATCAGTATTGGCTTTCATAGACAACTTAAGCCTAGTTCACTAAGCCCGATTTGCAAATCGTTGAGCTCGCCGACAGGTCAGGGTGTTATCAAGTACAAATTGTGGGGGAGGCGGACAATGAACGCTGGCCAACCTGTTAGTATGAAAGCCAACAATGCATCTAAGACGCTCACATATCTAGCGTGCTAGATATCCAGAACTGTCTCGGGACTCAACCTCAGTGATGTCATGAGCTACAGCCAATCAGAGCAAGGCATGGGTTGAGGTCATCAGGTAAATCTTATTTTTTTCTTATTTTTTGCATTTTTTCTCAGAGCAAATTATCACGCAAACAGTTTGCAGCACTAGCTTCTGTCTGACGTCCCTATTTGCATGTTGTGTTCTTCGTCTTCTTCCCTGGGTATTGGCACGTGTGATGTTTTGCGTCATTTCCGGTTTGTTTTATCATGTGTTTTTCCTGGCAAAATGTGGTTTGTAGACAAGATCGAATCGTTGGGTGACAGTTGTTGTCAACTCGTGTAGTGCGTTACCTCATGTTGCGGATCAATCACGTTGTGTCGTGTGAACAGCTCAACAACTTTCACAGAGAGCAAATCATAGTGTAAACCACACAGTTCAGCCCAACATTTTAAAATCATGTAGTGTGAACTTGGCTTTAGGAAGTCATGGATGGTCTAATTTTTTAAGTTGTTACAAGCGGTTCACACATTGGCAACAAAAATATGATTAATGCATGAAATTCTTACATAGCCCCATTAACAATTACATAATTATTTGCTAAAACACTTCCATGCATTGTAGCTCTTAAGTCTAATTTGTATTAATTCAGATATGCCACTTCAAGACATCCATAATCACCCTTATGCTCATCCCCAATTGCAAACACACACACACACACATTAAAATTGATGTGCCTCCGAGAAACTCACACACTCAAGCATTACATGGCTTTAATGGAAATTCTCTGCGCTTGAGACTATTAATAAAACATATCTCTCTCATACTGCTATAGCCCCATGACTGCTGTTGCCCTTCAACAGACCCCGCTATAAAAGGATAACATGTGAATTAAAGGCCAGACCACAGAAATAGCCTTGATAACATAGCAAGCCCACATCGCTGACAGCCTTTAGTGAGCTGTGTCATTGTCATACCTGCTCCATTTATTTAGTAAAAGGAGAAGATTACACTGCAAGATTTAGCTATATGTAATTCCAGCATGTTTTTTACCATCACCCCTTTAGAGTGCAGAACATCCATGCAAAGTAGACTAGTTAAGTTTTTTAATACCTTATTTTATTATTGATGCATTAGAAGCTAGTACGTTGAAGCAATTTCCTAGTAAAAAAAAAAAAAAAGACGTACAGCTATTTCATCATTTCACAGAATGAGAAGTTCATTGACATTACTCAATTTGTTGAGTAAAGACTCATTGAGCACACTTTGATCACGTGAACACTAAAGCTCTTAACCAAGTGATTGGCCGCTATGGGTTTGCGTGAGTGTGTTTGCAAGCTGATAATTATAAATCAATCAGCTCAGTCAATAAACCTGACAACACAAGAAAACGTTTGATTTGAAAGGATCTTGTTTTCTCCTCGTTTTGATGTCAAAACAAACAGGCTCGCTTACACACACCGAATCACATTGTTTACATGCAGATTGGGGTAAAGGACACAAATCCACATGCGCAGATCGTTTTTTGCCATGGTTACTTCCGGTCAAGTCTCTTCTCACCAAGGCAGCATTTTTTTAATCAAAAATACATAAAAACAGTAATATTGTGTCCGTCCCCCCCCCCCCCCCCTTTTTCCCAAGAACTGTTATTTTATTTTAATATATTTTAAAGATTAATTTTATTTTGTGATGGAAGAGAAGAGAGAGGAGGTCTATCCACTTATTTCAACTCTTTTATGTGTATAATTACTCACATATGTATATACACATGAGATATATGTTTAATGTGTGTGTATTTGTTTGTTGTACTGTTTATTATGACACTGAAAGATGATACTGTGTCTACGAAATGGCTTTTATTTTTGAACACTGATGCTATTTTACTGGCAAACTCTCAGCACTTCTCAGCATGCAAACGTTGTGTGCATTACATAAATACAGGAAAAACAAGCTGTCTGCTGTAGCGCCACTGTTTATTATTCACACTCATAAACATCTTAATCAAATTAAACATCAATGCCCGATTTAATTATGCACTTTAAACATTTAGGAAACATGTTTCAGTGTAAAGAGACCACCCAGACATTTATAGGTCAGTCAAGATTTTGAAAATTAAGTGTGTTCACGATTTTCAGTGAACACGTTTTGGATAAGACAATTGGAACTATGGTGTGCTGGCTCATGGAAGATGCTTCAACCTGCAATTATTAAATCTCAAAAAAGTTCAAAACTGGAATGAATTAGTGTTATGTGTGTGTTTAGCGCCCTCTTAAGGTCTCAGTATGTTCTAACACTCATATTTTTTTTTCTGTTGTGTGCAGTCATGTACAGTAGGCCTACAGTATAGGTCTAGGAAAATGTTTGTGTTTAATTTTTAAGATAATATTTTATTCTATTTATTAGTTTAATACTAACCAGAGAACATGTTTGGGCTTACTTTTAATCAGGGCAATAGTCTAAAGTGTTATTTAAAATAATAACTATTGTAACAACAAAAGAGAACACCATCCAGAATGGCATTTTTATTAAAGGGTTAGTTCACCCTAAATAGACAATTCTGTTAATTAATTACTTATCCCCATGTCATTCCACACAAATGAAGATTTTTTTTTATGAAATCTGAGAGATTTCAACGCATTCTCACCTCAAGGTGTCACCTTTGACCATGCTTCAATATTTGATGTTTTAGGCGCCCTTTAGCATCACTTACATGATGCGATCCTACCGCGTCATCTAACTGACGCTAAAGGAAAGTGTCAGTTAGAAGACGCGGTTAGGTTTAGGTCTGGTAGGGTCTGGTAGGGTAGGGTTACACTCAATCCTAGGGCGTCATCTAACTGACGCTAAAGGGCGCCTAAAGCGTCAGATATTGAAGCATGGTCAAAATGCTTCCCAAGGCGTCAGTTAGGTGACGCCTTGGGGGTGAGAATGGGCTGGAGATTTCTGTCCCTCCATTGACAGCTACACAACTACCACTTTGACACTTCAAAAAGTTCATAAAGAGATCGTAAAACGAATCCATATTAATTAAGCGGTTTAGTCCAAATTTTATGAAGAGATTGTCGTTTTATATGATGTAAAGATTACATTTTTATTCACATATAAACAAAAGAAGGAACCAATTAGAGTCATTCTCGTGTTTCTAAGGAGTTTGTTTTGTGCCTCATGCGGGTTCGGTTGAGCTTCTGTTTTATGTTTGCTGATCAAAAATAGCCTCTTCATCTTCATTTCCGAAGATAAACGAAAGTCTTACGGGTTTGGAACGACATGAGGGTTAGTAATTAATAACAGAATTTACATTTTTGGGTGAACTATGCCTTTAAGAGTTGGCCAACGAGTAGACAATGTTTTATGTGAGTTATTCTGCAAAAATCTATTAGCATTTCATCTATGTAGTGCTTGCGCTGAAGAACTTCATGTAGGCCTACAAAGTTTTGGGGTTTTTTTTGTTTGTTTTCCCCTCTTACAATCTCCCCATAGTTCAGTAATAAAGTAGATATCAGGAAATGACCTAGGTATGATGTCATTGGTAAACATGTTCAGATGTGTCTTGAGGCTGAGCACAGTGGCCACACCTGTTATACTAGCCGCAGGTGTGCTATTGTAATGATGAAAGGCACCTTTGGAGCTTTCAGTGATCATGAAAGCAGGACAGGGAAATGTTTTACTCAGACAGATTTTTTTTTTTTCCCACTTATGTGTTTTGAAGTGAACTTGAGTTCTTTCCAGTGAAAAAAAAACACACAATCATATACTTAAAATAACCAGAGGCTCTCACATCATATTGTTTTCATTGCATGAAGGCTGAAAAAGACACATTTAGATCAAGTTCAGCTCATTTTGGTTTCGCCATTTTTTGAAAGCCTTTTATAGTGTGTGCATTTGCTGGAAAGACAAAGGGAAGATCATTTTTGGATAGTTTCTAAATTAAAGTGGACCAGCACAGGTAGATTGTCCTTAAATGGTCTTTCATTTGAAGAAAATAAATGTTTTTCTTGAGGAACATGCTGCCAATGAAGAGAGTCGAACACCCCAAAAACAAAACTGATCATGCTTTTAATGTTGAATACCTGCAAATAATCAAATTTCACTCAATACTCTAAGGCTCAAATTTAGTGTGAGTAAAACTTGCCCCACAGGAGTGTAATTTCATTTACAATAGGGGTCAAGCCTTGCAGCTACTGGTATAGAGACAAGTAAAAACAGGTTAAGGTGATGATTAACAGGTCAGGGTTAGCCAGAAAGGACACATTTTACTTTTAAAAAGTTCTCCTGAAAGTTTCTACTGAACAATGTCAACATCGATTTGAATAAAACTGTCAGTGTTTAAAAATCTAAATCAGTTTTAATAAAGACAAAGTATCAGCTATCTTCAACTTTTAAACCACAAGTCAGACTATTTTATTGGCTATTTAAAACAACTGATGGTGCAAAGATTTTTTTTAAATTACTGTTAATGAGCAGCGATGAGATTTAAGACATTTCATTAATGCAGTTAGCAATGAATAAACTGTTCCCTAAAGCCAGGAGAAAATGTGCATTTCTGTGCCAGTGTCAAATAAATCGAGCCCTACCTCGAAATTGGGTCTTCATCAACTATCAGTTAGGATAATGATTTCATTTGATAAACTGTTAATTATTAATAATGTCTATTTGTGAATAATTGAACATTACATTATTTTTATAACTGAAATATTTGGATGTTTAACGCTTATTTTAACACGTAATTATATTAAAGATGATTGTGGATGCATGTGGGTGATTGCGAATGCCTGTAAACTAAAAGCTAACATCCTAATATGCACACTATGCTAATACTTAAGCGAACTAATATGGGCATTAATGGTCATTATAACATAGTTTAAACATAATTTATCATATAACATGATTTTGTAGGAATTGTAATCAGGCACTAAAGAGAGTAATTTGAGCCAATGGGATGGCTTGGGGTCCTAACATAGGCCCATTTTCGATGGAGGACCTGATCTGTCACCACACCAGTTTCCTCAGGAATTTCCAGTGAGTTTTTTAGCAAAGACTATTGATATTAAGATGGTTACTCCAATTACTTATGAAAGGGAGAAACTGCAATGCGCAAAAACATTTATTGTACATGCAGGTCATGTCAGATTTTGTTGCTAATTTGAAACATTTATTTACTGCTAATTGTGAGTTTGGCAAGCAGTTTTTGAAAGTTCACGATTACAACCATTCAAATAGACAGGACTTGGTCCTGCATGGCGTTGGAAATATGGCCGCTGAGTGAACAAACTTTCCTTGAAAGGGACTTTGGTTTTTAGATTAGCAGTTTGATTTATGATGAAAATTTCCCCCTCCAATGCCTATAAATTATACCTCACATGTGATTTTTTTAAGGTCACATTTTAGGAATAGCTGTGTGTATGCATACTTAGAACAAAACATGAAAGTCTCTTTGACTAATGTTAAGCACAAGCCTTTATAAGAAAAACTGCTAGTGCTACTGCTATCCTAAAAACGGATTGAGAATGGCCTACAAAATGACGCCATGTTTGATCAACCACACACATTTTTCAAAACCCCGCCCACAAAAACTTGTCTGCAAAGCTCAGTGATTGACAGGCAGAGGGCGTTTGTGATTGGGTAAAAAACGGCAGCCCGCTGCTAGTTTGCTGTTTACAAATGGCTATCACATAAACAGGTGATATAAGAGACAATTATTACAGTGACACCAGTCCAAGGACAATTTAAGAAATGTATTTTATACAAATCTCCTACATAATCTTTAATGCCACTGGAAGTAAATAAATATCTAACCTAAATATCCAGATTTTTTGAGGCAAGAACTCAATATCCAGTCCATTGAGCAACTAAACTGCTGGCAAGGACTTCAGTCAAATGTATTAATCCAGTTCTTTAAATGTTCCCTTCGTAGCTACTGTGTTTTGATACCTTGACAGAAATTAGAATGCGTGGATTCTACTGAATTGAATTGAAGGACTTGACCAAACTTGTTGAAAACGTGTGTTTGTATATTTTAGGTGCATAATGTGGGAGGACAGGGTGGTGATTTGACTAGATTATGTCAGCCAGTTTCGGTCAGAGGCACTGCTAGTCTGTGATTTCGAGAGCTGTTGTAGTAGTTCACTGTGGTAGAGCGGTTTGCAGAGTTCGCGCATGCGCATAACCATCCCGATGAACTGTGGAGTTTGGTGGTGGGGGGGTCGACCACAGACTCCCTCATCCATGGTTGGGAGAGTTTCTGCGCATCAGCTAGAAAATAAAACTTAAATACTATGTATTTTAAAAGCGTAAACGCGTGTTCGCACTGAATTGAAGATTTGGGAAACTCGTAAAGGCGCTTTTTTCTTTCTGACAGGACTCGCTGAGGGGAATCTCGGCGCGCGCGAGCGCTCTGTCTTTCTGCGGACGCAGTGAAATGAATCAAATTCTATTGTGATGTAAAAATGAAGTCGGAAGCGAGAAAGGGCTGACAAACGGTGTTTAAAAGGGAGACCACTGCCTGGAAAAGTGGTACACAAAATCAAATTTGCCTGCTTATTTGCGAATGTAAATTCTTTGAAAGGCAGGAAAAGTTTTCGTGTCGTTCCTTCACATGTCTAGCAGGTCACTTAGGGATGTAACGTTAACGTTAAAGGTAGGTAGAAACAGGATTGTTATGTTACGCTGCGATCCCAAATCAAGTAACTTAATTCGAGGAAATGACCCATCATACCGTTGAAGTTTTGACCGAGAAGAAGAAACATCTAGTACATCCTTGGCCGTGTTCCTAGCGGAGTTTATTGGTTGACTGAGTAACTAAGAGACGTCCTCGTCCATTCTTTTCCCCAACATTCCAGCGATGGATAATAGTTTTCCAGGGAGCAGCAGTGCCGTGATCCAAAAGGGAAAGTTTGTGTTCGTCGAGGCTCAGTTGCAGGGTGGAGCGCCTTGGGGTTTCACGCTCAAAGGTGGGCTCGAACACGACGAGCCGTTAATCATATCGAAGGTAAAGTTTGAACTTACTCACCTGTTCTTTCAAATGATGATGAATGCGTTTCTGTCACCTTAATATAACAGCTAAGTTACTGCCCTAAAAGCGCCAGAAAGCGTCAGTCAGCTTCTATACCCCAGAGAGAAACATAATGAGGGTGTCATGATTTGTTGGCTGGAAGTGAAATGGAAATTATGAATGTGAGATGCCAGAGAGCGTGATGTCACTGTGTGATGCACACTTAAGTCACTTAAAATGCTTTAATGTTAGTGCATGATATAACGAATGACCTAAATATTTCTTGTAAAGAACGTTTTAAAAGATCAAATAAATCAATGTTCAAAATGAATACACACATTAGGCTATTTGGGCACTTTTTGATAGTCAAATGTTAGTGGAACATGTCTATATATATGTGGTTAATGCGATGACTAGACTTGTGGTTATGGTTATTTTGGCTTGGACACCTGTGTGATCTTCTGTCACTGGGATGTTGCTAGATCAACATCAGCAACAGTTTTTATCAAACAGTCAATGTTAAAATAAAACCCTAACCATAGAGAGAAATGATAGGTTGAAACTGAAAATGGTGTACATTACAAGCCCCTAAACTTGGCCCTAACTCAACCCCTTTCCAAATCATTCTGATTAAGTGATTCTGATCCAGGTTTACTTGCTAACTGGCAAAAAAAAAAAAATATTTATTGTCACTGATCTTCTTATATCTGCTAAAAATAAGTGTGTTGTCAGTTAGATTAAAGGTCATTATTAAAATGGCTCCTGTCCTGACCCTAGTTAGTTTTATTTCTAGTATCCATGGGGCCACTATGTGTTTTTTTGCTTGGAATTCAGTGCTAGTCATATTATGGAAATGGATTTCACATAGGAAGGTCACATGAGATAAAATACAGACCACAGGGTCTCTATGTCACACACACTTCTCAATGAGAAGGAGCGTCCTTCAGGCATCTAGACCGTAATTGCTGAGTACAGGGTCAGATTCTTGGTGCGACATCCAGACCAGCGTAAGTAACAGATTTTGACCTGCTACATTCATAAAACAGTTTTCCACATGCTCCTGTTGAATTTTCCCACACGGCTGGAGCCTGGGCACAAAAATTATTAGACAGCGGAATTTAAGAATCCATTATAGTTCTGACAAGCTCAAGATTCTTAGGTGGCCATCTGGGTAAGTTAGTTTTAGTATCTATCTAACTGGATTGGTTGTAGCCATCTTAAAGGGGAACATGTTCTCTCTTGCTTAAAGAACTATTACATTTATGATGGTGGTCAATACAGGTTGCTACAGTGTTGAGATTGTTTTTTTAATATGTTGCTATGTGGTTGATATGCTATTTTTGGTGGTTGCTAGTCTTTATGATTTTCTCATCCCTTTGGTCAACTGCTTAAAATGTGCTGGATCCTTCACTGCTAAAAGTTTACTCTTTGAATTATTGCACCAGGGAACAATAACAATTCGACACCATTATGACTAAAAGTTTACTTAGAAGTATCTAACACTAAAGCAAGGCAGTATTTGTCAAGCGTAGTAGACTGTGAGTGGCCTTGGTCTGCAACATGCCCAGTGCATTATGGGTGTTGACGTTTTCCTACCTATTTGGCAAAAGTGAAGACAACAGCCTTTTTTTTTTCTTTTTTTTTTCTTGTCATGTAGCATCGATTTCAAATGTTTTCTCCTTTCTACTGTATAGGCAGCCACATTTTATTGAAAGCCCATTTTTCCAGTGGTGAAGATAAAGTACTCTTAAGGTATCATTCATGTCTAAAAGTGGAGTGGTTTTAATATAAGTGAATAGTTCACTAACCTTATGTATTAGCACAGTTATTGTGATGATTTTCTTGCTAATGACTTTTACTTTGCCGATAAATCAATAGATCAACTTCATGGGGACTTTTTAAATGGAAATTGGAAATTCCAGACTAATTTATTTTTTTCCTTCTTGGAAACATGAAAACATAATTAATTTTCTTCCCAGTTAAGAAGTAAAGCAACAGAAGCAGTAAGCTTATCCAGTCTTATTAGATTAACGCATTACATATACGCAAGTTTAGTTTTCAAGTTTACAAAGTAAAGAAGGGTTCTAATTAAAATCGGGTGTTCTTCATGGTGCTTAAGATATTTTGTGGGATGACACTTCTGTTGTTTTGATCAGAACTAATTTATCAATTCAGGTCTGTCATGTCAGTGCTGACTGCAAACTGGTGGTTAATCTCTGATCTTGTGATCAGAATGAGCTCTTTCGCTCTGTACTGGATCAGTACTCATCAGTCATGTCGGCTAATCAGTACACTACAGTCAGGGAGACACATGGGAATGAAACGAAAACATCACAGGTTAGACTGTGAAATGCCTGTAAATAGGCCTCACAGGATCATTCCTGCTTTATTCTTTCTTACTTAATATTATGGATTAAATGTGTAGATACTCTGACCCAGAGAAAGTATGGCTTTGTCTTTGGAGAATAATGTAGACTAATTGTTGGCATCATAAGGGTTAAACACTTTTTCCTTGAAATTGATAAGAGTTTTATTGAGTGTGTGTGTGTGTGTGAGTTCTAGCTGTACAAGAGATTATGAGCCCTTGAATCACACTTAAATCAGTCCAAAGTCAGCATGTGGCAGGATGTTTGTGGTAGACGGCAATTGATCAATGGGGGGAAACTACACTTGCTTTCTGGGAAGTAAAAAATAATATAATTAGACTTAACATGAACTTCAGCAGGTGCTTACAATCATGAAATTGAGCAAGAATCCATGAGCTGGTTTTGTGACTAATACTGGAAGATCTCATGTAGGAATATTCATTTCCTCAGAGTCACTTTTTCTGGCTATTAATCATGTAATTTATCCCCTTCATCCAGTCATGAGCTGGTTATTTTCAGCAAAAACCCTAATATAAAACATTTGGCTCTATAGTGCTCTTGAGTTGTTGTTTGGTCCTTTAAGAGATTGTCATTATTGGTTCTTCA